>NC_141784.1:17234030-17570400 GCF_054643075.1 Acanthaster planci
CACAATCGTGCCATCACTTTTTAAACAAGTTAACATGTTAAACATTTGATGTCCAATTCCTTAACACCAATGTCCAGTGGCTAAACACCATCCATCTAAACTCCAAATACATTAAGCATTTAAACATGCTTACAAACTTATCGAAAGAAATTGTTTAATGGCTGAACTCAGCTGTGCAGTATTTTTAAATTATTTAAAAAAACATTTCAAAGGAAGAGACAAAATACACTTTAGATACGGAAGAAGAAACGGTGAGGAAAATAGAACTTGGGCTGGTAATTTCTTCTGAGTCAGATTCGTTGAACAAATCAAGTAAGAAGTGCATACAAGAAACCACAAGGCAAAGGAAAGTCCCCACTTAATAGCCCCCAAAAATCCTACGCTCGTTTGCGCATGGGAGTTAATACCTCACTTGAATTTAATTCTAAGCATACAAGTTCCCAATAGCAACCCAACTAATAGGTTACAGAAACTAACAGGTTACAGAGTGATTAAAAATCCTAAAAAGGTCCGTATAAAAATAATATAGTGCAATGCATTGTGGGGCAGGGGTCACATTTGCCTGCATTACAGATGGAATGAGAACCAAATATGAAATTTCAATAAATACAAAGGGCCACAATCTGTCTCAGAAAATCAAATCGAGTCTGAGGGACAAGGCTTCTTCTGTGCACGATCATACATTATTAAGAGATGGGCGAAATAATATTTTACATTATTGTAATGAAACGTGGGCGTGGTGGTTCATGAACTCTAAACTTGTGCACTAAAAACAAAACGTGTTAGTCCTAAAAGAGCCGGGGGCGGAATCCGCTCCCTTGACATGTCTTCCGATATCACTTTCCGATATTGTTTTTTTCTCAGGAGTTGAGGATGTACGAGTTTTAGAGAAATGCCGTCATTTTCATTTTTGCAAAAATCGAACATACCGTTCTCGCGCAGCGCGCATTTTCACGGAACGGGTCAGCCAAAAATATAGACTTTTTCCACTGAGGTACTCAATGCACGCGTACTGGCACGCATGTAGCCATGAGCTTCAAATAACCGCAGCACCAAAACCATTATGTTTTAATGAATTCAACCTTCACATTTGTAATGGCGAGAAGGGTTATGTACATGCATCCTAAGTTTCATAAAAATTGGGCGTAATACAGCAGAGATCTTGGGGCGGAAGGGGGTGTGCTGATTCCGTCCCGGTTGTGAGATGGGCCAAAATAACACGACTCGTTTAGGGTTAGATGATCAACGGTGGTATACCGACGTTACCAGCACGGTGTTCACAGTGTCCTGCTTACCTCGAACACCAAAAAATACACAACGAATTTTACTTCAATACAGTCAATCTTAAGAGATGGTTTGAAAATGAAATATTCTCTCTTTGAGCGCTCCACCCCTCAAAAAGACCATAACTGGGTTTTTGGCCCTGCCTTTAATAAAGGCTTGGATAATCACGCACGGAAAACGTGTTAACACGGACTAAGAAAATACTGACGATTAGCCAGTTCAATTAATTGATGTTTTTCGAGACGCCTCGTACGCTTCCGCTTGTCGTCGAGGAAGTGTTTGGACGAGGTCCCACCGCGTGTGTTGGCTGTGCCGTTCACCGTGAGTAGGTCCACCTAAAACTGCGGTCCACGATCACGGATCTCAGGGACCTGGGCATCGAGTCTGCAGGAGTTTGCCTTTAATGATCCTCCAGTACGGGCTGCCGAGACAACCATGTGAGTATTTAATGATGCGCGCTGAGTTGAGCACTCGAGGTGAAGAGCGGCTAGAAGTTGGAACTTAGATAAATTGATAGATCAAGGAGTCTGCAGACCCCGTGGCATGTGATTTGCATCACCAGCTCAGACATTCGACGCGAAAACGAGATGTCAGAAAAGGTAGATGTAGAATGAGGGCACTGGTGATGAGCCAGAAAACATCATATCAATTAGTTTTCTATATAAGTGGGAATCTGAGTCCATCTTACAGACTTCCCTCACTTAACAACCTGTTTTGTAATTAATTTTTCGACAGCAACGAGAGGGATGTAGAATATCGAAGACTTTTTAGAGCAGTTCGTTACGAGTTACGACACCCGAGCTTACGGAGGACGTAATGTAGGGAGACTGGACGCGCCTTAGAATGGGATGGAAGAGGGGAGTGCACCAACGCTGGTCACGATAAATTGCGCAAAGACAAGCTCGCCCTTCTCAGTGATCGATTTGGCATCACCAGCAGAGTCCAGAAGCTAAGGTCACACCCCGTGCCTTCCCTATAGCGGGGACCTCGGGTTAAGAGCTGGGGCGGCGCCGTGGCTCGTCCCACGGTCGGATTAAATTCATTGGGACGGAAACACTATCCGTGGATACGAACTGAACAGGCAAGCTTATTAGACACAAAAGAAAAATGATGTAATGCAATCTTTCGTAAGGTGGAGCAGTCCCGCACGCACCCGACACTCATGACGTTTTGTCCGGTCTCCTCTAACAAGATCCCCCAGAGGGAGTAAACGCTCCCAGCTGATCTTGTTTTGCAAGTAATGGTGTTAGCTCCTCCACGAGGAAAAAAACGTCCAGTTAAAATGGATGAACACATTTAATTGGTAATGAACACCAGTCCGGTTGCTTTCCTAGTTTCATGTTCTTCCTTATGCTTATCCATTTCCCTACTTAAAGCCATTAACCTGTTCTTGTATGAGTCAACCTGGGATATTAAGTTCAGACTGCAATAATTAAAGGAGAGAGTAAGTACAGACATAGTGATGTTAGGCAGTTGAGCGTTCAAAATGGGGATGATCTATTTGTTTACACTTGGCGTCCAGTCATCCGTTCCATTCAGCAATAACAGCATCCTTGCTGGCAACATTTGCCGTATTATTTTCGGCGTTAATATTTGCTGAAACATTTACCCGTTTTAGAGGGCAAAATGTGGGTTTGTTCTCTACAACAGTTGATTAGAGATGTTTAAACTGTAAAGTTCAATTATTTTACTGTTGTCTATCAGGTTTTCAATGACAAAGATAAAATGGTGATATGTTTAATGCAGCTGTAAACATGAATTTTCTGGAAACAGACCACACCACCACGAGTGTCAACATCAACTAATTGTAAAAGGGGGGGGGGTGACTGGTAAAGAACAGACCTCAAGTATTCAATACCAAACTTAAATACTGCGTCAACTCATAAGAACACCTGATGCAATGTAGACGAGTCTTTTCAGTGCGCTAAATGCAATTTCAGAGGGGTCGTTTGTTGCCTTCCCGCTATATTTTTCAATTATTTTATTTACGTCTTTCGACATGTAAAATATAGGACAAAACAATACGAGCAAAATGGATTTCATAGATAAACAGGGGGTGACAAGGTCAAACAAAAATAAGGAAACTGTCGTCAAACGATGCGTTTGACTAGACACTATACAAATAGCAGTAAATTCCAAACCTCAGAAGAGCAGCCTGAGATTGCACATACCATTTAGAAAGAAAGTCATGAACAAAAACCAGCACGTTAATGATATCATGTCCGCGTTTGTACCAACTTTGAAAAATGGTTTTTCAAATTAAATCTAAGGAGAACATTATACCGTCAATGCTGCAACTTTCTGTGTAAAGTTTGAACGTCCGAGGTTTGAAGGTGTTTACAGTTTCCAAATTGAAATTGTAAAACGTTATGCCCAATTTATACCAAGATTATAGTCAGGCAAAAGAAATTTGAAAATTTGGTTCATTCACAAAGGCACTTAAGGACTGTCCCTCTGCCATAAGTATCGGAAGGTTTCGCTAATATGAAGAATTTGTCTTTCCCTACGATTGAAAAAATAATCTGGTACAATTATAAAAAACATTTTGTCTGGCACTTTCCTGGATTTGACTTGAATAACTACAACATAAGCATCAAGCATTTTTTGACGAATCATATTCATTAGAAGACAGCAGCTACTTTTATTGTGAATAATATTTATTATATTCAGTTTGAAGGTGTGATATGATTTAATGTTTTTATACCATGAGTGAATTTAAAAACTGACTGCAGCTTTAGAAAAGCCTTAAACACAAGTCTGGTTCTTCTATTGTGTTATCTCATACCGTACGATATCTCGTTGAACGGTTTATTTTAATATGTTATACTGACTAATTTTGTATGTACATGTATTCCATATATCTGAATAGTTTGTATCATTTTCAGTATTAAATAAACTCAATTTGTTCATCTGGAAAAAATAACAAAGCAAGTTACAAACACGAATTAGTGTCGAAACATTTGTAGATCGGCACTTAACTCGCTGACGTACAAGTCACGTGACAAAGGCAAGCCATCGCCCGTGCCTCGAAGTTAAATGGCGATTGCGGCTGCTGTAATTACCAAGTTGAAATATTTACCTACAGGCTGCCCAAAGCGCCATTCATTATGCATTGACAGGGGCAACAATTGTGTCCGCGGCACGCAAACCTTGCCCTCCCATCCTGTGCCCTCTCCTCCATCAAATTGAGCGAGTTGTGGCCAGCTAGGGTCTGCAGGCGAGACTAATTAATCTGGGGGATCTACACCACCGTTTTTCCCCTGTTTATAATGGAACCCAGCCGCTGAGCAGTCGAGTCTGTGGACACATCAATTCAATTATATTAAAAGAAATGATGTTAAGCAAAATATCAAACACATCGCGGACTTTTTTAATAACCGACGCGAAATTTGCGCGCCGAGAGGATTACGGGGCGCTCTCAGCAGAAGGAAGCGGGTCTTGGGCTGAGCGACTGAAGAGGAAGCTTTCAAAAATGTCCTAGCGTCATTTTGAAGATTTTTTAATAACTTAAATTGGGTGAAGCCTGTAAAGAGCAGAGACAGAAGAAGACACGCCCGGTTGCATTAACAAAAATTGCCGTGCACCTGTCGTGCCCAAAGCTGTACTTTTATTACCTTCCTGGGACTTATCTTCGTTCCATTAGGTGGATTTTGTTGTCACTTTGAATAAATATCAGAGTAAAAATTGTCCAAAGACAAGAAGCTTAACATTCGGCATAAATAAATTGGCTGTTTTATAATCTGGTTTCTTTAGAGAAGGATGAGGCTGATTTGGGTCCAAGAAATAATGTTGTCCCTGTCGTAAAAATGGTTGAAAGGTTTACATTGCAAGTAATCCAAACACATTTGGTATACCCTGGTAGTACATCCACCGGGCAGTGTTGTGGTTGAGACCCTCACAAGACCAGACACAACTTAGACCATCTACAAGAGTAGTTGTAAGTTACATGGTAAACCATGACGAAAGGTAAGCAATGCCTTCATTGACGCTCACCAGAATAGCTTCTGACTCAATCTGTTTGCGTTGTGTCGGTCGTATGGGCCTTGCGATGGCCATGAGGGGCCCCAACTACATCACTGACACTTGGCAAGGATGTGATCATCGTCTTTTTAGAGCATCAATTTAGTTGGAATAGTTTCAATCCGATCTATTCGACAAAACCCCAACTGATTTCATTCCCGTACTCGCGGTCTTTTGGTCGTCTGCACGGGGTACGAAACTAAATGACGTGAAACTTATAGTCTCCCACTTGCTCACATTTCCCGTAGGACGCTTTCGCAATCGGTGTATGATCCCAAAACCCACAAAAGAAAAAATAAAAGCTGAGAATGAAAAAAAGTCACGAACTTCCGCAGAGAAATTACATTTGACTGCAGACTGATCTCGAAACAGTCTTTCCGTCTTTATGTGCACAGTTAGTCTAATGAAGTGGCACTGACAGACATATAATTGGGATTGTCTTTAGCGTAGATCAATCCCCGAATCACGCTCGTCGTGTATATATTGGTTTCAAATTAATGCAAATCACTAAGTAGGGATTGTGAATTATGTTGCAAGATTGTCTGGGAATTAACATTTTCAATTATTTAAAAGACACTTAAAAAGTTCACAGCACCCTTATTTTAAAAGTCTGCACCAGACAGTAAAAATCATCAGTTTCGGTGGATTTTCTGACAACATTTACACAAATATTTTGCAGGAAGCATTGATGGAACCATATGGTATAACATTAAAAGACGGAAAAGTTTCAAGTAAAAAGATATCGCTGAATTATCGTAATAAAGACGGCAAAATTTTGCCAATAAGGAGTTCCAACACGAGTCAAGTCTATCGATTGAGAAAATTTATTGTTGTGAGCAGCACCATATCGATATTTTAATTTGAAACACAAACAGGAGACGCAACGTTCATCGACTTGTGGCGCGAAAACAGCAAAATATGTTCTTCATGTAGGACTGAAAAAAATAGCGCCAGACACAGTGGTCACAAAAGCATTAGAACATAAATGTTATTAACCTCTTCATTCAACAACATCACATCACTGGGCATCCGTAAGTCTGGTGACTCACTGCAACGCTTTGGGTTCAGTTTGTTTCAAATTAGAATTCAAGTTATTGACATGCGTTGGAAAACAACCATCACATTTCCGTTCAAAAATCTCCAGAAAACAACGTTAGTTTTGCCTAGAATGTAATCATTATACCAATACCGAATAAGTATACGTGGCTTCCCTGCAAGTAACAAGATTAACAGCAGTACCGACAGACACACACCCACTGAGAATACTGCAGCGAAGAACAAGTCCCTACCTTGTTACGTGCGCGCAAGCATGTGGCTCACTCGCTCTTGCAGCGTCGAGTCGTTTCGCTTGTCTAGATCCTATCCGATTCCGTCGAAAACTGTTCAGACGGAACGTCACGCGCACCGCTTTATATACGGGAGCCGGTAGCAAAAGAATGTGTCGTCATTGAGGCTGGCAGGCGCTTTTATTGTGTTGCAAGTGGCTCAGACCCTGATAACATTAAATGCCCTTAAAGAGACCGGAACGACACCAAAACGATAAAAAAAGTCACAATTTGGTGTCTGGTTCCAAGCTTACCTTACATATGACCAGTTGGAGCTCAGCTGGTTTGAAGGTTAGAGTTCACGGAAATATAAGCGATTATCAAAGCGACACAGAATTTCCCGTCGTGGGTGCTCCACTGAAATGTTACTGTTGCAAGAGCTTTTTGTACGAAGGAGGATTAACACTTTGTAATTACGTTACCAACGGCAACTCTTTCAGAGAACATCAGCAACTCAAACACCTGTACCCACGCAGTTTAAGTACTGAACTAGCCCACTCAAAGCCGTTGGTTTTTCAAGAGACCGATTTATCTAAGCCCGGAGATGACGTGGTAGAGCATTCCACCGCGACCTGTGTCCCGAGACATCGGCGGGGGCCAGGTGTGTGACGTAGGGCGCCCTTTTGGTGGCACATATGTGTTCCACCAGTGTGCAAGTATGACGCCAGAGACTCACTTATCCCTCCGGCAACCCCATCGATTGGGTTATATTGTCAGTTCATTAGTGTCAATAACAGTGTCCCCGCGGCAACCAGCGTTATCGGGAGTTCGGCAACTCTTGGTGGCTTAATTACACGGATGCTTCGCACCGAACAACCAGGGGCATTGGATCGCCTTGTCACTTTCCATCAAATTGGCCAGACAATTAAAATTGCCTTGCAGAGCGCAATGGCCATTTCGTTATACAGATAGTTTCTTCATGTGCATCTTTTCTAGGTCATGGGAGCATTTTTGTTTTCTGAAAGACAGTAACGAAGACTGTGAGGAACTTCTTTCTCCAGAAGTACTGCAAAATAAGCATGTGAGTTTTTCTTCTTAGATCGGGCAGAAGATAGGAAAATACACCATATTACATCATCGAAAATTTAAATGAGATGAGGTACCTTTCATACGCAAGTAATCCTTTAGAAAATCTGTACTCTGATAGAACTTGTGTAGTATTTGGCTCTGTTTGTAATCAATATTGGATCCCCCAACCAAAACACAGAACAGATGTGCTTTTGATCTTATAAGTATCATCAGCGAGTCCTTTCTCAATCCCGATCCCAATTCGGCGAACACGGCACTGGCTGACAGTCTTACGTTGTAAAAAGTTTTCTTTTCAATTTCATTCCAAAATGAGACATTTCCCCCTTTTCAGCCCGTGCCAGCAGTTTAACGAATCCAGGACGATCAACTAATGGAAACACCAGTAAAATGATTTGAAGACACGTTGAATTGACCACGTTCACAGCATCGTCAAAATGTGTAATACGTCAGATGAACTCTTTTGAAATCCTCCATAAAACCCTCAACTTTCCTAACATTCGTCAAATCAGAAGAAATCATGAGCGCACCGCATCAGCTATATTAGCCTATAATAACATTAATACGCAATACTTTCGTGAAGTTCATTAAGCATCATCGACGAGCACCCCGCACACCGGGCAATCGACCTCCAAATGAGATGCAGTCCTATCAGGAAATCCTCCAAACTACCGGTCTATATTTTGAAGAGATGCGTCAAGCGGACTGGGCGCTACCGAGGGAACAGTACGTCAATAATATTTCATTTTGCAGATAATACGGACCAGTTTACGGCCTCCGTGTTATTACTACTCGCCGTTCGTGATCATACGTCGCACTCCACAACTCCCTGGGTGCAACCCGGCAAATTTAATAAGGACAATGTTCCGTGCACGTTGATATTAAAACACTCAATCAACACCACAAATCTGTTTGCCGATCCATTAGAAGTACTTACGGGGAGACCCAGTGTGAGAGAAGTACATAAATTGTTGATCCACTGTTCGAAGAAACAGGTGGAACCAAAGAGTTTTACGGAGCAAAGCCATAATCATAATATCACTTGCTTTCAAGGTACTCTTGCATGATGGCAGGATAACTTTAGGTGCTTCCGTGAAATCAATTGCTCGAGTTGGTTTTTTGCTTGTGTTTTCCGAGTTTTGGGACGAAGCATCACAATATGTTCCGAATTCTTTGCTTAACTATCCCTAAACGGCATCCACGCCGTTTCACGTCTTCCTAAAAAAGGGCCTTAACACTTCCTTTTGCAAGCAAAATTTAAAATAAGAAGGTCCACAATACACTGCAGTGGTTTAGGAACGACAGTTCTGGCATTGAAGCTGATTAGGAAATTTGTCTAAGACAACGACCAGTACTATATCTGCACAAAAGAACAAATGAGGAATGCACAAGAGGGCGCATTTCAGCAGACCTACAAATAACAAGCCAGGACGCGAGAAAGCTCTTCAAACACCGCTTCAGGTACCACCCAAAGCTGCAACGAAAAAAAATTCTTGTTGGAAAACGTGTTTGTGCTGAACAGCACACCCCTATGTACGTCTTGGAGACAAGACTATGAAGAATCAAGCAGGCTCGGTTGGCCCGTTCTTGGCGGAAATCTTGTAACGGCTGCTCCATCTAACTGCAACATTAGCCTCGCGCGATCGACTCGGCATCACATGAAATGTGTTTGCCTTGACTGAACAATTAAGGGAGTGAGAAATGGATAGGCCTCGAGTCAACGTATCAACGATCTCGTCAAGCCCTCAAGTTCAAGTGCACTTTCCTTTTGTTGCTTTCTGGGGCGACATTAGCGGCAGCTTATTATTCTCTATTCCTTTGAGATATTACGGGAATGTGTGGCACAGAAATCAATCACTTTATTTTGACAAGTCCAAGCAACGAACTGCATTAAGAGGTCAATAAATGGTCATAATTACATTTACGTAATTGAACGTTTTCAAAATTTCGTTCTGCAATTCTTCTGCCTTCAAGCTAGGCTTTTGGAAATGTTGTAATTCATATTGATCAGCAGGGTGGTGCAAACGCAACCGTTTGGACTTCTTGAATGTCAATAAATCCTCCATTTTCTTTTGATAGCTAGAAACACTTTGTACCACATTGTTGGATTCGTAGTGTTCTTGTTTTTCGTTTATTGTCAATTGTGTTTGTCTTGTTTCTTCTGTCTTCGTCCATGTCTCTGACCGATGGGACGGCAGTATGAACCTCTCGGCCTCTACTTTGCTACGCCATCATATTGCTGCCGCTTTAATCTTGTTTCTACGTCTGTAACTGAGACTTTTGGAATATATACCTCCGGTGGCGTAAATCTGTGTTGGAAATTGGGGAATGGGAAAGGTGGGGGGGAATGACTTGCCAGGCAATGGAAATTTGAAAAGCGGAGGAGGGGAGGAAGGGACACTATATACACAATAATAGGGGGCGATGTTCATGATAAAAATGTACATCTGCACTGGTAATGTGTCTCAAAAATAGCAGAATCTTACATCAGATCGGTATATTTATGGCTTTTAAAAATTGCCTTCTCTTTTTAGTGATATTCTTCACAGTCCACTTTAATGTTTTTGCTCATCACACAAAAAAGTGGGGGGATGATTCAATAGTCCATCCCCACCCCAAAAGGGGGGGGGGGTGATTCAATAGTCCATCCCCACCCCAAAAAGGGGGGGGGGATGATTCAATAGTCCATCCCCACCCCAAAAAGGGGGGAGGGGATGATTCAATAGTCCATCCCCACCCCAAAAGGGGGGGGGTGATTCAATAGTCCATCCCCACCCCAAAAAGGGGGGGGGGTGATTCAATAGTCAATCCCCACCCCAAAAAGGGGGGGGGATGATTCAATAGTCCATCCCCACCCCAAAAGGGGGGGGGGTGATTCAATAGTCCATCCCCACCCCAAAAAGGGGGGGGGGATGATTCAATAGTCCATCCCCACCCCAAAAGGGGGGGGATGATTCAATAGTCCATCCCCACCCCAAAAAAGGGGGGGGGGGTGATTCAATAGTCCATCCCCACCCCAAAAGGGGGGGGGATGTATACCCCCATCCCCCGACATTTACGCCCATGATTTTACTATTTTCATACCTTGCCCTAGCTCTAAGTCATTTTTATTGAAGCACTCTATCAGAAATAAAAATGGGTATGTGTATATATGTGATAAACAGATGATTATTTTTTCAATGTCGAATGCCAGCTTCCATTGAAAAAAAATATTATTCAAACTGATGGCAACTGTGTTTATGAAAGTTTCTTGTACCGGGTACTAATACTGAATTATAAATTCGACAGTATGTTCAGATGAGAAGAGAGCTGCGTGATTTCTTGTCAAGGATTTGGAAAGAAAAAGAAATGTGAAGAATAATTACTGACCTGTTCAGGTTCAAGATGGCGTCCAACCTCCTCGTTTGTGCTGCTCATTCAAAATTGTCGTTCCCATGTTTTTCACACTTCAACGACACTCGGACGGGAGAACATGCACGACACGTCCGTAGAGATACTAAAGTATTTATGACCCACGCAAACGCCGCCTTGCCCGGTACAATGATTTAATTATAACACGACGAGAGCAATTGGTTTCCCCACCTTGTTTATGCATGAGTACTCATGGCAATTATTTTTTTTTGTCCTGAAGAGGCATCCAATGTGCAATGCGCCAAAAACAAGCATTGTGCTTTACTAAAAACCTCCATGGTTCTAATTTCGATTTGTGTGGTTACATGCATAAAAAGTACATAACACAAGATACAACACTGAAAATATAAAAAGGGCAAAGCCTTACGAAACACAACAATATGAAAAAAAACAAACACACGACCAAAGAAGCTAACAAACTCCAGCAAAATTGGAGCCCACAACTTCGATTGGTCTAAAGCGCACAGCCTTCTGCCTACTCGTGAAAGGGGTGTTTTAATCGCGCATCAAGGGATTTTCTCCAGTCAAGGAAAACTTTTTAAGTTGCTGCTATTGGTACATATCTTCAGTACAGAATTAACATCCTGTCTGTGGTGAAAGAAACTCTCACAATTCCAATAGTCCCTTGAGGTGCATTTTTACGGATACGTAAATCTGTTTCACTCCCATCTGAGTGCCCAATACGAGAGGCTCAATAAGCAGATACCAACAAGCAATGTTTACATATTAATCAGTGAGTTATCGCTGAAAGTTGACAAAATAATACTCACTCACCACGGCAAAAATCGCGGATAACTGCTTAGCGGTTGTAGACTATGCTCGACAAGACTAGTCGAAGAGTGATGGAAAATGGTTGCAGTGTGTCAGCGCTTGTACTATCCATGCACTATTTATTCGCTGCCGCTCGGATCTCTCGACAAACTGTGCGTTTTGCGCGTCAATTCTACAGGCCAGTCGTGTACTGATGAACTGCACGCCATGCGTTCTGTGAGATGCAATGCTGGGATCATAAAACACGTTCTGACGAGAAATGGCCTTGGTAAGCCCTTAGTTCCTCCTGGTCAATAACCCATTTTAACCCTGAAACTCGACCACCATCCTCTCTGATGCAAATGTGAATATCATATACAGTCTGAGGACGTACTCTCTAACTTCCAAAGAGTGAAAATTCACTCTATTCGAGTAGTTCAATCCCTCCGACTGAAATTAAGGACCAGACGAATTGGAGTGAAATTTCTTCACTCCAAAAGATTGGAATTTCACTCGAGCTTCCACTGGAAGGGGCTGTTTTCAGCCTCTAAATTCAAAGTGATTTTCACTCTAAAACGTGTTGTCCCTAATTTCACTCTTTCCGATGTAGAGAGTAGTTTCTTTTCTCCCCCCGTACCACTGTACTGCAGCCGATCCAGGGGTGAATGGCCCTCATCGATTGCTTGTTTGTGTATTTTTGGGGGGTGTTTGTTTGTTTTTGTTTCGTTTTGTTTCGTTTTTCTAGTGCTCAGAAATGGTTATTAAAGCAACTTTAAAGACAGAAATTATCCTCACACATCTGCCCCGCGTCTTTTCTCGGGTTCACATTTGGGGTACCAGCAAACCCTCCATCTCTAAGTGCCTTTAAGATCTGTATACTTCTCGCAGAAGTACGATTTAGACTGCTCTTCAACCATTACCTCTTCAATTTCAAAACCAAATCTTTTACAACAGAGGCAAATGTATGCATCGATGTAACGAGTTCGTTGCAGACAAAATATCGCTGATGCTTTGTTACGTTGACGCTGATTTATTTTAGCGATTTAAAACAGCACAAAAGGCGCAGTTCAAACACGAGATCCCTGTTAATTTCTCTCAAAGCAGCAGAACAAGCCCAAGTCAATGTAAGCTGAGCGAGGAATCCTACAACGGGCGTAAAAAGTCAAACAGCGTTCGCCAATGGATAACCACCTGGGTCTTCCACGGTTTGACAGGCACAAACACGGTCAGACTACCTAGAATTGATTGTCCCCACGGTATCTGCGTCACCGCGCACCCCGGAGCAGACCATCCTCAATTCCCCCCCCCCCCCCACTCTTTACCAACGAACGCTATACACAAGAACTCGCTGCAAGCACGACCGCTTAGCTGAAGCTGGACCACAAATCACCTGCCACGGTTCCGTCATCGGAAGTTTACTTGGTTCTGAACTTCCCCTGTGGCAGCTTTGAGGGTAGGAGCTACGATCAAGCGATGCCGGGCCCCCTCAAGATATACCCTGATATAATCGGACCGTCAAGATTGTGAACAAGTGCCGGTAGCTCGGAGGGCAGCCGGTGACATTTCGATGAAATTGGCCACGAAGGCATCTGAAAGGTTGCTGCATGATTCGACACTCACCTCTTTCTGTGTAGGAGTAAAAAATCTGCTCGGTGCAAAGCAACGCCAGAACATCAACGAACAAAGAAAAATAGCCATCACATTATACAGCGGAGACATTTTGTGCTTTATAAAATCCAAATTTGACTTGAATGTGATTTAAAAATCGAGACATTATTCAAGAAAATTCTACTCAGATATCACTTGAAATACCACTACTGTGGCGAAATTCTTCGCAATTACAGATGGGACGGCTACAAAAGGTCATTCAACACAAAATAGCATTAAATTGACACAAAATCAAATCGAATGAGCAAAATTTCACCGTATTGATACAAAACAAGCGAAACAAAGCGTGAAACAAGAGCACAATAAAGAGAACGTGGGGAACACTTCATCTCGTCACCTGTTTTAATTTTAAATCCCTCTTGATCACAATTTCATTTATTCATTTAATGTCATTATCGTTTCGAAGAATTTTGAAGACAAAACAGCACCAAAATGGCATTAGTTTTCAATAAAAACATAAACAATTTCCGACGCAGTTGACCTGGATTCATGAAAATTTAGTGAGAGATCTTTCATAGACCACAATTAAACTTCATTCGTAAATGCCTAGGACAGTTTAGGTATCCCCGTTGGTCGAGAGCCCGTCACGTGTCTGGTCTTAAACGGTCGATTCATTAATTAAAACAAGTTGAAACATCCAATTTGTCTCCCATTTACAATGGACATACATTTCTTGTAGTTGTTTACTGACATTTGCCATTTAATCTTCATTTAAAACTTATGTTGACTTTACGACTCAACTGGTTTTTATGAAAGAGAAAAGTGTGCGCTTGGTCAGTCTTAAGTGTTCGTCAGAAGATCGTCAGAGTCTCTTGAGAATGGATGCTGATAATGTCCCTCAGCTTCGACTCAGGCATGATCAGCGTCCGAACAGCCAAGTACATATTCATATCCGTAATAAACGAAATGACTATGGAAAAATCTACATTACATTTTCTGCCGTGACAAAAGCAGGACGAAATAAGAGGTTGCAGCTTTTAAATTCAAATGAATTCCCTGAAAGCTCCAACTACCCGCGTCGTAAAATATTTTTTTCGACGTGATCATCGGGTTTGTCTTTATTGAAACCCAATGTCGGGTCTAAATAAAATGTAAAGCGCTCTTGGAATTTGGTGAAAATGTGGAAACTGGCTCTGTTCAGATTCTTTGAAATAAGAAGCCTATCAGGTTTCGCACTTGTCTATAAAAACCTGATAGTGATACCTCGGGGACATTACGACAAGAAAAAAAATCAATTATGAAAGGAAAAAATGAGAGGGAAACATCAAATCATAATTAGACGAACCCCCTTGTACAAAATTCCAATTTGCACGCCTACGCAGCGCTTCCGGAATCGACTGGAACATTTTATATTTCAATTAAGCCCTGGTACCAAAAGGTGTCAGCCAGTCGTGAGGTTCTCATGATGGTGGGGATCAGTTGGACGACGAAAAGCCCCTGTTGGCATGAATAATTAATCTTTTCCATATATTTATGGCCCCCAACTTCCCGCAGGAGTTTGGCGGTATTTATGAGAGTCAGCAATAAACGGCACTGGGATGAGGAGAATTGCCTTTAAAGTCAGTGAGTCGAAACCAATTGTTTTGAAATGAATTGAAAACTGGTAATATACTTTCATACAAAAGTGTAGCTTTAATAACAGTTTCCATAACAAGGAAATAAACGTGATACTTCACAGCGATACATTTTCTCTCCGTACACTCTATTACATGCAAAATAACTCTCGGTTAAAATCACATTGTCCAACTTTTTTTTCATGGTGGCAGGTAATTGTTTACTAGTTAGTAACAAAGAAAGGGGCAAAATTGTCCAACTGCTGCTAGTTACGAGAAAAAATACCATTTATTTTTCAGAACTCGGTATACCAAATATTCGAATAAGTTGAAAGTTGAAGTTTGATTTAGAGGTAAATTAAAACAACATTATACTATTAGGACCTCTTGCGTGTTTTACCCGGGGTATTGTATCAGCATCCTTCATATATTCGGCTCAATTGAGGACAGTTTCAGAGCAGTTTTGTGTTTTCCGATTATCTTTTTCATATTACGTTTAATTATTTAACCTGATGTATGCAATGAAACAGCCGAGGCAGTGGGGCTTGAGACTCAAAGAGGTTTTCTTGTTTCACTTTCTGAGACACGAAGATGCCATACACACCTACATCTTTACACCGATGCAGGCACTCATTGTGGTAACTTGTGGCGTATCGGGGGAGAGGTGCTTGACAATCATGAGTTTATGTTAGTGGGCTTATTTCCAGTTCAAGTTTTCCCAAACAACAAATCGTGGGTGTGCCGCTGAGCAGAGGTACATTCCAGGGAGTGACGTCATCAGCGAGTATTCAAGATCACGGAACTAACAATATTCTTTCTATTCATTGAAGTGCTGAGACAAAAACGTCCATGACCACCTAAAAATAAAGCTTCAAGATATGGCTTACCTTAATTTGACACTAGACTGCAATATCTTGATAGCGTTTGATGCAGTTAAGCCGTACACGAGGTAATAGAAAATGACATATTTTTCTCGGAACGATGGATTATAACCCATTGTTACTTGTGACACTGCAGGTGAGCACTGCACTTTCTCACAACACGCAGGGAAAGATAACTCTGAAGGCATTTTCTTTTACAATGCTACGGAAGCCCCTAGTTGATACTCTAATATCTCAGCGTAAGGTAAAATTACCGTTCTCCCCAAAGCAGTTAGGATTTTTCAGTGACTATGCATTTTTCGTCATATCTAGTTTTCAAAAAGAACCTCCGGGTTCGTCGATATTATACACTTAAATGTGGACAGGTTTAGACCCTTTTGGTGTTAAAAGAAATAGGTGTAAATTATTCAGGCGGTTTATTAAGGAACGTGTCAAGTAAGCTTACTTCCGTTTCAATCCGCAAAAAAATGTATGTTTAATTTTGCTCCACCAAATCTGTGCAGCTCACTACCCTGAAAATAGAGGACTGAATGTTGAAGTGGGCTGGAAGTCGAAGAAATGTTATGTAATGCACCACTTTGATAATTGCGATCAGGTTGAATATTGGCAAACTTGAATGGAATCTGACTAGCGTTTGGAGAGGAACTGGACAAGAATGGATGCAGGGAGCTGACATTTCGCTATAATTGGGCAAAATATTATCAACTTGTCGTAATTGCTTGTTTTTTGGCACATCATTCAGCAGTTCAAAAACATGTTTATTATCAAGAACAGATTCGTAATTGGTCTTCACATAAAAAAGACTACGCCACACCTATTGATTGCATTTGGCAGAGATGAAAAACGGAGCAGGGGCTTCTTCAGTTTCTTTTAAATTAAATCTGAAGTCTGGACCTGGCGGGCATTGAACGACACGCGTTGTCGTCAGCTTCACTGATTACCCTCGCCAAAATTGGGTAATATCGGCTATCAAGTCATACAATCAGTCGGTCACGACTCGAGCTACTCGTAACGTTCGCAGTTGCTCTATCAGTGAAGATGCCCTTATCGGAGTTTTTTGGTTTTTTTGTTTTGAGGAAGGGGGAGGGAACTTTTTTATCATAAGCACACCCTTGAGGAAGTGTAGAACAGAGCAGTTAAAGAGGATAGAGAAAAGAATTAATTGCTTAAGGTTCTTTTGTTCTTTCTGTTGGGTAAAGAAACTCCTGATGCCTGTGGGCCTATACGCTGTATTCCCAACGCGTACAGTCATTGGCTCGATGAAAATGATGTTTAAGGGGACCGTGAAGACATGTTAATGAAGATAACAAAAACATGGCTGAAAGGTTCTACCTCGAAGAGGTCAGTTTTAAACTTTACCGTCGATGTCCCGCCTTTATACTTCTGCTATGCCGTCAACCGCCAATCCTGGCAATATTTGAACAAATATTATTGCGAAATTAATTATTACAGTTTTTATTTGCAAGTGCAGTTTCTAAAAAAAAACCAGTTCTGGGAAAAAATTTGAACTAATGCTTAGAACAAGCCCGATAACGCAAACAGAAGGAAAGCAACTTGAGGACGAATATGTACCACGTGTTGTTTACCACAATGCACTTGTTAAAATTGCCTCATCGCGGTATGACATCTGTAATCGATTCTTGATTTCCCGATTATTCTGTATTTGTCAACTCTTAATCAAACAGCCAAACGGGACTTCCGATCATCTGCGGTCAATTCCGACCTGGTATGCGGCGGTACGTTTTGATGTGGGCACAACACGGTGGGATACCTGTCATCAAATTAATCAATCAGCAGTGTTAACCACACTCGAATCGCCGTTGTTCGGTATGGCTAGACAGTCTCGCTGGTGAAATGCAGAAAAGTGCGAAGCTGCAACTCCCCGCTGGGGCGATGCTCTCAAAAAGTCGATGAAAGCGGCCTAATATTTTGGCATGTAAGTCTGGTTACATGCATTAATCATTAAAGACTCGAATCTAGACAGTCTAGCGGGTGGGCCTGGAGCCCACTTGCTAAGATTAGCTTTTTTGAGATAAACATGACCGATGAGATACGGTTGGTTTGGGATATGTTTTGAACCCCTGGAACAACTAATGATACATATTGAATCAGGAGTCTTAGGCCAAATTTTGACAATGTACAACATGCTTTAAAATTTACGGAGGGAAAGTGTTAATAAACAATATATTTCCAGGCGTAATGAATCGAATGGTGACCGTAAACCCTTAAAGAGATAAACTTGATTTTGATTGTTACAAGCAGGCAATACAGACTAGCAGGAAGAGTTCTGGTGAAAGCAGTACTAGAAATTTTTAAACAGATCTTAGTTTAAAAGTTTAAAACTATTTATCAGTAACGCTGAAGTAAGCGAGATTGACACCGCCAGTAGGGCCGACTGACTTCGTAGGAATATTCGGCAATATGTATGCGCGTGCCTCTTGCAAGAGACAAGTGTAGAACAAATCTTCAGACCATCTATGCTGCTGCCGAAGGCCTCTTTCGAAGAGATTTGCTCAACTCAGGGCCCAGCCCGAGGAAAGAGCTTATACTTACAACTTGATTATGACCTTACCGGGTGCTTCGCTTGGAAGCATTCCTCGCTCCCTACAAGCTCCGTGCCCTCAATGCAAACCAATGAGGTTCAGCATTACCCATGGGGCATCATGGAGGTGTGTGGCAGAGAGTTTGGACCTCACACCTACGTAGTACAATCATCGAGACGCGAATGATCTTGCCTACAAATGATGTGGTGCATAAATTTTGTTGGGTAAGTCGACTGTGATATTCTAAGGAACTTCCAGATGGTACTGCTCGGATGAAATTGATTGGAACATGAACATTCATAAAAAGCAATATGTGCAGATTTATGCGAACTTTTAACTTAAATGAAAAAAATAATAGACTCAACTGTGTCTCACTAAGTTGGAGTAAGCGATCGGTCATTGTAACTTGAAAAACAGGAAGCACTTGTAACTATGACATTCCTGTCAAATTCTTTTCAATGAAAAAGTAAAAAAATCTATTGAGCCATTAGAGGAGATCTCCAAAACAAAAGAGACATCATATTAATGATATTTCTTTCCCGCCAGTAGTGCTTTTGGCTTGCTTGACAGCTATTTGTGAACTCAGTCAACAACCATGCGCACATAACCGTAAGCCTTTATGTAACGTACGCACACAGGTACTTTAGTACTCTGTAGTTACTGAACAATAAATAGTCAACTTCAGTGAAGCAGTTAAACTTACTTCGAGTTTACACAGTTGTTAAATGCTGAAAGACAGCATTCATTGGCTTTGGAAAACCGCCTTGAAAAAGACTATGAGTTTATTAAGACAACGGCCTGGAACCCGGAGGCTAGACGGAGTTTACTCCCGTATCACATGCATAGGCCAAAATGTTTCATTGCATTACGCCCTGGAAAACCAGATCTACAGAAAACACACAGTCGCCACTTCGACAGCAGACTTAGTGTCCACACTACATCTCAGCTCCTAAGCTTTTTCGTCTGACCTTTCGCTAAATGAGCTCCGCGATGGTTAACAGCATTATCGAGAAATCAGACCCCCCTTGCCTGATTAGGAACTGGTTTACTCCGCTACGAATACTCCGTTTAAAACGCTTCCCTCGATTGACGAAATGTTGACATTGATCACTTGAGACACGCATGATTTGCATGGCTTTCGCTGAAGGCGAGCCAGGAGTTGGACGGAAGGTTTCATTAATGTGACGTTACCATTAGCTGACTTAAAGTCGGTTCATAAAGCAAACACGAGCATGAAATTGTGACGTCAGAGTAGCGATACGTGCTGCGAATTCGCACGATTTGAACAAACTTCAACTCAAGCGAATTTCGTTGGAAATGTGGCACGACCAATTTGCTTCACTTTTGCGGTGTCTTATGTTAGGAACCGGCCTTTCAAGGGCATTGCTTGATCCATACATTTGTACACCTGATACGCAACGTTGCAATGACTTATTCCCCACAGAAACATGCTCTATGACTGTCAATGTTGTTTGGACAAGTCCTGTTTTCAAAGATGGTGGACCACAAGGGATTGTGGTAGATTATGACGTATCTGTAGAGGATCAATATTATACTAATCCGGTCACGTAGTCTCTGTACACGCACCAAGTCCATCAGAAATGGAAGGAATATCCTGCCATTTATTGGATCGTGCTAGAACAATGCCTGACCCTTGATCAGGGACACTTTTTCCTTTTGCATTACAGGAAATGGTCTCTTTTTCTAAAATGAGTGATTCCAATCATTTTAGGCACGATCAACGAATGTCACCCTCCTGTAACAGAGTAAATTCTGGCCTTATGACAGTAATCATAGCCAACAAGAAGAACACAAGCAAACAAGCTAAGCGAATTATGATAAAAGTTAAAGCAGAACTCATTGCAAATTAAAATCTTTCGAAAACATTCAAACTATTTGACATTAAAACACGCAAAATTTATCGAAGACCCAGAACCTCTTATCAGTGCAATGTGTACTTTTTCATGATCCTACCTTTAATACACCCAGTCCCACAGATTCGGCCTCGCTGCAACTGTTGAACCTCCGCCGGAGCCAATTCAAACAAGCGGCCGTATATCGTTGACAGAAGCCTCCGCTTAGAGAGGGAACGGCACCTTAACTTTTGAATATTAAAGTCGGGCGCGTAATCGGTTTACTGTTGCAACCTAGTCCTGTTGGGTTATTTCTTTGGTACAAATACTTTAAAGTAAAGATGCCCCGTCTCCTGGAAAGCTCCCCTAGACCTCGGGGCAAAAAAACCAAGCCCTGGTATGACCTGTGCGCGACTGATGGTGACCGCCGAGTTGAAGGTGTAGTGCCAAGGGCAACTTCTTCTTCTACTAGGTCTACTTCACTGAAATGTCCTTTTGAGGAGGCTTGTGGTTATATACACCAGTTCGGACTACAGAGACACTAAGGCAAGTGCTCATTGCAGGAAGTGCGCCAACGGAAGAAATCAAAGGCACCACTTGAGACCGAACACGGTCACAATTTTTTTTTTACTTCTTCTTCTCTCGGTCATTATATGCTCCTGGTTTGGGTCTGCAAAGAACAAGAAGATCCATCACCTTGATAGCTTGGCGATGAGTGAGGGACTTCATCGTTTGGCCTGCTTCCCTGGCTAGAACCGCTCTCTCAACCTGAGCTCAGGGTTTCGGCTGTCGCTGAGCCTGAGTTTTACCGTCAAGAGGGTCTCGTCGACGGCGCAATATCCCGCTCCGTAGCCGCTAAATTATTTCTTGAGTGTTTGATTTGTATTGATGTCGATCCAGTCCCCTTTGCAAGCGCGGTTTCACTGCGAGTCCAAGGCCCGTCGTCACGCGAAAAAATCCTGAACTGCAGTCTTGATCTTGAACAGGAAATCTTGTCGACAGTTCGAGTATACCTAGAACGGACAGGAAGACTCCGCCTGAAGTTGCGTGGCAAATATTTTTCACTCCGATGATATTTTCTCACTAATTGAATGCCCAATGAACTTCATTATGATTAAACACTCAACAATAACAACAAAAAATACACCTGCTTTAATTTGTGAAAATGATGCCTTTCAGACTACGAGTTTGCGTTAAACTTGATATTTCGAATATTGTTCAACCTAGTTTTTACTTCGACGGTTTATGTAATTTTATTTAAACTTTCGATGTTGACAGTTTCTTGACATTTCCTATTATTATTATCAAGTAATTCTCGTCGAATAATACCAGAGTTAAAGGAACCCATCATAACTTTAACTTCACACCGGGTAATTAGTATTTCATGGCCTGAATTGGAACAAGCTATAGTTTTAACAACTAACATCAAGTCAAATACCCCCCCAACAGTAACGAAATGTGGCGTGTAGGGCCTATATGTAGCGTGTTTGTTTGGAATGAATAGTGTACCTGTGTTCCATCACCTAACATACATATAAAACAAAAATGCCAATTTACAACCTACTTATATGGACACTCTGTTATCTTTGTGCCTCATACTCGTTTTGAAGAGGAAGCCATTTTCGTTTCCTTGTTACAAATTGATAACAATCGAATGACATGGTACCAGTCTATGTTTTGATTGGCACGTGTCCCTCTCCACCCTTTCAACCTGTTTCAAATCTGACTTAAAATATCAAGTCATGTTCAATCAGAAATTTGAAAATTATTCAGTGGATCAGACGGGTACTAATGTTACGTGAAATTTCATTGTCAGGCCTACTCTACTTTTTGCTTGCTTCCATTTCTACTCCCAGATTGACTTGTTTGGAATTAGGCCCTATCCTGGCTTTTGTTTTATCGCTGCCCAACTGTGGATAAAGTCAATTCTAAGGCAAAAGACCAAAGTACTGAACAGGTGATCAATATTTTTGGCCTCCAAACGATTTTATCAGGAAGTATTCTCATTTGGAAACTTCCAGACTCTTGCATCTAAAGGTTTTGGGGAGACTGAAATATTGTTTTTTCAGTGAAAAATATGTACATTTATCCATGCTCTCGCTCATACCTTCAAATGAATGCACAAGTTTAAAAAGGAAAACAGCTGCGAGGAGGTGTTGATTTGTTTTATTGATTACAGGAATCGTTTAATTTTAAATTTCACTCATGTATCTTTCGATTTTGTTGAGATTTGTAGAATTGTGAATTTTCAATGAAAAAACGTGTATGAAGTATCCCTGCTCTAGCTCCTACCTTGAATCGAACCCACAAAACACTGAGAAGTCATGATAGTTTCAGTGCTTGGTGCACCTGCCATGGAAAAAAACCAATGATACAAAGTGAACAAAACCGCATTCAGCCCAAGCTTCATGGGCAAATTATCAAATTGGGTAGTGGACTTACCTCACTGCACTGAAATCCTAAGAGTTTTGCTTGAGAAAAACGTGCATGAGATTTTTCTCTTTAATTGGTCAAACTGCAGATACATGCATACATTGTAAATTGCGAGTTGGGTCAATATATTGGAACTGGAAAGAAAAAAATATGAATGAAAATGATCCCTCTGGATATAAGAGCATTCCAAAATGAATTTGCTAAGGCCAACGAAGACTATCCGTTAATTTAATCAAGCAAAGTAAACCTACACGGTTACCGTATCTGGGAGGAACCGGAGGCAATTTGTCCTCCGTGCAACGGTGGCCGATCCGTGTACCGGGCGGAGTCTCTCTTTCTCTCTTAACCACGTGGCGCTCCACGCGCAGTCGTTTGTCAGAGTAATTACGCGCCATTTGATTTACGCTCCAAGGTGAGGCTTGTAAACGGGGAACGGTTACTTACTATGCTTGATCGAGCAATGTATAGAGCCCTTTCCCCACTCTCGAGTGAGGGACATGAAGTACTATTCTTAGCGAAGCACATACATTTGCTCAGAATGTATCCATAATTATCGTTACTATCTTAGTTTCAATGCTAAGCGTAGATTCAGGTGTAGAGCATTTCCGTTCTTACTATTTCCTCTTATATAGGCTATTTACGCATTTATATTTAAAATCTTGCCCGATCAAAAGTTTTGAGGGGGGGAGAGTTAAAGGCCTTTAGTGCTTCATTTCATAACTTCCCCAAGATCAGACCCTGCTCAATCGAAATCTTTCCAATCTACGAACGGTAATTGAAAGTTATTCTGGGAAGGAAAAAACCAAATTAACAGGGACATAGAATTCAACATGATGGCAAGTCTCCCTGACAGCTCTGTAGCAATAGAAAAGCAATGCACTCTTCTTCAAAAAAGGGGTTGTCTTGAACAGAGGCGAATCCAGCTTTAAAATTCAAAAGCGGAAGCCATTCGGGCTAAATATTCAACAAGATGTCGGGGAGAAACGAAATCAAAAGCATACTCAATTCTGTCCCAACGGGTGTAGGCCTAATCTTTAATCAAGTTCAAGTTCTGGTTTTAGATGTTGCATCTGTAGTTGAATCTGAGTCTGGTTAACTTTCCTGCCTACGCAATACCGAGTCTATGGCGACTAACGGTTATGTCTACCATCAATCAACGCTGCCCACTATACCTAATTACCTCTATATAGCCTCGGCCTTTCCTGAAGCGTAAATGTTGTAGATTCCGCTGGCCGTCCACGCGGCCTTGGAAATATGAAAAGGTGTACTGATTCCCTATTGTACCAGCTAGCAATGTTTATGATACACAGTAGTGTTCATCTGTTATATGTATTACACTTATGCCGAACTTTACATCAATGACCTCATTAACCAAACTGTGTCGTCGATGCATTACATAATGAAAGTGACACAACGACGATTAAGGAGAAAATTAATGACGACAAAAAATTAGAGAAAATGTTTACTCGATAAAGCTAGTACGACGGACTTGAGCGTGTTTCGATGTTGGAGTCCTTTCATTGGGAAAAAACTGTTTTAGCCTCAATACACTTTTTAAACTCTTTTGAATTAGAGTTTTGTTTGTTAGCGTTAGTCATTGGACACTAATGTGTAGAAACTGAACAACTGTTAAGCATCAATACACGTTTACAAAGAAATAGCAAGATTGCGTTTCATTGCTCAAAAAGTTTTTAGCAGTTCACCATGATTATTGCCTCTTGATATGAATATCAAATGATAAACACGTATTTCTTAGCTCGAGGAGTATTTTGTTTGGGAATTCCGCATGTCATTCCGAAAATGATTTTTACCAGAGCTGAGAAATATCAATATAAGAAACTATCAATGTTCCTTTTGCCCACATTGCGATCACAACTCTATATTGCGCTTTCTCCCCGTGAAATCATCAAATCCAATGGATCCACAAGAAGCAGTTGTTACAAAAAGAAGTTCACGTTGCCGATTTGGGACAATCTATAGTTAGCTTTCATTCCTGACGCCAGCCACACAAGGGAACCTCACCTGACATCGTTTTAGAATCGTGATTTCTTCTGATATGTCCTCGAGGGAGGATTATTTACTTCTTTTTTTAGTTGGACGTATTTTCCGAAGCACCTGAATGAAAACTAGCAGAAAACAATGTTTGACCAATTTCGCGATAAAGCCACTTAATAGACGGGGCGCTACAGCGAACACGAACACGACCCAGAATTTGTGACGTGAGATCAGAATATTAGCGCCTCGAATTCGCAAAAGTTTAACCATTTTCAACTTGGCGGCGAATTTCGCGGCAAATGTCTCGTGATGTCCAATTCACTCTGCTTCCGCATTCGCCTGAAGTATGAACCTGTTATTTCTGTGTCCTTTTCTCAGGCTTTCAGAACGTATTTATCCCTCATCATGCTTCTTCCTTTCAGGGGAGAATGAAATTGTTTCAGAAGTATTTATTGATCTCTAATTCTCTATAAATTTCGTACAAGCAGAAAATAGCTCATTCTCGCCAAATGAGAGAGAAAGATGTAAAAAAGAAGAAGACTAGATTAACCAAAACCAAATCCGCCCCTGAAATAAATAATTCGCAGTAAAGGTTCCAGTCATATACACCTTTGCACTCATATAGTCATAAACGCACACTCACTCGGATGAAACGACATGATCGAGCAGCCCAGTGAAATTGGGTTGCCTAACATTCATCATGGGGTATTACTGTTTACATTGTAAGTCGTGGGGGGTCTAAACGCCCTTCTTTCAGACATTTGACGGTGTATTTAGCCTAAGCTTTCACCTCCCAGCAGGAACTGGGGGTAAGTCGTTCCATGGTTACGCTGAAATGTGTCCTTTGAGTTAAATCAGATTACCATTATGTAGCGTAGGTAGAGAGATGGTAGACACAAGTGACCTTGTTTTTCCAGAGTACTTTTGCATATTGTAATAAAAAAAATTCTAATTAAGAGCGAGATCTTTAGCACAAAAACAGAAGTGAAGATGATGTTTCTGCAGTTGATTTCATGTTGCTAATGTGAGGTGTGCCAAAGTGCCCTAAGACGGGAAATCGAGATGAAAAAAATCCGGGACCAAAGAATCTTCAACCGATAGAAGAAAAATTACATTTGAGATGAAAGAACCACAACCCTTAAATCAGGAATGAATGACCTTTGTGAACTTTGTAACATGTAACAAAAAATGGAAACCATCAAATCGCTTATTTTGTTTAGTTTGATAGCAACTTTGGGTCGAATCACAAATCGTACCTTAAAATATAATTCAATTATCAGATTTTGAAAACTGATAGTCAGAGCCAAGGCGCGTTTTTGCGCCTACTGCAAAACAGAATGTTCAAACCTTTCGGGCTGAAGACATGTATAAAAGCGTGTGAAAAGGATAAAGCAAAATCGATGGCCTAAAAGAGAAGAGTCGATTCTTGAATGTATTGAAACACATAACTCAATGCATTTAGTTTTCACCATTGCGGTAGTGTATTTCCACTGTATCACATAGTCCTGACTTTGCTTTGTGATTCCTTTACGTTCTGTGTTCACTTCCATTAGAGTTGTATGTTTTTTTGGTGCTCTTATATTTTTCAGACCGTTGCATTCTGCCTCTTTGCACCCCATGGCAGCCAAAGAAATTACTGTAAGGTTGAGAAGTTGACATGCACAAGGAGTACAGAACCATTGCTAACGGCGGACTTTTTTTCAGCTGCTGTTCAGAAAAGCCACTGCTACGCAATTGTTTCTATTATTCACAGTGATTGCTTGGCTGGATTTCAACGTTAGGCCTATATGTACAGCAGTGTTTATGGCCAAGTACGAAGGCCAAAAATACATGGTTTGTAACATGAAAGAGTTACCAAGCCGTAAGGCCAATCATGGAAATATCTTTTGAGAAAAATTATGCCCAGCTATGGTTGCAAATGGTGATGAAGCACGGCAGATTTGATGCTTCTGCAATCGGCATGTAAAGGATTGAAAAAAGTTTAGACAGCGTCAGAGGGCGCCGTTTTACGTTATCAAGCCGCAGCAGCCGTGTAATTCTTCCGCCGTTTCCTATTTTTCGTTCATACAGGGAAGTCACAGGAGGGCGTTTTGCTGAAAGCGAACGCGTGGCTGAACTGGCCCCTATCCCAATTGTGTAATTTTTTTTCCTAGGAAGGTTAGGGGTAATTATCATATATGGGAGTGGTTAACTACAAGTGTTAAGGTAAATGTCGGACTTTACTTTCCTATTATAAAAACATCCTCCAACCAACTAATTCCCCACCAAGAAAAAAGTATAACTCTCATAACAGTGCTACCATGCGAGTCGGACAGTCTTATACTTAAAAGCTTGTGTACCCCATTTATGATAATTGCCTGGGCAAGGGTTAAGATACGCCCATGTTATTATAAGTACCCCTAGGAAAACTATTCGCGTCCCTATTATATGGGGACCGGTAGCTAGCTGCGGTCTAACGTGTGCGATTTTCCTTGCAATTTGGATGCTGAATATTTAAGATTTTGTCAGTCCGATAGCAATGCTTTAACATGAAATACGATTCAGCAGAGACGCGAATAAAACAAAAGTACCTGTCCTTTTAGGCCTCTGTTGATCACAGTATGGTAATTGATTTTAAAATGATTGTCATTAATAAATCATTTTACGGCAATTTATTTCAAATAAGTGGTTATTGTGTTAAATTTTAGATAAATGAACCATTTATGGTGAAGTTATTTTCGGTACCGGTAATGAAGAAGAACAAAAAAATGCTATCAGCTCCTGTTTGATTTGTGCATTGAGCGGGCATCGTTTCCTCATTTACATACACCCGCAGGATTCTGCCATGTTCATTAACCGCTACTGGCCCCGCAGTGGTCTGTAAGCCGACTGGAGACTGCGCACGGGATGGGAACCGGTCTAACCTGTGGCAACATGGAAAATAGGCCTGTGGGTCTCGATCTGGGCCAATAGAGGGCGCTATATTCTTAGGAGGTGAGGTTCCTTTGGTCGGAGCTGAACTTCGCTGGTGCAGAAACGATTATGAAATGCACGTGTCATGGTTGCATCTTTTTTTTTTTAGAGCGGCAACCAACAATAGGTGAATTAATTAACTACTTGCATGACTTCCAGCTCTTGTTGTAGCTCAAGGTAACCGAACTGCCAAGTAATATGTGAATATCTTACATGACGGGAGTAAATGACAGCCTCGCAGGATCTGTAAAATATTTGGTGTTTGCAAGAAAATAGAAAATTTGTTTTAAATTGGATCACCTGTTATTTTTTAAAAGAGATTTTCTTACCCGGCTGCGATCTCACTATCAGCCCTGAGCAAAAGCACCTGCTCATCTGTTGAAAAGTGCCATAATTAGTCGGGAGTGTTCCTTTTGTTGGTAGCGATGTAGACTTGACTCAAGTCGGGATTTTCCGTGACGTCTGCGTTTGCTCTTTGAATATGGAGGCAGGGCGTGGTTACTTACTTCGCGCCCTCTTGTGTCCACTTATTACTGTGAGTTCTGAAACCCTTATTTACTGACTAGTGACACATGTTGTACAATCTTTGACGATGACGCTGGATATCACGATAAAAGATATCTTGTAAGGGCGCCTTTATATGAGAAGTTATGCGAGCGGCCGAGCTGGGGAAGAACAACGTAAATCCAACTTGATTCAAGTCTAGTAGCGATGCGACCCCAACGCTCACGATAGTTGTTCGTGAACCAGCGACGCACAGTTACTGCAATACAAGGAGCCTCCGTTGCTGAAAAATGGCTCCCTCTCTTGATCCAGCTTGGAGCCCGAAAACCCCCAAAGCATAATGGTTGCCCAAACTGCGTGCATGCTTGGCCAGCATGGTTGCAGTTTCCGAGCTGCAAAGCAAGAGGAGTTGTCAACATCAATACGATTTCCAGACGTTGAACCTCCTGTTTTCAGATATGATTCCGTCTGTGCACATTATCTTCAATTAGTATTGTCTGGCACAGAAGTCTGACACAAAAGTGAGGTCATGAAGCATAATCGCATATACAAACACCCATACTCGTCGTGCGTGTCATTGACACGAGTCGACTGCAGTAACTTCATTACTCAATGAAGGTTTTCCTTGAATCCACAGTGCTACACATTGTCGCAGAGGCCCCGCGCTCCACGGTATGATTTATTGTTTACTTTTGGCTGTGGAACACTGCTCTTTTAAAAAGGAAAGAGCACTTGTCATGCCTGTTCATCTGCAGATGGACCCCGCGTGTACGTTGTTTATTCACTCAGAACGCCCTGAAATTCATGGATTTTAAAATCACCAGATCTTCGATTTGACCATTGAAAACACCGCTGTAAAACTTAAAACATAAACCATGTCAGTGCAATGAAAGCTGAAAGTATTTTGTATTAAAATTACGGTATCTGTATTCAAAATCTAAGAAAAAAAAAAGCAAACCACATAGATGTCAGCACGGAATGCTGCAGACCTTGTGGTATGTGCGTTTTGCTGTATCGGTGGATGCAATCTTTCCGAATTAAGTACGCCGTTTGCATTCAATTTACATCAAACGTTTTTTTTCCGGTGGAGCTGATCTCCTGTCTTTAAATGAAAGGTTACGTTGGCTTATATGTCATCGACCTGCGGAAATGTATATGGGGAGGGCTGTGAACTAAATTGTAAGATTCTAAGCAACATAACTTTAATTATATTTTTAATATACAGTCAACTTGTGGTTTTCCTTTTTTCAGTTCTTTGTCAATTAATGGCAGTTGCTTGTATATTTTCACATTTAACAGTAAAATGGCGACATCTACGGTAAAATGTTCAAACTAAACCCCCATAGTCAACTTAATATATGAATATCAATTATTGAAAGATATTTGGAAGTTGGGTATCTTGAAGTAGCAACAAACAATTCAACATGTGCAATCACAATGACGTGAATGAAATGAATCAAGGCTGACTAAGACCAATGAAAATGGTCAAATAATTACTCAGTCAACTAAATACCCACCCACATCCCGCTCACAAAACAAAAGTTACGATACAGAAAATGAGGTCAGACTTCCAGTCATCCGTAAAGTGATTGACGTTTGTACTCCAACGTGCTAACTTCTTAATACTTTTCTTAACAATTAATTTTATTTATCTCAACTTGTAGCACAAAGATCGATGAGAAAGTTACATAAATATGTTTAATTAAAATGACAGCGTAAAATTCTAAGCCTGTACGATTACACTGATCCAGAATTTTATATGCTGAAGAGATTTTTGGAAAATATTTAGATATACCTCCAACTTTTAAATGTCCAGCTACGCTACGTTATTTCGCCATAATCCCCACTTAGTGGTCTCAAATCTATACCCATGGGTGTACCAAATAAATTATGAAATGGAAAAATATGTACGTGATAGACAGAGATTTCGACAGATGATTGTTAACATCAGCGTCGCTGGATTTGGGTGGATAAAAATGTCGCAACCGCTTCGATCGTTTTTGTCTCCAAACTCGTCGTGTTTGTCAGCAAAGCTTGTGCTACTTTCGTCAAAGAAGGTACTTACAAATAGCGCCACCATGTTTCATGATGCACAGCCCCTTCTGTGCACCTCATCAGCCCGAAACGTGGTAGGGATGCATGGGCCATAAATGCTATCACAAAAATATGTGGAATAAGTACAGGTGCCGCAAAACGTACTGGGTTGGGCTTGCTGCCATAATAATGGTAATCAATGGACGTAGCCCATTGTGCACAAGTGCAACGGAGGCTGAGTTTTCAGCCAGCAGTGCGCCTCCAGTCGGTCTGCGTAAGTTGTTGGGAGCTGTCAATTAAGGTGGTAAAGCTAGGAGTGAAATTGATGCAGATATCGAAACAACCCCCGTACTTATGGAAAACAGCCTTTCAATTCAGTATTCGAAGGAGCTACGGCCAGACGAAATGAACTCGCCCACCTTTAAATCTCCAGTGGTCCAAGGTCGGAAAAGTTATGTTCACATTAATGTAAGTCTGACTCCGTTGGCGATTAGTGGGGAGGCTCCCCCACACGAGTGAGTCGAGTGAGACCCGTGGCTTCAGACAAGTCGGTGATGGTCGGTCTAGACCGTTCATAAACTCAGAACGGGGCAATAGTTGTGTGAGTAGGGCAACCTTCCAAAAGGGGGCCATTATGTGCGAGGGGTCACAGCAAAGATGAAACCGCGGCTCTAGTGTCACAAAGAAGCATTGAAACATACTAAGTGATCTTGAAAGAAGTCGAACATGAAACAAAAATTAGATATGCCAACTGTAAGACTGCTTTGTCCGACTGGTTATTTTAAATATGCATCTGAAATTCCAGTATAACTAAAAATGAAATTCAGAAAGGAATACGAGAAAAATGTCAAAGACTTCTACCCGAAAGGTTTCGTGCAACTCACTGGGTTTAGGTGTAACTTTGCCGTTTAAGCCGAATTGAAAAGTAATTCTCTCGTCTGTCACGCGGTTTCCTATTGAACCTGGACTGTTAAAGGTAACTCTACTCTATGATGAACTCTCTAACATTAAACCTCCAGCGAATGTGAACCTAAAAAGGACATTGTTTGGAAATACCATAGACGGCCTCACGCACTGTGGGTGTAACAATGAGCATGCGGTGTGGCTTGTGGATGGGGTTTCCAATTAGAAACATTAGCCAGGTGCGTGGGGCTCCGGTTTCAAATGTCCCCACTACTTGGGCAATTCGCGCCCGGTCATCAAACAATAACATTTGCACATCCGGAGGGATCTTCTAGCGAGGCAAAGCGCCGGATGGATTTCACATAGCATTCCATTTGACCTGGTGCCACGGGTTTATTTGCCTTTTATCCACTGACGGGAGATCTGCAGACGGAAGTAAAAATGAAACAAAATGTTCTTTGAGAGAAGGAGATGACAGACTACTGACCCCCCTGGATCCACGACCGTCGTTCCAAGCTTCACAAACAGGCAAAGTTCAGTCAAGGACCATAGACAGTAAACCCACAATTGGGCTGATCCCGATCGAACGCAAGCTAACCGACGATGGTTGGGCGAGTCTAGTCTACTATTGGCGACCAGGTTGGTCACCTCATTGGTTGTCATAGCCGTGTTTAAAAGCACAGTGTGGGCCAGTTATCAGAAAAACAGTGAAAAAAACAGAAGATTTTATATAGCAGCAGTTTCTCTTGTTTCTCTTACGTTTTGTTTTGTTACTTTGCCCTCCTTTGCACTTCAACGTCACTGCACTGCGCTATATTATAGGCCTAGTTGCATCACAAACCAACCGCTATCGATCATTTAATCCAACAAGCCCACGTAGTTGTTCCTGATTCCTCCATTGAAATGTGCAGAGCAAACCATCTACCCACTCCCATTATTCAAGAATTCATCTGTAGCAGCCAATGACGTATCAGGTTTTTTAACATAGATACCAATGCCCCGTCAAATCGATTGAGATGAAGCAAAAGGGCGCCCTCTTCTAATTGAGTACTTTTCTCCATAGAAATGTCAGCATGTACATAGTCAGTGATGATTATTTAAATAACCCATAAAAAAAAATCACAAAATAAAGAAAGACAGAAAGAAAGAAAACTGAGACAAACTATTGGTGTGCCTTTTGCTGAAATTGAGAGCATGTGTTAGTTAACAAACGCGTTAGGCAAAAAATACAGTCAAGTTCAAATATCACATTTTATTTAGCCTGCCAAAAGGAGCGTGCGCCCGGAGGCACACTGGTGGAGAAAGGATGGAAAGGATTATTAGAACTAAATGCTGGGTCATGTACAAATAGGGGAAAATGTCGAGACTGGATGCTGTCTCACGAACAGTAGGTAAAATGATTCCGTCGAGTTGACATTTCGATCTTTTTACAAGGGATTCTGCACGCCCCCTTTGCGGATACAGCTGTTGGTCGATGCAATGAAAAAAAAATGGAAATTTTATGGAGGGTAGGGGAAGATGGAAAGACACGCATACTTCTGTGACTGGTTCAAAATTGCAAGAATAATGAATTTGATGCTGCCACAGGTGTGCTCCTTTTTATGCAATTGCAATTTACCAGTGACGTGTGTGTCTATGGATACATCGGCTTTTCCGCAGGTTGCCTTAGCTTTTTATATCGTGGCTTAGGCCGTACTGTCCCTGGTATTACTGTACCAGTAAATATATTACCCAAAGATAAATGACTTGTTGGAAAGAACAACTAAACTGAAATTAAATTTGATAGCTGAATTGGTAGGGCGCCCGCTTGCTATCTCTGAGGTTGCAGCTTCAGATTCCGCTCAGCTAAAGTTCTTTGTCAATCTTTACTAAGCTATTGTTCAGGTTTACCACGAATGTACAATCTGAATTAGCCGGATGAGGCTGGGATTAACAGGCACGTCTATGAGAAACGGCTGCAGCTGTTACGCTGTGGCTACCGTTGGGGCTCGCCTGTCTTCCGTTCGATCGTAGCCAAGTAATTTAGTGTAGCGGGTAAGCTCTTCGGCTTCCATGGGGACAATTGTGCATTTAATGACTAAAGCATGGAATTTTCACCACTGTAAGTACATGCAATGAGGTTGATTTTTCAGATGTGAAGGCAAGTCAGAAGTGACCTCTGGGGACTGCTAAACGTCAATTACCTCAAAATGTCGAAATGAACGGATTTGCATTGTATATATGCACTATAAATATACAAACACAAGTGCCAGGTACACCCCATGCGTTCTTCATGCCCTTTCCTGAGTTGTGCTGCAAGTTGTACTACAATAACAATGGTCGGTTTTGACATAATTTGTGTACTCTTGTGTGTTGTAGGTTCCACTTTTTAGCCTCTTCTTTCAAGCGCATCCCTGTCATAAACCACGGATTCAGGCATCTCAAACTTGCATAGATCTTTTTTTTATAAACTGTATGCTGAGTGCTTCGTGGTACAACATACTGTGATCATGCCGAAGCATCACATACCTGTAGGCAAGGGCCAATTGATGGCCATCCAAGCTTCTCCCCAAACCACATGTAACTGGGAGCTTTGTGTCTTTTGCCAAGAAGAAACAAGCAAAGCTTTGAAGTGCCCACTGAGATCAACTAAGTAACCTGTTGGGCATGGCTATACGTCTTTAGCGAAGGACCTTCACCTGTTCCAGAACCTTTGGCACGTGCCAATGGACCTCAACTTGGAGAGATTAGATGATGGTGATGGGCTTGAGGCTATCCTGAAGGCACATAGTGCTCAGTGGCACAAGACATGTCGGCTCAAGTTCAGCAAGAAATTGTACTTGCAACAAAAACAAGAAGAACTGCAGGACAACTGCCATGGACATCAAGCGTCCACACTCGATCTGTTCACAGGAACATAAAGTCTTTGGAGTCTTCCTTCTGCAATGAACCTGCTGGGTCTGCAAACCCACATGAAGCATCAACCCGCGAGATAGATAGGAATGTAGGAAGGTGTGCCCTTGAACAAGAGGATGCTGATCTCTTAGCCAAGCTTTCTCCGGGGGACATGATTGCCATCGAGGCTAAATACCATCGTAACTGTCTACGAGCTCTATACAACAGAGCTAGGAAAGGCGCATCGACGAGAATGGAGGAGGAGGGGGCGCCTGCATGGGGGCAGGGGAAAACTTGCCCCCGGATATTTGTCACATTTATTTTTATTTTAATATTTATGTATCAAATGTTAGCACCAAAAGCCCCAAGGATTGAACGCCCTGAAATAAACGCTAAGATTTTGACACTGTGAGTAAGGCTTATTATATTTTTTCTCCCCCATCATTATGTCAAATAAGCCATAAGCCTCATCGAGCTTTCACAGGAAAACACTTTTACAACGGTTACTTGGAGCTGAATAAGTATTGCCGTCTACTAAAAATAGAGTTGGCTTTTGTATAGTTATACCAACATTCTGATCCAACAAATGTGGGGGGCTTGCACCGCCCACATCATCCTATTCGTGCGGGCAATGAATCACACTCATAACTTACTGGAGACACAAGATCTGACTATCTGCATGCGGGCTCACTGGACGTATTGTACGAGACTGAGTTGGCGTTGTAGTACACGTTGCACTTTTGTAGTGAATGCCCTTCTGATTTGGTTTTTTTTTCAGAGGTTTACACTTTCACTCTCCCAGGGACAGCAAAACAAACACAAACGCTGGAATCGAGTTTTTTTCCTTCCTAGGAACGGTCGCTAAGCCTATCGCCGCCAGGCCTTCGCGACCTGACATGCTCAAGGGAATTTCACACATGGAGCGCCACTTGTGGCCCTAAAGTGACTCAAATGTAGTCTAACAATGAAAACCACCTTGCAATATTTGCCCGCCGCTTTAGGCATAAAAATCATGTGCTCCGTCCCTAATGCGATTGCTTCTTGTGGTCATAAAACGAATGAAGTTCATTTACCACTCAATCCCAGCGAGCTACCGTCGCGTTCCGGCAAGGGGAAATATGCAGCGACCCACTGGAAATCGCCAGCTTCCCCGAACCAGCGACAAATGATACCCCTTCCCCCGCTCGGCTCAATATTGATTTACGGCGGTGACAATTATCCGCAGCTTAAAGCCACCGCTATCGTGTTGTGCACCGCTTTGTCAAACCGTACGTGCCGTGGGACGTGCCACTGTGTCAGGTTGGGTTGTTGCTCGGCCCTGGTTTTTGAAATGGCCAGGAGGGATGATTTGATTGAGTGACGGAAGCCTTTCTGTTGAGGCATAAAAGCAGCCGGAAATGCGAGTACTTTTGTGACAAACAGGAATTCGTATATTATATTCCATGATATTCACCGTCTTAAGGCCAAAAGGAATTCAGTGTAGTTACAAGGACCAATGGGAGGGACCGACTGGAATCCATACCCCCAGGTGCCCAATGGAAAAAACAAAAGAAAATGGCCATTTCGGGGAGGGGGGTCTATTTCATGTAAAAAGCCCCCAGAATATAGCCTTACCCCTCAGAAAGGTAATGCATTTACATGAAAAAGTACCACAGTATAATTGTTTGTAACAACAATATCTTGTCTGATTGGAGCGCTGAAGAGATGACTTCTTACGAATGCAACACCGAAGTCCTCACTGTAAATCCAACATGTAAGTCCTCACTGCAAATCCAACATGTAAGTCCTCACTGCAAATCCAACATGTAAGACCTCACTGCAAATCCAACATGTAAGTCCTCACTGCAAATCCAACATGTAAGACCTCACTGTTTGCACATTAATGTGACATGGAGAGATCGTTGGAAATTGTCAGTGTCGAACGGCTTATTTATCAATTTCTGGGAAAGGTGGAAATGAGTAAAGAAAGCAATTCCAAAGAACATAATGCAATTTTGGCTGAGAAGGCACATTCACTTGTTGGTCAAAAGTCTGATTGGCCTACATTTTACTTTCCTTGACTTGAGCTGCAGGAGGATTCTATGAGTGTGCCCTTTGGTTTCAGGCCACAATCTGACTTCCAGATGTATCTCCTTGACGTCTTTCCCTTAGATATCAAGCGCAACAATGCCCTCTGGTGCTGGCATTGCCCAAAAGATAAAACTACAACGTTCAAGCACTGACTCTCTTGTGACCACCGATGTCAACAGTGGCAGGATAGCACGTGCCCAAATGGCTGCGCATAAACAAATGAGGCCTCCGTGGCTCATTTCTTAAGGCCTCCAAAGACGGCTCCCTCCAGATTAAATTCGGTGCAGCATAGCGCCCTGTTGACAATTTGCATGGCAGCCATCTTGCAGGCCATTGCTTTTATTCCACAGGGTACGCATAAACGAAGTTTTCCTGTGAACAGAAAAAACTGCCCTGCAAGTTGGCTACCACGCAAAGCCCTTGCCCATTTTTACTAGCATCGGGCGGTAGCTAGATAATTGGTGGTTTAAAGATAATTAATTGTAAATGGTCCCGAATTGAAAGAGATGTATACTCTGTCTACATGAAACAACCTAAAAGTGTCCTGACCAGACGGTCACCTGTGACTTGAAGTCGTCTGGTGAGACTTTATTTAAAGTACATGTAGAGGACTCTTGGCTTCAAACGATGGCGCATGGTGACTTCGTGCCGTCACTTTCTGCGCGCAAAGGTGTCTTTAATTAGCTTACACGGGCAACCCTGACCTGGGGACGGTCGTGTGTGCTGTGTCAAATAAATGAGAGGGTGGGTACGAGGGTTAAACCCATGTAGCTAATGGAGGCTTGTCGAATGCATGCAGTATTCAGATCAGTGATTAAGGATTGTTTTTGTAAGTCTTATCACAAACGTGACGTCGAGGCAACAACCAGGCACGTGTTTAATGTGGTCTGCAAACCAGAAACGGATACGTCATCCGAGAGACACAAAATACAAGGCAGCAGACAGGATTGTTGGCAAACGTGGAATTTCACTCAATATTCAGCAAATTAACTAACAACTGCTTCTCTCTCTTTTCACTTTCTAGTAGAAAGTACCCATTTGACATCGCTCCAAGCAACAAAATATTAGGTGATATATACAGTTGGGGCAATACGTTGATATACACTTGGTAGAGCAACAGTTTTCCTCAATTTTACGCTGTTTTAAAGTTTTTTTATAAGATCAGTCAAATCGTATCTTAATTTAATGGTCATAGTGTGTACTTCTATTGAAAGTCCTACGAAACATTTATTACCGAGCAAAATATGAATATTTTCTGAAAAATACTTTTGTGAAAAATTCACGACTACCCCTCATTGTAGTTTAAGAACACTTCAGAAAGTGGTCCACTGCGACTGTGCAATGTGACAAAAAATACAGAAAGTGGCACTATTAGGGCTGGAAGATGTAAAATTTTGATTTTTGGTAAATGTAAATATAATCATATATACGTCTCTGGGTGCTTTATTTGTGAAATTTGAGGAAATCTGTTTTTGTTCTACCAGGTGTATGTAAACGTTTTGCCCCAACTGGAGAGTGCAAAAAATGTATGTTTCGTTTCAGCCAACCAGCGATTAACAAACGTTACCAATCTTTTCTCTTTTGGTCGGAACAGAAAGACCACACTGGAATAACCGAAATCACGAAACAGCCCATGAATAACTTTTACACACAGTTAAAGAGAGCAGTAATACCGCGTGGGGAATATCTTTTACATAGTGGACCCTTTTTGAACATTTATGTTGAAAAGCTTACACGGCGATTATGTGGCATGAAGACAGTGACACCATACCCAACGAAAACGCTGATTGGTCAGAACGCCCATTCTAAGTGCGGTATCTTTGGAAAAATCGCTCTGGTTTCCAAAAGTGGCAGGTTAACAAGGGACCGTGCAGTTTGTCTGCTCTGAACGTAAGCAACCTGAGAGAAATGCCCCTTGTTCTATATAGTGCCGAAATCTGGCATCATTTGAACCAGAAAGTGTATCCTGTGTATCCAAGTGACTTGGTCATAAACGCGCGCACACCACTGCGTGCGTTCAGTTAGCTTCCCTTAACACACCAGTGTTACACTCAAGGGAAGCCTCAAAATGAGGCTTATCGAACGCTGCAGATGTGTTTTCCAAGGCATTCTGGGAAAAAGGTCAAGTCCCCGCCTCGTTCCATCATGTACGTGCATGCTCGAACAGTCCACCCGTGACGTCATTACACTCGGGCAGCCTCCAGAGACCCGCTCGCCAGCTGGGGTAGTGGTGGCTAACACCATGGCAGGCACAAACATCACGTGATGGCTAAACGAACGCTCTCGTGTAAGTTTGACTTACACGTGTAAGCTAATCGAACGCACCCACTGATTGCAGGCTTCCATGGGATGAGCGCTCAAGTTGCGCATTACCTTCCAGTTCCATGAATCCATTTAGCTTAATGTGCAGTAGGCTTGGTTTAAAATGAAGCGACGTCACACTTACGAACCAGAGTGAAAGCGAGTACGCAAGCGCGTTAGTTCATGCGCTTGTTTCTTTCTCTGATGCCTTTCACACAAATAAATGTGCGAGTGACGGACTCACTTCGGTACTGGATACCGAAGTGTGACGTCACCGTGAACTAGAAAGTACAGTGCAAATGAATGGAGTGCGCGCGCGTTGGTTCGTGTGCTGGTTCTCTAGCTGATGCCTTTTACACACATAATAGTTGTGCGTGTGACGTAGTCACTTCTGTACTCTAAAATATTTTTGACTTCTCGGAATTCAGCCAACGCGGGCGCCTGTACATGGGCCCTAAGGCAAGAGCATGTTTCTGGTCGTGGTTGCAAAAACCCAACCCATGTACACAAAGCAACACGGTAATGGAGTAAGCCTGTAACCAGGGCTACGTAGTCCTCTTAGATTATGCAATAGTTGCCAGTTGAGGTTTGAGCATGGCCAACGGGCAAGCATACAGCACGAACGCTGGTAACCTTTGAGTGTGAAGCACCACCGACCTCATCAATGATGTACCTCAAGACATGTAAAGCTTCCGATCAAGGTATCTGCCTGTAGGCCTGATACGCGCTGTTAAAGCTGTATATGTCTGACACTGCAATTCAGCTAGAGACATGTTAGCCTGATTCACATGTCAAAGAGACTAATTGTACGTAGTCGAATTAGTTGGAAATAATACATGGAAGCAACTAGATAACAACTATAAACCTGTTATTGCCGGATATATGTGCAGTGTGTATCAAAATAAACGCAACCAGAGTTCTGTTCTCCTCTTTCCAATGATCATTCTTTTTGGACAATAGAACAAAATGGGCTTGGGACCAAGTTTCAGTTTAGTTACACCAGCATAAATCCTCTTCAATTCTCCATCTCTCTTATGAAATGTTCAGTCCGGCGATCATTACATCGCCTCTGGATCAAATGTTGAAATAATGTGCTTGTCACAGGTTCTAGCCCTGCAAAAAGCATGTGTAATAGCATGCTCATTAGTTACCATCAGCGTCCAAGGTGCCTCAGTTGACTAGAGGGCAGAGAGTATTTGTGGTGACCGAGCACCCAAAATTCAACGGTAGTTCAAGACGCGTTTCGAGCACGATTCCTTGACCGAGATCCTCCACCCAGCCAGAAGCACGACTTGTTGTGACTTTTTTCCTTTGGGGCTATCTCAAGATCAAAGTGTTCACTACCCCTCCTGACATTGCAACTCTATGACAAAGAATCATGATGAGTTTGATCCTCTACGACATCACGCCCCAATGATTCACTGGGCTGTGCTTGGGATGGAGAAACGAGCTAATCTGTGTGTGGAAAGGAATGGGGGCCATGTTGAGGGGCATGGGATGTAATGTTTACAGAAAGATATCTTGAAGAAGACAATCTAAAGTTGTGATTATTCGTTTCATTATTCTATGTTGTCGAGTTAATTTCTAATAAGATGCCATTGTTATTGCGCTATCTAGGACTTGGTCCCACGCCCATTTTGTCCCATTGTCCAAAAGGAAAGATTGGTGGGCCATCCATGACCGTGTATGAATAAATACCATATCATTGGAAAGAGGAGATAGCTGGCTTTAAGGTGCTTCTGCTCACTTTGGTGTAAAGTTAACACAATTTTCACAAACTTGAACATAATTCTGGTTGCGTTTATTTTGATACACACCGTACAGGTAATTAATACAGAAGCAACAGTAGATTCAAAAGGTCTGATCTTATAACTCTCTATATGATGTGTCTTCCCAGTTTCAAAATTTCTGAACCATTTCACGCGCGTTCTCGATAACATTCGGAAGTTGTCATTGATGCACAGGTGTTTCCTGGTGTAAAAATTAAAACGTACCATCAAGCCCGATGTTTTCTTGAAAAGTATTCTTCGTTCAATGGCAAATAAAGCTCTAGGCTTAACCCCTCCCCGTTGAAGACCAAAGTCAGACACAAGTATTACCATAAGCCAGGAAAGTCTTTGGTCAAGTCACAAACTATTCTGGGTTGAACTGAGCCTTAAGAAAGACATTCTACTGCTCCCCTATATAGCGACAAGTCATGCGCAAGGTCTCACACACATTTTGCCAAGTCACAGCCTCAATTTTTGTCCATCGCGAACACGCCAACTGTTTTTCGAAAAGGGGATTTAACGTAGGCACCCGCACTATGTAAAGGCTCCACGGCGCGTCAGCACTTGCGCCAAGCGTTGCGTATCTGTCAAAATCACTCCCAGGACGATTTTAACCGCGGCCGAACGCAACGCACATGGCTGTTACGTTGATAGAGTCGAGTTTTGAGTCCGTGAGAGTGAAACGCATGAACGTATCGTGTACGCAACGCACTGCACCGCAAAAGCGCACATATGGAAAGCCGCTTTTATGAGTGTGGTACCGGTACGTTCGTGGAAACTGATCGACGTGTTTAGCTAACAGACACAGACATCCCTGTGGCCCTTTGGCAGAAAGATGAAGTTGTGAAGTGAAGTCCTCGGATGGTTTGTCATGACCACTCATTTTAGGCTAAGCATTGGAATCCTGATTGGCTACTAGGATTTACTTGAACACAATTTATATTCGCAGATATTTTAAGCTGAAGCCGGTCTCGCGTGGAAGTTAACAGGGATTGCCAAACATTTAACTTGAAAATAAAATCTGTAAAATTGGTCCAAATTTTACTCCCTCAAGGGTTAATTTTGGTATTGAAAGACTTCGAAAGACTAAAACGCAGCGACAATTACGCCTAGGACCATTCCTTGATGCAAGATCCTCAGGCATAGGTTCCTAGAGATAATCGGCTGGTAAGCCACCTGTATAGATTAAGTGAGAGTTCAACTTTTAAAAGTAGTCTGGATTTTACAGGAAATTGTTATGAATAATACAAAACCAGTGGAATGGAATGGCACGCTTTTATTGAGTAATTATGTTCGTCGCATTTAAGCTACAGCAATGGCGGTAAAGCTGCAATCCTTCGATACAGTGCTCTGTGGTGTCATCCAAGTTCGTGTGAGCCTGACCTGTTTTGGTCTGTTATCAGGTTGAAAATGTTGAAATTTGCATACTATATCCGGTATGACCGACGTCTTCGGTATATCTCTGTTGGTAAGGCCCATATTAGATCGATATCCTGAGATTAAAAAAGAGACGTGATCAACTCGGATAGCAACGCCCAATCATTTTATTACGATCGTTTTCTGACCTATTGACCACACACTTTCCCTTTGAAAGCATGACATTGATAAAAGACACAAATGACGATATTTGTGTCCTGATATTCACTATAAAAGACATGAATAAGCCAATGAAGACCCTGCCATAGCCTTAAGGATACAACGATTAGAGACATACCAAATCGTGAACAAGTCAATCTCATTTTGAGACAAACTCCCCCTCCAAAAAAGTGGCATGATTCTTTGCCCCAAGACTCCTAAAAACCAAGAAGGTAAAAGCCACGAGATGTCAATGCAGGCAAAATCCCTCACAGAAATCGAAGCCAGAATGCAGTCTAAAATTAGAGAGGGAGATATCAAGATTTACTAGGGATAACTGGTGACTTCGCCATGACGTCATTCGGAAACAGTAACCAACATTGTAAGCAAGAAGTTCTGGCATTCCTAATTCGAGACATGGTCGCTGGAAGGCATTCCTAAGCACCCAGAATCCCCCCAAGGCTCATGGTGCAGTTGTTGACAAAAAAAACAAAACTGTACCTCTTGGGCCCCAAGCGCAGGCACCGGTTGAATCAGCTTACCTTGCTGGTTTAGCCAGGATTTCCAAAGATCGTGAGATCTGGTCAGATGAAGTCTGCTCTTCGTGGCTCGTTCAACGACGCCTTTGGCGCTCTAAGCCAAAGCCTGTCTCACAGGTAATTCACTTCGGTCATTTCATGTTCCTGTTCATGATACCTGAGCATGATAATGCCCATTTTCATATCGCAACTCTTTGTTTTACCGCTTTTTGTATACAGGATTGCATTGTGCTCTGATACATTTAAATACGTCGATTTTTTTTCCCGCCAACAAGGACAGTAGAGCAATGAATCATGACTAGGTTGAATAAATTGGATTAAACGTCCGCTGTAAACATCAATATCGTTGTCGTTGTTTGCAGTTGTTTTAAAATATAACCACCCCTTCAACTTAGCCTTGATGTGGATTTTTTTACGGTAGCGCAAAACATTGGAACATTTTACAGTGGTCCTGAAAATTTTTTAGCAGAACCCACAGCTCCAAACTCACTGTTCGTCTTCCACTTATTCCTTTACAGCGCCCTTGATTGATTGTTGTAAAGTATTGACTTTCTACATTCCAATCAGCGAGTTTCCCGCCACGTTGTAACCAAGCCTTCCAGACGTGCTGTCGCTGATGTTTTGATGTTTCCACCTCGTCCGAGAAAAACAGTTTCCACAGCCTTGACTACGATACCGAAGTGATGACGTCCCAGTATATGGTGTTATTGGTTTGACAACCAGAGAGGAAAGCAGCCAGTTTTCTCACCACCCAACTCCACATAATCTGGGCATTGATTGCTCATAATCCCACTAGGCGACGTGTAACACGACTCGTCTTCCCCTTTCAGTCTTTGCTCCGTGTCTCTTGCGTGGCATAAGTGCCAGTCCAGAGCTATAGACAAACTGTTGACACAATATTTCGTAGAGGAGAAAGAAATTTGATGTCTTCCTCATCCAATCCAATTTTGTAGGTAATCATTGGGATTTTCCCGCTCACAATCTCATTCGTCGTGCAGCATGTGCGCTGAAATTTACCGTATGTTCCACGGGCATGGGGATAGGAATAGAATTTTCTTTGCACTATCGACGACATGGCTGGGCAAAATGATATTTGAAAACATAAATTACACAGAAAGTTATACGTGGTTGTTGGATTAGTAGAACAAATATGGTAGGACTTGATGGTAATCATTAGTCATCAGCGGGAACTATCAGTGTGGATTTTTCTTCATGCAAACTATTAACAGATCTTGAAAGACTCAAGCTGTATAGTGGTTAAAATAATCAACCGTTTGAGAACTTCTACAGAGCTCTGGAAATGCCATCTGACCTGTTGAAACCCTGATATATTTCAAGATGGAGATGTCTTTGACTCATTGTCGACGTTCTGAAATAATATATCAGGTGGTGAAGCCATAGGGAAAGGAAAACGTCTTTGTCAGACAGCATCCTAAAACACATGTATCTCCTACAAGTGATATATTATCTCAGAAGGCAGACTTCAGGCCTGGAAAAAAATACCGTTATCTAAATATCAAAATATGTCTCGTCCGGCAAACAGCTTTGCACTTGATTGATAAAGTTAACCAAGGATAGACCTTGTCAACAGACCTTTTTCACGAAGAAGAAATTTTGACAGTATTCTCTAAATCCATTGGAAAATCTGTAACACCATGATGAAATAGTGCCAGACTATTTCGTGGCTGGAGTGTATACATATGCAGCTAGGTATGAGACGGAGAGAATCCCCCCTGCTTTGTGTTGGTCATTGTCTCGCAGGAATATGGGGAATTCCTTTCAGACATCTTGGGGGGGGGGGGTGTGTTAAGTAACAATAGTCTGGAATGTGTATAGGGATTGGACATGGTAGGGGGGGTAACCCCTCGGTCTCATTTCTCGCTGGGTCTACTGGAGTGCGTTCATTTACATTTTTAGATTTATTCATCACTTTAAAATCATTCTAAGAATCTTATGTTATATAGGGTCTGTTCTTTTGACGTCACAGTTGTGTTTTCCCTGCAAGTGGCTGTTTAAACTATGGTTGGCTTTTGGTGCAAAATAAAAAGAATAATAAACTAAGTGTAAAAAAACTCCCTTGCAGCTATCAGAACACCAGATAATAAAACACGTCCTACTCCATACTAAATGAAATATAACCCTTTTAAAAATTAATGGGACACATTTCCATTTTGAACGAATTTGAGGTAACATCGAAAACCAACCAAAAGATAATATTTCTGCAAATTTTGACCGGCCATATAAGTTGTAGGCAAAATAAGAGTGGTCGACTGGCTCTATTTTTGCTTTTTGGCAATGGTATATCAACGGGGGTGATGGGGGTGGGGTGGGGTAGGGTGGAGACAAGTTGCCACCCTGGAAACATGTTTTATTGGAATGTTAAGCGCTTGCATTTTAGGAATAGTACTACTACCTTTCTGGGAGGTGGGTAATGAGAGTTTTAAGAGGAAGAAATTTGGAGAGTCATTTGAGAAACTTTTTCATTTGCCCCCCCCACACAAGACCTGGATACGCCACTACTTTCAAGTTCGCAAAGTCAATAGTTTACCTTGCTTTAAATTTAATATGGCCCACCCGTAAAGTCCATTGTTTGTAATGTTGTCTGCGACCGATTGTCAACAATTCGAGATTATCTGTTTGATTACTTGTGAGTTTTTGTTGTTAAGCTATGACCTAAACGGTAGCAACAACCTTCACAACTGGTTGTGCTGTCTGAACACAGCGAGGTTAAATAATAATATTATCGACCCGAAAACATTTGTTGACAAAATGTCCAAAATGACGGTCTGTGCCAATAATGCTGATAGACAGACCGGATGTAAGAAATGACTGAAGACAAACCCAGAAGAGAGTAATTCTAGACCAGAAAGCTGATTGCGGATTTCAAGACATATCTATACCGCATATGCCTGTCATGCATCCATATACCGCCTGTGTTGGCTGCCATTATTTGCCGACCCTATCAAGTCTGTATGGGGACTGGACGCAACGTCAGCCGTTTCCGCAGCGGGAACAGCATAAATTGAAGGTCACCATCGAGACCAATGTTGGCGAGGAATCTCTCGAGGGCTGGTCGATGAGACTAGCGCACTCCATGCAGCGATTGATTGTGATCGTCCCTTGCATCTTGTCAAATGGAAGATGCGTAGTGACGGTTCGGGGAGAGATTGTGTTACGACTCACTGGGGCGGTATGACTTTCAGCAAGTCCTGTCGGTGGGATATATATCACCCGAGTCCCATGTTTTTCCTTCCACAGTAGAAGGTGTAAAAATAGTACCTTGTCAATGCTGTCTGAGATTTATAGTCGCTATGAAAGTTATCGGAATGTACGATAAATTTAGAAAAGCTGGCATTTTTTTCTCAAATGGCAATACCCACCAAAAAATAATGACACTGTCTTAGGTGAAGATTTATATTAGTTGAAACAAAAAAGATTTATTTTTTCACGCTAAAACATCGGGGGATTTGCAATGGAACATTTGTTAGCACAGAAAAGAAGTAAGGACGTATAAGGATTTTTCTTTTAAATAACATTAGGTTCAAGTCATGGTTGTTGCTACTTAACAATCATTAACATGTTATAACTCATAACAATATGAATTAAGCTTATGAGAAATTTTAATCTAGAAGTAAACCAAGTCTTTACAGCTAATCCACACTATTTCGTCTACCTGTTTTCTTAGCACTACCATTTGCCATGAATTTACTTACATTAAACTAATAATGCAAGTGTACCTTTTAAAAACCCTGTAATCCTTGATACAGTCAAAATGTACGTGGATTGGAGCAGTGGATCATAGCAACAAATTATTTTGTACATAGTGCTCTCTTGTAGTTTTTCTCATGGATTTGTCACAGTCGTAATTCACTGCCGTCAAGAAGTTCACTGTTCAGCAGGAGGTTCGCCCCAAAGACCGTGGCTAGAAATGCGCTTGCGCTGAATGGTATTGTATAAGCGCTACATCGTCAAGTGCCTTTTGTCATCTCACACAAGCAAAGCTTCCAGATTAAATGCCGCTGCCGCGTTTGCCAAGCATGACTTGAATGGCCAGCTAATTTCGGAGTTTTTGGATGGGCTCTGCGCGGGATGCTTATGGTATGGAGATCCGTATCATCATCATTGTGACAATGCCAAAGAACTGCTTTGATAATGAATTAAATTAAATGTGACATCTTCTCTGGGAAGATATTTATAGTACATGACGTCACGTCACATGGAGCGTCTTCATTTGACAACCTTGCTCTGTAGAAACTGAGGTCTCAAAGTGAGCCTCATATAGGTGACTTTTAATTGATATGACTGCAGCATTTTGTAGACAGTATAAGGTTCACTCAACTTTCAGAGTTTGCGTGAGATATTTCAATTGACAAACGTGTACATCTTGAATCACTCTTTTTTCCTTAGGAAGTTCTCGTGACGCGGCTACCACATGACTTAATAAAACAAAATGTTTCATGCTTGCAATAAAGGCACGCTTTATATCATGGATGACAGTCTTGTAGGTTTCGGGAGGATTCCAGGGTAATTTATCAGTGTGACCAGTCAATAATAAAAGACCATGACTTCCACTTAATTGTAACGGGTCATCTTGCTTTGTCAATGTCTTGAGTATTCTTGGTGCAATCACTAAGGTTCTTAATTGGTATCAAATAATAGCGATAAATATTTTCCTTTCCATTTTGCATTATCGACATCTTAGTTTTGGGAAACGAATTGTTGATTTTGTTACCAAACAAACCTTATGCAGTAAAGTCTCCAAACGTTTTACTGTATTGACCTAGTTGGGTGCAAACTCACCCACCTCTTACAAATTTGCACCCAAGCCCACTTTTCCCAAGCGCTCTTGAGTTATACACGCATCTTTCGATTTTGAGTTGGACGCCGGATGCCTGTTCGATATTATACGATCCATCTGCACACCAAGGCAATAGCATCTTCACCGGTACACCCGCAGGTGATAGCATGGACGGGTTTCGGTGCCCAAGACTGTGAGCAATGAGCAAAGAGTGTACATCTACACGTTTAAAGGTTTGCTCACCCGTGAGACTAACAAGGTTACCTAAGCTGTGGCAGCATAAAAGTAATTTATTCCGCTAAAACTGCGCCGACCATCGGCCTTTCTGGTGCAGTCTTTTTTTTCAGTATGAGTACATGTGGTTATTTTACGTTGGTGGTTAAAATTTTGTGTGAATGGGTACGTGTGTGTGGGTGCAGTTGTTTTGTTTAACGTTTAATTAATTGAAGACAAAAAACTCAGCTTTCATAAAGAATCAAGAAAACCATTTCCAAAAACGTTTGTTGTGTTTGTTTTCGCTTTGGCATTTGTTATTTGGGGGGGGGGGGGCTTGGGCGAGGTTTGTAATTTTTAGCATGACCTAAGACGGGAATTGGAGGTTTTTAAGCCACAGTGAAGAATTAATTCCTTGTATCTTGGACAAAAATCACCCCAAAAAACTAGGCACACAAAAGGCTCCTTTATGGGCAGAGAGAAATCTAATCTTAGCTTGATATGGTGCCAGTTGGTTCCTTATAAAAGGACAATGTGAAGGAAGAATCCTCACTCTGTAGGCTCTCCACACTAGCCAGGGAGTGAGCATTGTGAAAGCTTTAAATGACACTGAAAGTCAGGCATATGACAGGGCCCCCGGGCGATCTTGATATTCACTTGTGATACATTTTAGACACTCTGGGGACAATCCGTAAGAGATCAAGGTGTTTATTAAAGACGCAGTTTTTTCAAACTAATGTTGTTAATATGATACCATCGCAATGGACTTCAAGGACAGGCTTCAAATTTGTCGGATGATTCAACTTTTGGAACATTTACTGCGCTTGCCATGTCGTGGCAAAAAGTCACTGAGAAAAATTAGTAAAGTAGTTACCAACGACAAAGTGATGTTAAACATTAATATGTATTGTAAATAATACCCAAGCTACAATACAAACAATCAACATAACTTTTCCACTAACGTACAAGAAGTCAGACAGTTCATTATAATAGAAAATTATAAGTATTTCATTTACGGCTGCATTTGCGGCACGCTTATCACGGTGACACATTTGTTTATCCTGTGTTTTTTTACAGAAGAGTTTCTTGATCTTTTCGTTTGAGACAAGTCCAAACCTCTTTGAGCATGGCTTTAAAAAGAAAGGGTGGTGAACTCTGCGATTCATGTTGTATCTTTGGCGGTGCTGGTTCATTTTCTTTTGTACGAGTTACAGGAGAGCCGACAACATTCTTTATTCAGGAGAAGCATTATTGTAAGACAAAATTGTATTGTATTGACAAAGTTATAGTTCCCAAGAACGGGCCATTTCTTCTACAAAGATAATCTTCAATTTTATCGAAAACCAAAAACTCTTCATAGTCCAACATCGTGTGAATCGCAGATGAAAATATTTCCTTCCAGGTTTTGCAAGTTTACATTTTTATTTAATTCTAATCGTTTCTCAGTAAACATAACAAGAGTTTATCTTTCCAAATATTACAGAATTTTGATTTGGACTGCTTATTATGTAACATTGTTTATCTTGTTTGGCATCGGCTTGGAAGCATTACAAACATTTTGATGCAATATTTGATGTTCAGTTCGTTTCAAAGTTGTCCCTTTGGCGACTGCTGACTGAAGTAAATCAGATTGGAAATCTTAACCTTGCAAGAGTATTTAATCTCGCTTCATTTTTGAGGACATTGCAATTCTTCGACTCGCCTTTTAACTGAACAACAACTTGAGCACAGTTTCTTTTCCGCAAACTTGGACTTGTTATATTTTGAACATAAGAGCTATCTTTACCATTTTAGTTCGGGGGAAACGCAAATCTCTCGGCGAGAATTATCATCAGTTTTGCAGCTGCTTGCTTCTCGTCAACCGTTGTCTCTGCAATCTCCAGAGTGAAAAGGGGTCGAAATCAAAAGGTGTCTTGATAAATTCTTCATCTGTAAGCAATATAAAAAGACAAGGGCCGTTTCAAAAGTTTAAAAACTGATTGCTCCAACATTCAACTTGCAAAATGATTCAAATTTGAAGCCCCTCGTCTCGATGAAGGTGGTTTTTAATTTTTTTCCTAATATAGGGGCTTTTCCAGTGATTAGAAATGGCATATGCAGATCAAAATAGCTTAAACTTTTACATTGTCTGTAAAATGAAACAGAATCAAGTGCAATTTGGAATTGATTACTCCAACTTGAAAAACAATTCAAGGTTTGAAGCTTCTTCCAAGTGCCCACTTTAAGAAATTCAAATCACCGGCACGAACTAAAGCTATACAAACTCTTAAACCTTCGAAGGGTTTACACCATCACCTGCTATTTTTTTTAATTGACAGGTCACATGACACATGGAAATGTCAACATCTTGGCGAATTCGGACTTTGATGACCGGATATGTAGTAAAAGGTCACTCGGGGGTGCCAAAGTATAATTTTGTCATAAAAAGCCTGGATACACATCGAGTATCCCAAATAATGATTGGAACAGTATCACATGTTAGTGGTGATGTATTTACCACTATAGTAACAGCATCTGTTAGGAGAAACTCCGTAACAAAGACAATAGTGATTTTAAGTTTTAACTTTGTAACTTGTACTCTGTTACTTCATTCAAAAACTGATATGTTGTGATTAAATTTGGAATTAATTTATATATCTGTTTTGGGGACAATAACAGCAATAGAGGTTTAACGGCTACAGACAGAATGCCCTTTCTCTCATTATAACAACCAACCATCTGAATTAATAAAATCCTGTTCATGATACAAACAACGCGTCGGGCAATACATCCACGAAGGTTCCATTTTTATATCAAAAGACTTCAGATGCCTTCGTCTTATATACGTCTAGCTCGCATTTGTTTAAATTACTCTATTTCTCTGTCTGGATTGTACGCTTGAGTGAAAGTCAATTCGAAAAACCGACACTTAAACACGTAGATAATTGCCTCATACATCGTTATAACACCTAAGAAAGAGAAATGAGATAATTCAAGGACGTCATTAAGACGCTGTCATTTGGTGTTCTTCAATAGAAGGAACGTGCGGAGTGAATTCGTCGGGATCATTTTACTTCCCGGTATCAAGCTTGGGAAAATGCTGAAAGCAAATACATGTGCCTCGTTTTTTTTTATTATAAAACGAAGCTTCAGATTCATCTATCACTTCAAAATACTGGGGTTTCTTTTCAAGTTACGTCTTTCTCGTTTCTTTACCTCTGCAACAGGCAGCCGCAGCCAGGCAGAAAACAGCTGTGCATTTAGGCTTTAGATGTAGAGATGCAAAATGAGGACTTTTGCTGAAAGAGTGACCCTACATTAATTTTCAACCGTAAGCTACTTTATTTTAACGGGATTACGACAGCACGTGATATTAATTCCTAAATAAATCATTATATCCAGTAGCTACCTACGCTGCTGTCTGGTAGAATTAATGTTTGTGTCGCTTTATTAGTGCAGAATTTACCACATTTTTTTCGAAGTATTGCATATTTGAAGATGAAGTGAAAGAAGATGATTTTGGTTTAACACCGAGGTCAACATACTATGAATCCAAGAACTAATGTTTTGCTCGGAACAAAAAAGGTCAAAGGGTATAAAGTTCATATGATTTTAACCATCCCGTGGATCTTCTTTCTCCTCGTCAATTCCTAGAGTCGCAGTGTGAAAACCTGCCAATCATTCTTTGTAGGAGTCTGACAAATGTTTTCACACTTCTAAGAGGATTTCCAGAAGACACTAGCTCATTTGGCATTTGCGTATGTACCCGTAGTTTGCGAAGCTGATATCGAACAGATGCTGAAAAGCTTCTGTTATATTTTAATAAAACCATAAGCCTACGGTGTCCAAAAGCGCTTATCGCCATCAATGTTTAGTCACGGAAATGTTTATATTTCCAGTTACTGAGGATCTTAAGCGAAAGAAACTTAAAACGCAAGTTCTTATGAAAATACACCCAACCGGAGGTGTGTGTGTTGATTGGGATGCGTACCGTGTCCAGGAAAGTGACCGCATCACCCGCTCGAACGGAGGCTAAAGAGACTTTAAAGATCGGCAAGAAAATATTAAGAATCAAGCAAAGCCTACCTGAAAATAAGTCTTTTGAAATGCTGCTGTGATTAGTTGAGATTTCCCGCTGCCAAAACAGGCAAGGAAGTCTAATTCCTGGCTTTATAAGGGAAACGTGGCTTCCCTTGTACTCTCCAGGGAAATTGTATGGTACGCTTGAGTGATTTTGTTCACGCAGAATTGATCACTCGCGCAGGAACGAGTGTTGCGCCTTCCGTGAGGATATATATCGAAGCGCACTTTTAGCACGAGTGGACCCTTTCAAAACAGGGCGGTTGTTGCACTTTTGAAGCTTACTTGAAAGTGTAGTGAGACCCTGCAATTGGGAGATGTACCTGTTTTTGTCCAACACACGTCAGAGCTATCAGTGTAAGAATTTAGCTTCTTCGTTTTTATTTGTGGGACATTTCAGGCTTTGGAATTTATCTGAAAGAACGCCACCGTATTATTGTATGGATAAAAGATGGGTTATAACAATGTTCTCTGTAACTTACTAATGTAGATGGGACAATATTTCACGTAAATATTCCCTTGCACTTAATCAACGTTCGAATAGGGACGAAGTGTAAGCAACACCTCTCAGTTGTGATTTTAATGCGACACCCAGGATCAATCAGTGTCGATAAATTCTTTATCTTAAGTCTAAGCGCCAACTTTCTTTATAGTAGCTAGCAGACGCGAAGTGCCGTTCTTCAACTATATATAAGTAGACCTTAATTGATAGATAGGTGTATTGATTTGCCCTTACTGTATTAATCACAGTTGCCGCGTAAGCAGTACCTGTTCAGACGTTGCGTTTCGGCAAATCTTATCTTTTGCGACTTTAGATGGCTCTCCACTTTATATCCATATGTTTTCATAAGAATGAAAAATGATAACTAACTAACTAAGAATGAAAAATGATAACTAACGCTGACTTACGCTCCAAAACATGCGAATTGAGGTTAAAATCTCAGAATATCAGCCAATGGAAATAGGCAAAGTAATTATGTCAGTAGATTTTCAAACAGCTTCTTGTTTAATACCCTCGCCCAATTTTGTGGATTGACAATTGGGTAAGCAAACAACCACTTAGGCTCTCAAGTTGAGTCGATTGTGAACCAAATTGTGGTAAAAAATCGAAAATTGCGGATTCTTTTTACTTTACGTTTATACAATAGGTACACGCTATATGGCCTTTTGTTCTTTGTCTTTCATTAACCACGTTTTCCGACGCCTACGTTTGTTCCTATTGATATGCAGCCGTTGACATTTGTGCATGGCATCCCCTCCAAAAATAACCATTTCGTTTACCATCTTGCATTAGTTTGTACAAACGAACAAAAAAGTGACTACTTGTGTCTATTCATGAGTAAACCCAGGGCCATTTTAAGCCTAGCAATTATCTTTTAATTCCTCTCGATTATACCTAAATCAAGTACAGTATTGTTTGCGCTCTGAGTGCCATCTGTTTGGATTGGTCCATACTTCAATGTGGGTAGAGGTGTGTTTACCATTAATGTACTGTGCTCTTTGCCACATCTGTTGACTGTTCATACACCCATTTTTTCCCAAGGTGAAGCACCTTTCCAACTAGTATTTGAGCAGGGAAGAACGGGAACACTGATATTACAAATTGACAACTTCAATTGTATTTCCTCAGGCTACTGTGACAGGGAAATGGGGCTGCGAAAAGACGTATGGTGACCATTTTTAACTAGCCTTTAATTAAAATCACACTGTACAATGTAATTTTAAAATGCGGTTAAAGATCTACATTGTTTCAGAATTGTCTTCATGAATGCTTTGAAGTGATCGATTAAAATATGGACAGGATATGGTGTCACAATCTACGGTACTCGATAGAAATATCCAGATCTACCCCGTTTTGCAGCATCATTATTTCTTTGCATTTCGAATAAGATGCTTCTACTTTTGATAAATGGAAACGTAAAAGGAAATGTCTGCTAATGGCTGGCGGCACACTCAGGGAATAAGGATTAGGCACACAGTTGGTAATGGGTTTGTGTGTTTGCAGAGCGAGTCGCTGGCAATTCTTTCATCAATGCCACGACGCAATCCAGTTCCATTCGTTCCAAGTAGAATCCATGGGAAAGATTCTGGATGGGGCCTTGAAGGGTTTAGCATCAATGTTTTGGAAAGATTGGGAGCGAAATCAGAAGAAAGAAGAATTAGACACTGTCTGTAGCATTCAGGCGATTTAAGGGAGTGATTCCACACGTAATTGGAATTCCGTTGTTGTACCCCCCCCCCTCAATATTCCGCTTGCCATTTGGGTTTCACTATAACGACAACAGATCCATCTGATGGAAGATTAGGGTAAAAGGTTATCCTATTGTGACGTTTCTTGCGTTCCCGCAATTTAGAGTGCTTCTCAGATCTACAGTAGCACGTGGTTAGTAGCACTGGCACTAACCTATAGTTTGTCAGTGTGATACGAGAATTCGGAAGATAATGTTTCTCCCCATTATATTACTACTGGGTATGTTTAAAATTACTACTACGTATTGCCGCAAAAAGGCCATTTATCCATTCACTAATTCTTAATTGACATTAATAACCCGAATTCTTATCATAAATATAAAAAGAGAAAAGCACCCGTTTTTTTCTGTGGAGGAACTGTTGAAGCTTAGTTCCCCGGTATCGGTAATTGATGTAGACGAAAGTGCACAAACATTTGGCTCGCTACCGGCTTCCGCACAACCCCGGTCTCAGGGCTTGATTTTAATAATTGACACACGAAGGTGTATACAAGGGGGGACTTCTCGCGTAAACGGGAAAAGCTTGAAGCCAGATCTGTCTTCAGTCGACCAAATGGAGGGAGTCGGTTTGCATTTTCGGCGCCAACAGTGCTGGCCTCCGATGATGACCCACCGTGATGAACGAGGGGACTAGTGGGTGAGGCGCAAGGCAAGTCTTCACTAAGAGACACCGCTTCAAGTTAGAATGATTTCAGGTTAGGAGCTACACAATTGAAAGAGATTGTGCTATGAAAAGCTCACTTGAAAAGACAAACTCACGTGTTATACCATTACGTTTTTATTATATATTTATTTGCAAATAAAAAACCCAATAAAAATAGTCGAACATTATGCGTTTCAAATATTTTATAATTGTTTTGATTTTTGTTTTGTTCCTGCTTTTGCTCGTGCATTTTATAGGAAACCAGTAGGCCTGTAGTTGTTCAACTTGGCGGTAGTTTATAAAGCCAAAAGATCTCGAAGAGCCAAATATCATAGACACCACAAAACATTTTTCTGATTAATTCCTGTGCGCAATATCAATTTGATATCAACTTGATTCAGGCAACCTAACTTGAAGATAGTACAAGAATCATCACAAGAATACATGCAGGCATTTACAAGAGGACTGCGTGTTTGGGGGATGTCTTTTTTGTCCCTCCAGGATACAATGTAGGAATTACAGCCAACATTAAATGTAGTAGAATTTTATGGTAAGTTACTTCTTGCGAGTAGCAATCGATAATTTTTCAGCCTCGAACAAGCAGCTGCATGCTTGTGAAATGTCAGATTGATGAAGGTTTGCTCCACCGCTTTCTTTCTTATTTCTTTATTTTGTTTTAATTCAACTTAGCCACACAATTTTCGCTGGTTGGATTTCAGAAGGAAATCTCCAAAATTAAGAGTAGTTAAAACATTTAAAAGAAGTTTTTAGCTTCGGGAATTTATATGAACAAATTTATCTTTTAGCAGGTATCGATTATTAACGGGATAATTATTGAGTTTTCTTTTATTAATAATTCATTATTATTATCAGGTCTATGGGTACTACCAAACGCGTTAACTCTAAATGTCCGTTAAAAAAACAATAAAAAACATGACTTGATGCATTACATAATTACAATGGGCTTAACGGTGTGCGTTATGTTCCACTGTATGGAGTTTTTGGTTTGTTAGAAGTAAACCTGTGGTATGTTTACATACTTGTTCCAGTGGGGTCTGTCACTGCATGTGAAAACTTGCCTTAACATTCTTGTCGAATACCTCGAGACCTTTCTCAAAAATAATTGGCGAGTACAGAACTTTGCATAACCTTCAGTTGTTCACAGGTTCTATGGCAGGCAGGACTTGACTTCAACCGCGCGGATTCACTCAGTGGTATCTCATCATTCTAACTGAGTTGGAATTTAATTTTAAGGACCCAGATGAATTATCGATACTTTGTCTGTTATTTTTAGCTAACATGATTGTTCGCTTGAGTAGCTGAGCAGAAAATGGGGAGGGGGGTGTCGCATCTACACTTGTATTGTGATTACAGCTGCGGGCATTTCAGTCCGGTTTACTGAAGTGGTTGGACAAAATGAAACACGACTCCTCATGAGAAATGTCTGCGGGGGGAGAAGTGACGAGAATTGGCCATTTGTATAATGACGTTTCTGTAACGGGTAAATTCAACGGCGGGTGATGTTGTCCACATGCGAGTGTTGGAATAACAAATCAATTGCCGTTGCATGGGCGAGAGAATGGCAAATTGGCGAAGGAAGTGAAAGAGCCATGTTCCTTTTCTCTGTCGGTTATTCCAACGAGCTTTTGGACGTTTTTTGATGATACCTGGAGGGGTACTTTATCAAACCAAATTTGTTTTAGGAAGCGGAGGTTTGCCCAAACACTTGTGGTCTTTTGAAGCTGTTTTCGTGTCTAAGAATTATGATCTTGAAACACGATGGCATGAAGATTACTTCATGTCAGACTGTAAATGCATTTCCATTAGCCCATAATCTTGTAATGTATGCCCTTTAAAATGAAGTTAAAATGAACCTTTTCTTATATCGAAAACTGTGATACCATTTGAAACAAATTTAAAAAAAAAGTGGACTATTTAGTCACAAGTGACTTTCGTTATGATCTCTATGGAAGCCAATGACATAGATCCCAAATTTTGTTTTTGGGGGAGGGGAGGGGTTGAACTGACAAAGAGAATAGAATTAGGATGTTTTTTCTTCGTCCATTACTCTTGTTATCTGTCTTTGATTTCAGTATCACGTGGCTTCAGCTTCATGACCTCCAAGTGGTTTTAATTTATTTGAAAACTTGTGTCGTTACGGGTGCGTGTATGCGTGCGACTGTCATCAGAAAACTAGGGCTTCATATCGAGCGTTGGCAAGGAGGATTCTGACAAAAATGATTTTAAAAAATGATTTAAACTATGGAATTGACTACCTGACAATGACAGAATTATATTTTAATTATCGCGTGTTCTTATGTACGTGTGGTTTTGCAGATGTAAGTATGCATTTCAAATAAAATTGAGATTTTTCGTCTAAAATTTTATAAACTGAGTCAATATTACTTTTCACATCAGAAGCGATAATAGAATAAGCCTGTTAAATTAGAAATCAGCTGTTCATTTGTACATCGAAATAGCACGATGCTTAGGCATACTTGAAATTTGCGCTAGAGACCTTCAATCCTGCAAAAATACTGAAGGCATAGAGGGGAACAAAAAAGTTAAGAGAAGGGTGTAAGGTCGTACAAGAGATGATAAACGATCAAATATTTTGAAACGTCTCTCAACTACCAGGTACGCCAACGAGATAGGCTCGACGCTAAGTTAACCGATAAAAAAAGCAAATAGGCAAACACAAACGAGACAAAAGACATGGAGTTGCTTTTGGAACAGGAGCAAGGAGATGGGGTTGGTGGCCAAAATTCTTCAGATGTTTCTCTGTGAATTTAAGACCGCCGGGATGAAACAAGTATTTTCTGTATGAGATGAGGGGTGCATGAAAGAAACACCGAATTATGAGATTTCTGGTCACGTTTTGGATTTGAGTATAAAACTGAAGGGCGCGAGGACAACGGGCAGAGAAACGCGATTTGTGAAAGTCCTGCTTTATAAAATTAGTCACGAATTTCAGCCTGTCCGGACAACAATACTGGATACTTGAGACGAAGCCACAACCAAAGGAAGATCCGGTCCTGGACATTAAAAAGCCCCTTTAACACTCATTGCGTATGTTCATTGTTGACCCGGTAATATAGCAAACATGAATGAGGACATGTTTACTGTCATAAAGGCCTGCCTTTTTTCCAGTCATAACAATAAAGCGACCATAAAGCGACCAATAAAGCGACCTGAATTAATTCTAAGTAAAGATACTGCTAACAACTCACTTTGTAAAACACCTTCATGGTAACTCCGGAGGCTGCATTATGTCCATTGGCTTCAATCATCACCAAACCAATGACAAGAATTCTCCGAAAAAATTTTCAGGTCTGCCCACATTTACAAAAGAAAGGGGGAAAATGCTCACCGTCAGTAACAGGCTTGGAGGCACCCATCTGACTTTCCCCAGGGTACTCTGGTAAGATGCCATTAGTGTCCTGAAAGAGTACTTCGTTCCTTTTAGCGTAGAAAGGAGACTTGGGCAAGGCGCGCGGTCGGACTGGGTAGGATTTGCCGTAGCGTATGAGCTGGTCTGCCCTCTGTCCGTAACACGTGTGAACTGCCAGTAGGACCAGTAGTGTTAGAAGCAGGCAATAAATTCCTGTGTTGGTAAAATTAAAAAATATGAGTATATATTTGTTTGGCTGCCACATAAGAGTGGCGAGATACATACTAATCTATGATTCCTTCTCTGAAAGGATGTGCAGTTGGCCTACTCCACGTTGCGTGCACGCATTTCAAAAGTAAATTCCAAACGGAGCTGTGCGGAAAAAAGACATGGAATAATCATTTAAAAAGGACGGAAAAAATTCCATACATCTTTGCCTCCCCACCCTGTCATGTATGAAGCCTAAATTATTCTTTAACATACCTAGTATGAATTACGAAAATACTGAAGGCCCACTGTATAAGGATTAAATATTAAAAGTACGGATGAAATCTCCGGTTAGAAACACACAATGCCCGTATATATAGCTAGATACACGAATATTACATGGCCTTAGTCAAATTAAACACCTTGCGCAGTAGTATATAAAGCGAGTAGTCGTTCGATTCATCGACTGATTCGTTGGTTGTCAAGTAATGTTGATGTACAATAACACTCACAATGATATGTAGTCCGTTCACAATAACTGGTTTACACGGGTGTATGAACAATTCTACACAGAAGAAATTATGAAATTGGAAGGATTTAAATCACGACAAAGACAGACGGACCATGTGAACAAAAATAATCCACATACGCCTAAAACAGCCCCAAAATGCATTTTCGAAAAGAGTAATCTAATCATTGTCGAATATGCAACACATTACTTGAAGGAAACAAGCAATTAACAGTCACTTGAGCAGATGTACAAATATCACAGCCTTAACACCTGCACCAAGCACAGTTTGTACTTTTTGACATTCGCACCACGGAATGCAAATGTTGTAACACTGTCCGTGCATTGATAGAGCATACTTCAACCGAAGTCCCGTAATTCGCCACTGTACACGGTCCATTCAAAAAACCCTAAGTGTGTTAAGTTCGCCGGCTATGTAGGATGTTATTTTTTCTCTCTTACTCAAGTACCGGTTCCACATTACCTGTCCGCTCCATCCTGACTCCGCCGGGCTGAAACTCACGGGAGAACCAACCAAATAAGAACCCACTTTTCAGGAAAGTAGTTGTCCCTGATCACTTAGGCGTCCTCTTCGGAATGGCACGTCCTTATGACACAAACGTGGATTGGCTGCGCTCTATATACGCTTTTCCAGCGCAAGACTTAATTTCCACGATTTCGACCGCAGGTCTAGAGAAGCTCGCCCAGTCGGATGCAAATTGCGCGACGCCGGGTCCCAAATCCTCCAATCTAATTGGTCGAATTGTTCTCCATCTGCTTAGTTTTCTTGACATTTTTATTGCAACTTACAAGGTGACGAGTAATTCTTGCGACTATTATTTTTTTCCAAGGAAACGAAAAACATCTGCCGTTTGGCATTTCCTTTTTTTTTTTTTTTTTTTTTGCTTTGTCAGTTTTGGTCAATGCTCTGCATCAAGCTATTAGTCTTGTTCGATAAATTCACAGCGAACAGAATGAACTAGATGAATCAGTCAATCATGAGTCATTTGTCTTACCGTTGGCAAATAGGGGGACAAGCAGATTTTGTCCGAGCAAAACACCAAAAATCCAGCATGTAGTTGTTAAGGGATAAGAACGTTGGCTACGACTCATCATGTGCATTTCTGCATACCATGGGCGTAAGTCGGGAGTGGGAGTGAGGTGGGCATATATCTCCCACTTTTGGCCTGGGAGGTGGGTTACTGAGTCATCCCCCCACTTGTTCGTAATGAGAAAAAAAGGCGGATTGTGAAGAATTTCTCGCACTTCCCAACGACCAAAGTGTATTCAATAGCATTCAAAAAGAGAGAACAATAATAAAAGCCATAAATATGCTGTTCTGATATGAGATTCTGTAGGAATGTAATACATGTTACAGATGTACATCTATATCATGAACATCGTCCCTTAGTGTCAGTTGGTGTCAGCATCCCCCCCCCTCGCTTTTCTAATTTCCACGGCCGGGAAGGTCATCCCCCTCCAGAATTCGCCATCCGCCACCCCCCAGCCCTCATCCCCCCACAGTTTTCTAGCATCAATTTGACCCACAGTTTGCCCCAAATTTACCCATAGATCCGACCGAGCATTTGTTCTTCTCAGAAGCGCCACCATTTTGAAATTTGTACTTACTCTTCATCCCCAACAAGATTGTAATTTCCCATGGAAACTTTCCGGGTCAGTCTCTCCCCAATCGGTAAATTAGTCATAATGTCTGTGAGCAGACATGTTGACCTGTTTGAATGGATCATCTGTAATCGCCTGGTCTGGCTGGCGCGAAGCCACACACTTCTCCTTGTATTAATCAAAGCTCAGATCTATAAAACTCGATGTGAGATAACCGATCCAATGTACGATGCACTTCTATTTACATTACCTCTTTACCGTTGCCGACTACCAAACAGTGTATTCTCCACAGGGAACCACAAAGACGGTAATTGCCTTCATCTTGACCTTCTACGGTCTAATTTCAGACTGAACAGAAATCGTTGTGACATCCTTTACCATCTAGATTAACAAAATGTCATGTAGTGCTTTGGAAATGATTGTTTATGTGAAGCGTGACAATAATTACATGTATAGTTTGTTTTGATATCAGTTCGCTTTCTTTGTAATCGATTAACAGATTGGTTCGATGATCAGAATAAGTAGCCATTATTATAGATAGTGGTGCCCCACGTTAAACTCCTCAACTTGAGAAGAGAGCATTGCAGCTGTCGTAACAAAGAATCGCTTCGTTTTTATCTATAGCTGCTTGCTTAATTGTTTTGGCGATTTAAGTACTACATCGTCATGTACCATTCTCTCCCGGCCGTTTGTATCGAGCGATCGAGATCTTTACAATAAAATATTAGCTTTTAAGGTTGCCCGTTAATACATTACATGTGTGATGGGTATACGTAGTTACGTCACCACTTCGTCACTACTTTAGGTGCATTATGTTGTGCCATGAGCAGATATAAAGGAAAAAAGGTTGATCGAGCTGGCAAGCGAGGAATATTGGTGACAGGAAAGGATTCGTATCAAGAAGGGTTATTGTTCGATTTCTGGATAATGGTGCACTTTTCATGCTTTTTTGATTAATCTTTTCGGAAAGACTGGCTCTGGAAAAAAAGACTCACTGCTCATTATGTGGCTCTAAAGAACGTTAACTTTATTTGAAGAAAGCTATGCTAACTGCAGTTACTGAGCCTTCCTAATAAAGTTGGCGCAAGGTCGCAAGTATTATGCAACACGATAATATGTTATGAGCATCTTCGTCGTGGCATTTCATAAAAAAAAAAACTCGCTTGGTAATGGGCAGTAGGACGGGATGTTCCTGTCCACTAAAAGTTGCTAAAGCAATATACACAGGTTAGTCATAACCAGTTCTTGGTTATGACTATCCCGACAGGTTGGATGACATGCACGCTCGCCCCAAGTTGAGAACTCAAGCGATGCAACAGCAGAAATGACGTTTCTTCTCATCAGAAATAAACACATCGTATACAGGTATTCCACATTACTTCAACTGACTCGATTGAATGTTTTACAGTTTTGTCATGACCGAAAAAAGCTTATCCTTTTCAAAAAAAGACGGCGAAGTCGGCATAAACTTGTCTCTTTGTCATGGTTAAGATATGATATCTTAAGCTCAACTTCAAAAACTCAGCTTTCGAATTTAATAATTTACAAAACTACTCTCGTCGTGCTGAGGGAATTTTGGGACGTAGCTTTTTCAGACCTTAAAAAACTACGATAAAATAAACTCTGCAAGAAACTAAAAAAATGACGTGGAACACATTTCAAGCTAAACCAACTATATGGAGACACGGCAGAAGGGGTAGAGCTACCCGCAGCAATGAGCCAACACAGTGTCAATAAATGAGACCAGTGCAGTACTGTGAGACAGGGGCATGTTGCACGGGGCTCCTTAGCCCCCCTTTGGACCACCTTTGCAGGTGTTTGTTGTTTTCCTTTACTTTCGTCTGGTGGCTAAATGATGACCGCCATCAATAAAGCCGAGCTTGATTACCGTGATCGCGGGGGCTACGCCGCGGGCCTTAAACGTGGCTCTTGCGCACGCCGCCAGTGTGGTACATGTCATGCATCGGTTTAAGCCGATTTTGTTGACGTGGTGCCTTAGAAAAAAAGTCACTCCTTTCAGAAAAAAATGGACACGGTTCTGTTTTTCTGCACTTCTTGAGCACCAAGCACCAGCAAGCCAACATCTGATTTTAAAAGGAAGCCAACGTAGCTTATTTGCATGATGGACACACAAAGGCTAAGAATGTTTGCATTTCATTGTTCTAACAAGCAATGAAATTATCTTTTTTTTTTTGAAAAATGAAATTTCACATCGAGCTTCCAAAACGGAGTGCCCATGGACATTCCAAAAGGCTAATTCCGCTGCCGGAAGAAGCAGCGATTTCGCTTTCAGCAGTCCATTTATCCAAGAGAAATTTGCTATTTTGTACTTCGAGATTAAGACAGAAGGTCAATGCTCACAAGTCCACGGGGAATCATATCTGCAGGAGGCAGACCAAACCAACTCACTACCAATGTATCACTCAATAAAAACAGATCTTATTGAATGATTTCTGCCTTGTTTTCGCTGCAAAATAAATAGCATTTCTTTCATATAAAAAGGTAATAAAAATGGAACATTAAGGACTCCTTTGTGATGAAGCAGTATGAAAGGAAATACATATTTCTAATGTAGTGTTTATAAGAGAGATACAAAATGAAGAACTTCCATTTAATCCTCCAAAAAGTTACAAAGAATATTGAATATCAAAAGAATATCAAACTGCTCTGCATATAACGTTTAAGCGAGAGATCACAAGATGCCGAGAAACGTAGGTGAAATTTATCATATTTGGCTTGTTTTCTTTCTTAGTGGACAAGTCTCGATTTCTAAAAGCCCGCAAGGAAATAATTGACACGGATTCAAGCTGGATATGGGTAACCAGTTTAGTTTTGCACTTAATTGCTTTAAGTCGAAATGGCTCAAAGCGGGAATTAGGTGAGGATGGCAATTGAATTTCCAGTGCGAGATGCGTTGCGGCGGCAAGGGTACTGGTCGCAGGGGTTAAAGAGCCGACGGGAGTACAGGGGCAGGTTTAATGGTGGTGAACAAAATACTGACGCTTGCTTTTTCAAATGAGTCTCTCTTTAAAATGGAACTGATGTCACAGTTGGTTATAATTTACTGTGATCCAATTTTTCAACTGCACATGCGCACCTCACAATTTGACCGTGAGTTCTTGTTGCGCCATGTGGACAATATTTTGAAAAGGTTGAACTGCACACTTTTTTGTAGTTGTTTATGAGGAATAAAGTTTTAAATTGCATGAAGAATGCGTCACAGTTTTACTGGACTTTTACTTTAAAATTTATATATCTCTTGACTCGAAAAAGGAATGGTTTGTGAAGGATTAGAATTATAATTAATGTTAGAACTACACTATCATATCATTATAAACTGGATTTGGAATGATACCAAATTAATGAAATAACAATTACATTGCCTAGACATGAAACTATTGACGTTGCATCAATGAAATATTGATGGAAATAATCATGAACGGGGAAATTGCATAGTATTCAAAGCACGCCAATTTGAATGAACTTAGCAACGCCGGCCTAATGAGACCCTCACGCTTGGGATTTTCAGCGTAATGAGCGCTATCATAAGCGCATCTCCAGAATTCATCTTCTGACTCCTAGATTCCAAACGGTGTTTGCTTGACCTAGTAACGATTTCATCTCATTTTGCATTTCGTGATGTTGCCGCATCCTGTTGTCTGTTTACTTTAACGTAGCCTGGCGAAAAGTGGTTTCTTGACAAACATCTGTTTTTTGGTTTTCTATGACACCAACAACACAGTGGGCAAAAGTAATCCGATGTACGAGGTCACATTCGAATAATGCAGTTTAAGGAGGTAATAAGACTATGCTTTCTGAAACCACAAGAGCCTGTGGCGTTTCTCGAAATATGTTGACATAATTTTTGTCAGTTTGTAGGGTTGAAAATGTTGTGTTAAATGCTCGTGTGACACTTCATACAAATGTCTTAAAGTGTAGTCGCAATGAATTTTTCTTCGACACAATTTTCCAATTTTTCAACTGCACATGTGCACCTCACAATTTGACCGTGAGTTCTTGTTGCGCCATGTGGACAATATTTTGAAAAGGTTGAACTGCACACTTTTTTGTAGTTGTTTATGAGGAATAAAGTTTTAAATTGCATGAAGAATGCGTCACAGTTTTACTGGACTTTAACTTTAAAATTCAAAATTAATAGATATCTCTTGACTTGGCTATCTGAAACCACAAGAGTTTCTGGCGTTTCGCGAAATATGTTGACATTATTTTTGTCTGTTTGTAGGGTTGAAAATGTTGTGCTAAATGCTCGTGTGACACTCCATACAAATGTCTTAAAGTGTAGTTGCGATGAATTTTTCTTCGACACAATTTTCCTTCATCTTTGTACTTTTCTTCAATTTATGAAAACCCTTTATATACACTCCTATTTGGTTTAATGCGTTGAAAAGTGCGCACTTTTAAACAATCAAAATTGTTCATGCTTCCCCGGACAACTGAGGGCGCTGTTGCTCTGAAGACATTGTTCAGTGCACAGGTGTTTTTGTTCAAATTGTGGACCCTGAATTTATTAACTGAAAACATTTCTGAGAGAGGGATTGATGGTGTCTTATTGCTATGCACGGCCTGTGCATCATAAGGATATATAAACAACAATGAATCAGCAAAGAAGAGAAACTTAGTCTAGGAAAATCTATAAAAACGCAGGACTTTTTGTGAACAAATTAATGCAACATTGAGGTTTCTTCCTGAGGTGACATCATCACAGTTTTGCTCATGAATATGGAAATAGTTATTTGCATAAAAACAAAAAGAGGTAGCGAAACCAAAATTTAAAATAAGATTTACTGAGGCACAAAGGTGCATTTTTCGGGTTTATAATCAGAAATATTGATTGCGGTTGCCCTTTAGGGCTCACGTTTCACCCAATGGTAGTACAGAGTAGGCATTGTTGACGTAGCAAAGTGTCTAGCCCAAGAACACATGCAACACGATATAAATCGGGGTTTGAACCCACCTACCACGAGTCAGACTGCGTATTACACGTACAGTTATTGTTTATAGGGCTATCTGCCAGGCTATTTAAACGCTTTGCTTGAGTGGCCTACAGTTGATATCGCCTAGGCAGATTTATCATATTCACTGGTATTGGACTGCCTTCTACGACATGGTTTAGGCTTTAAATTCAACACCGTGAAGCAAAAGTAATTTCCATTTTTATGTACAGACAGATGGCTATCATCAGGAGCATTTTGGTTATAACTCGGATAATTTTCGATTTAGGGATCTGCTGTACTATGGGAAACGTGCAGGCTTTGAAAAATTTTAAAAAAAACCACCAGGAATGCATCTACTTGGCGTAGGAAAGGACTCTTACTGCAGTAACATCTTATTATTAATAAAAATTATGAGTCATGCATTGCGGGAATAAGAGATACACACCCAAATCTGCAGTGTTAAACTTACACCACGTTCTTCTGCATTGATCCCTTAGTGTGAAGTGGTTGGTAAACACCGACTGTGTTATTTCTTTATTTCTGTGCAAGCATACGTGGTCTTCTTCCTCTAATAAAACACACAGCTGCTAAAAAATGAGAGCCTTGAAGTCTGAATGTTAAGGGAAACTGAAAGTGTGTTTGCATCATGACCACCCACCAACCAGATTAGCCTTACTTTCTGTGATGGATCACGGTCACCAAATAATGCTTGGAGGAGGAACAAGAGGGATTTTCAACTTACAGTTTTCAATACCTCTCTAAAGGTTAAGGTTCTAACTGAATTTCAAAATGAATTTCCTCGTTCGAAATGTTCAAGACTTCAGAGGTATATGCCACTAGATTTGGGTCTGGAAAATGGAAAGAAAAACGTAACTACAATGCTTTGTCCGTCTTCAAATCTGAATTAGTTTCATTGTATACATTGCGTTTTGCACAACAAAACATCACTCAAAAAGCTGATATTACTCAATTAAAACCAAACAAATCGACAACAAAAAGGGGGAACAAAACGTCGTAGCGTACCCCACACAGTGCATTGTATTTAAACAGTTGTGCAGTGGTTGATTTTTATTGGATTGGGTTCGTGACACGGAAAAAAAGGACTCAAGCACGATGTTATAATGGAAGAAACGAATAAAACAAATGCGGAAATTGAAGGAATACTTGAAAACATCACGCACTCTCCGTACATACTGGAGGGATAAGTGGTTACTATTCGACTGGGAAAGATTGCGTCCACGAACGTGCACGGCCATGACAAAATGCAAATCAATACAAAAGAGTCCGGTGGAGGTTTGTTTTTTTGACCTTCATTCCCCCCAAATACCACAGAGCTGGTTGACATCTTTTGGCCACAGGAATCCAGCATCACGACTGAATGTCAAGGTTAACGAAACGCACCAGGACAAAATGAGTCTTGAGCCGCCAGAGGAGGACCTCGTTTGAACGACCCGGTTTATACAAATTGAGCCGCAAGACTCCATCACTAAAATCGATTTAATTCTATGTTGTTCTGACACCAGCTAGTAGACTATAAGGCAATTGCTGCTTGCTTCAGGTACAGGCTTATGTCGTCTCAGACCTTCAGTGGGAACCTTCATTATCAGTGAGGAAGATCCCTCTTGTGTTTCTAATTTCATTTGGTGAAGGTCCCCTGTCCTTGTTTCTTTCGCGCCCGAATCAGGTGCTGAAGACCATTTTTTTCAGTGTCCACTCCGTCCATAGACAGTCTGCTTCCTGACCGCACATTGCTGTTAAACGATCAGTAACTTGTATAGGCAGGCCATTGAGAGACCAGCTGAGTAAATGGTCGTCAAGGACTCGTTAAATATGCTTTCATATCTTAAAACCAACTTTGATTGATTGCGGGTACGTGAGAATCTCGCGAAATGCGTATCAGAGGATGATAAATCACACCGTTTAAAATAAAGGCTTTCAAAAGATGATTGAGCGTGGGGCCCTTTTAACTCCTGAAACAGGCGGCAACGTTAGAGACAATTTATAAACCGCATCGTGCTCAGGAATATTCAATCAAGAATGGCGGGGTTTTATCTCTGCCAAGGAAACCTTAGCTCTTTATCATTCTTTCTTTGCCCACTCGGGAAGGTCTTTTCAATCTTTGTCTTTAGTATTTTAGAACACTCATTCACGTTGAGTTGACTACTTCACACCTAAGTTACCTTTTCAAAACAAAACAATTAACCTTACCTATTTTGCATTTTCGTTAACAAATATACCTCTGACTCTGTCCAGGAAAGGGTAACCGACCTATTTTCCAAGGAAAAACAAAGTTACCATCACCATTTCATTGAAAAACAACTACTTGTGCCTCAAGTTAATCATTACCAAAGATGCACAAATTTGCGAGGCGCAGAACAGGTAAAATTTAAAGTGTCTTATGATCTAATTAATGTAGCTGTAGGTTTAACCCTGAGAGCCGGGGGCAGAATCCCTCCTTACTATTTTCAGCGATCTCTTCTAAATAAATTTTAAGTTTAGCCGCAAAGAGTTTTAGTGACATCTTCCGATAATTTTGACACCAGCTTTGTGAAAATCAAACACGTTGCGCATTTTTCTTCGACCGATCAATAAAAATTCCATACTTTTTCCATAGATGTGCTTTATGCATTTGGCCAAAAGGCCTAAGAGAACTGACTCAAAAAACTAATCATAACATCAAAAATATTAAGCTGAAACTTCACTTTTGTACTAGTAATGAGAGTCATGCATGCATGCTAAAGCTACAAAACGATCAAACAGGACAGTCGAGTTCGAAGGAGGCGGAATTTGATGATCACGGTTCTTGTAGGGGTGAGAGCGCCCTCATTCCACCGAAGTTAGAGAGGCCCTTCCCCCGGCATGAAGTCATTCACCTATGATTCTTTGCGTTTCTTTAAAACATCAGTCCATCGGGCATTAGCACTACACTCACTGTTTTCCAGAGACGCAGGAAAATGCATTGGAGATCTGAAATATTTTTCTGTATTTGAAAATGGAGAGTAATAACCATAACACAATGACTTTCAGGCGATGGTTTTTTTAACAAACCTTTTACAACTTCATATTTTTCTTCAATGAGTAAAGACATGTGACATTCTTTTGGGTTTAGTGTATTTATATGCACTTTCAAAGCATGTAAAATTGTCCATACTTTTGTGGACAACAGAGGGAGTTGTTGTTGTGATTTTATTCAGGGAAGACACAATTCAGTTTACAGGTTTTCTGCTCAAATTGTGAACAGAACAGTGTGGTCACTGAAGACATTTCCTAGAGTTGCTCATTGGCGCATTGCTGCGTACTAAAAGCAATATCAATTATCAAAGTGAAGGAAGTTTAAAATAGCGATATATAAAAATTCCAACGGTTTTGTGTGCAACATAATGCAACAGTTGGGTTGTCTGTCTGGAATTTCAATTTCGCTCAGAAATTTACCTCAGCAAAAAAAAAAGACAACAAAAAACAAAACAAAACAAAACAACGAAAACAAAGACCACCAAAACACCTTTTAAAAATAGTAAAACGAAATTCAAAGTAAGGTTAATTGAAACTCAAAGGTGCATTTTCAAGGATTATAATAAAAATGAACTTCATTGCAACGTTGTACAGACTTAAGCAGCTTAACTCACGCGCACAGGTAAGATCTATTTTCTTACTTAGCCATGCACATGGAGGAAAATAATAGAATCCATTTCATTGTGAACTTGTGAAAGTGAGAGTCTACGAATGGCAAACTGTGCATACAAATCTGATCGGAGCCCTTGGCGAGAGGTTTGGTACAGACCAATGCTTTTTATAACAGATTTTGGTGTTTGTGGCCGTTTGTTGGGGAGGGGGTATAACGCAATGGAGAAATGATGTCCAGTCGAAAAGATTATAAAAATTTTTGAAAGAATCGCTGGGCCCGCTGTAATCACGTGACGGAAAGACCACCTGTTTTTGGAACATCTCCGAAATCGTCAGAAATTTCCCCAACTTCTGGCTTGTTGAGTTTTGGACACGGTCATACATGTTTGGACATTGTCAACCGTGTGTACTTTGATGTCATTTTAGCCCTCCTTACAATTGCCCAATATGTCTGCAAAATTCTTTTTGAATAAGTTCTTGCTTCTTGCCACTTTAAAATAACGGTGAGTTTTGATTATTAGCTACATCCCAGACATCAAGCCTTGCATCTTCTATTTCTTAATGTACTATTCTGGTTTGTGATGGCTACTGGACTTAAAATTTATTTATGTCAAGGGAACTGTCACGCTCAGGAAGACGTCTATTCGTAGAAACCACACTTAATTAATTCCACTTTGATATAAAAAATGACAATAATGTGGTGCTAGCGCTTGACAGCTTGTGATTGTCTTGTTTTAAATAAGAACGAATGGAGCTTTATTTTATTTCATGTAATCTTTTGTCGACTCAGTTTAGAATTGTTATTCGCATATGTTTTTTCTACGAAGAGACTTAAAACCAGCTACCAATAGATATAGTGATTGGTTCTCGCGAGATGGCGCTGTTCATCTTTTAGTCTCGACAAATGTTGTGCTCGAAGTAAAAATTATCGATATTTATATCATATAACTATTAACCAGGATTACAAAATCCTTCAAATTTTACATAATTGCAACTGTTAGAAATTATTAAGAGCACAGAACCAATATTAACAGGACACCATAATTCTCAGCAAATTTTCTGCGAGCATCCGTCGGGTGCTACTTGTGATGACAACTGTACGCCTGAGACGAATGGCTGATTTTAGTCACGAGGTGGCGGTAGACTATCTAACCTGGGTTAGGTTCAAGCAAGCGACACGGCACTCGACGGGAAAAATCCTTCTGGCGCCAGTTGACGTGCCAGCCAGTGATCCATTTCTTTTTTAAAGCATAGTCTGTCTGTGTAGTTTACCCATGTCTCTATGATTCTACCTTAAATTTGCGATAGTGGCACTGACACTGAAAGAGGCATTTGCGTTTAGCATTCAGTAAAACGAAGGACATTCAAGGTCCATCAGGAATGCTCACTTGTGTCGTTATTAATTAAAAGGGTTAGGTCAATGTTCACACTGAAATTAGCTATCAACGGGGGTATTATTGTCCACTTAAGTAGGGTCAACTCCCAACGTCCAGTGTCTGTAATTCATCATATTTTGTACAAAGAAGTCCAAGAAATTTTTAATACCAATTCATATAATACACAGGGTAGCTAACTTGTCATTGAAAAACTTAGTAACACTGGGTAGAGAAACTGGATGGAGAAGGTAGTGTATGCGCCATTTCCAGCACTGAGTGACCATCTTGTATGCCTGCAGCGTATTAGAGTATTTTTATTCTGTGTTGTGTGTATTCAGATGTAGAGACCATTATGAAAAACCTATATATTTATAACACCACATAAGGCTAAAATGCAAATTTGATACATTCACAAGTAAACGGTTAATCACAACCAGGCATCTACAAAAACACAATGACATCCTTAGTCGACAGCAGCTCCAATCGGAGAAGATCGAATTGTCCTTGCGATAGACGGAATAAATTTGGATATGTACAAATCTCACAAGTCATCAATGGGACAGCTCCGTCGCCACGTTACAGAGACGGGTTGGTGCTGAGTGAACAGTTATAGCAACGGTGGTTATAGCCGTCATGACATGATTAGAGCGTCAATTTAGCGAGAGAAAGCGCGCCGGATGCCCCATCGATCCGTCTCCACGCGATGAACCGAATTCGGGCCTCGGAGGAAAAGGCAATCATAAGACAGAGGGTGATATTTGGAGTGTCGGGCCACGAAGGGATGGAGGTGGTCTCGCCCACTGACGGGGCGGGTGCACCGACTGCCGCGGCAGTATCTGTGTCTTAATCGAGTTTTGCAAATTGCGCCCGGCACGGATGACGAAGTTCGGTACGGCGAAATGATCGCCGGATGAGCAGCTCCGACGTCATTCGCTGCCGTACCGACCCTGGCTTTCTTGGCATGGCCGTCCCCTCCCCTTGTCATGCCCACGAAATATTGACGTCATTATGGCACGCCAAACGATCGGATTGAGGACTGAGTGATCTGTAAAGGCCATCTCTTAGAAAATTATATCATATCACAAGAAAAGAGCAACATACCTCAATGGTCAGATATGGATGGAAGGCGTGATGGACAAAAACAAGTCAAATGTCAAGCATTTGTGTTCGGTGCAGTGTTGGAGTGGTTTAAAGACGACAAGTAAGGTTACATGGCAATCTTGGTTGATTTGAACAATGTTTGTACTTGATTCGTCCTTGTGCTGTCTCCTTTGTTTCTAAATGAAGTCTTAAGATTCATTCGTCACTTTGGCTCTTTATGCACATACTGACTGATAGAAACTCTTCCCGTGCTGTGTGAATGAAATGAACCAAATTACACGATAGCTGCCATTTCTATTTGTGGGTTTACAATGAAAAATGGCAAAAAGACGGTACTTCCCGCTTTCACCGAATAAGATGCATCAAGGCCATCCTGGACACAAATGTAGATACAAAAGAAAGTTGCACCTGTCTCAAATTGGGTAAACATTGAGAAATCGAAGACCAGATATCGGGCGTTATACAGGAAGACTCAATCACATTGTCATGTGTCTACATTCATCTTTGACGTCATCGGTATTCTCTCGCCGCTTGTTTACTCACGCGAACAGAAAAAAAAAATTGGTAAAGGTCAGCAATGACGTTCCGCTAAGGTGACGTCATAAACTCGAGGACGAAATCACTGTTTCCAGAAATTGCCTTTGTGATAAAGACGACTATGACGACGAAGCAGTCTCCTTGACGGTACAGTGACTACTTACCAGCTCTTTTCATACAAGCCCTTTTTTGCGGAAACTGTGACCACGCCTCTGCATACGCCTTCACAGGATGCTCTGCATGGACATTGTTGTGTTTATGTTTGTGCGGGACTGGGTACAAATCACCAAGGGAGGGTTTTCGGATGGAGGCAACAAGGACTATACCCCCCCCGAAAAGCACAAGAAAATATTTTTCATGAGAGTATGGGTTTTTTCCGTCTCTTTCATTTGCCTTCCTTTCAAATCGTCACCGTTTTCACGGAGCCACAGATGTCAAAAGTGGCATTTTTTTTCAATTTCCATTCCATTCATGATGTCGGGGTCAAAATCTCGATAAGTGCATATTGCGTTTTCACGAAGAGACACAAATCTTACTGTCCCTGGTACACGTACAGAACGTATTGATTGGAAAGGCTGAAAAACAGGTCAAGTAAGATTTTCGTTTTCACGAAGAGCCACACATCTTTATTACAATGGAGCAGTTGAGCGCGTGAACACGTGTGCCCCTTCCATACGTAAAACTACATTGTACAGAAGGGCGAAAAAGTAGGAAAACATGGATTTTCTATTTCGCGAACAGACACGCATCTTAAATAATTGATTTTGTTTAATTAACCACTGTGTTCATTTTAATTACTTCGTTCGGGCAAAAGTTTATCTCTCAAAGAGTCATTTGATGTTTTGTAACTGCAAATAATTGTTCCATATTGGTATCTTTGCAGCTTTGAAAGAGGAGAAGCTTCTCGAGTGATTTCTAGAAAACCAGTTTTTCTTCAAAATTCGTGAAAACCGTGACGGCATGTTGCCTCAACTCTTAGAAAGGCCACACTTAAAAGGTTCAAAATTGCCACAATTCACATACACCCAAAAAATCCCCCAAAGAACAATAAACAAAATAAAACCGAAAAGATTCTGGATTTGCACGTGGTGATCGCTGTCCTGCTCGGGGACATGAGTTGAGAAACGCATGCCCCCAAACAGGCCTCCATGTCGCAATTGTCGAACACTATATGAAGTGCACATGTCAGATGCAAAAGAACCATTCAAGGCGTGATTCTGTTAGGAAGGGCAAACCCTATAGTAGCTACACACGAGGATGGTCTTCAAGCAACCATTTTCTAGGAACCTAGAAAAAGGTAACAAAATCCTACAGAATTAGAAACGGCGAAATAAAGCTCGAAATCAAATTCAGTCTTTCTAAAAAAAATCAACGTATTTTGGCACTGCTCAGCAGTCGATCAGCACAGTACAACGTTTACACACGAGACTGCTTCATTTTCCATTTGACAAGGATCTTACGAGATTGGTTGTAAGTTCACTGTTCATATGCAGGAATAAATAGACATTTTGAAAGATTTTCCCTTCTACTTTTAAGAGAAACACAAAAAGATACGTATACATGTAATACGTATTGCTAAATAAACCCTGACTACAGAGAGTTGAATGGTCATCTTAGTGTGGGGGATGAAATGAATAAACGCTTTGAACCTGCAACTAAGGTATCCGAGTTATAGTTTGGAAGCGCACTACCATGCCCAACTCTCAGTGTTTCGACAATGTTTGCAAGAGGGCGGTATTGACTCAACAGTAGTGGAGCTGTGTATAGAGTAGAGCCAACTTAAGACTCTGGGACCAAAATGGCTGTTTATTATGTTTCCGGTGCAGCTGGACTGGTCCTCATTGGTATTATATATTGACCACACAAGTTTTTGAGACCAACAGGCCTACCAATGCTTTAACATGAAATTATGTTTCGGCGGAGAGGCGAAAAAACAGCACTACTTATACTCTGTTAATCACAGTGTGGTAATTTATTTTTCAATGATTATCATTGATAAATCATGTTACAGCCATTTATTTCAAGTCAGTGGTTATTGTGTTAAATTTTAAACGAACCATTTATGGTGAAGTTATTTTCGGTAACGAAGAAGAAAAACAAAATATGCTATCAACTCCTGCTTGATTTGTGCATTGAGCGGGCATCGTTTCCTCATTTACATACACAGTACCCGGCAGGATTCTGCCGGATTCATTAAACGTTACCGGTCCCTACGTTCGGGAGGACGTGTGTGAGACGTCTGGAGACGGGAGCCAGTCTTCGGCATGCAGATATTGTGAGCTCATTGTCCAACCATTTTGGTTCAAATTGTGACATTCATATTGCAACTCCCTCTAAGCACGGCTCTGAAGAGTAGCATCAAACGCAAATGCGAGATGTACGTGCATTGAAGTAGTTTCGATATGTCCTGATGTGTGTGTTCAGAAGCCGATTATTCGGTTCAGGTTTTGCTGAGCGTGTATTAATTTGCATTCAGATAAATTGGTATATCTGTTGCGGGGCAGGGGGTAAGTTGCCGTAGGATGTGTTGATATTTATTTATTTATACAGCGTCATAAGTAGGGGGGTCAAATTTGTTGTTTGGTGAAAAGTTAAGTTAGAATGTATGGAGTATAAAAAAAAGCGATCAATTTGGTCAACCTGGTCTGGTAATAAAAACATTAGATCGGTACTCTTCATCTAGCCGTGCTTGGCAAGAGTGTGAATTTCCAAGTGCTACCAGTGATCTTTGACTTCTGGAGCAAAAAAAAAAAAAAAATGCGTGCTCCTGAAGGCAAACCAGACGAATCGTTGGTAATTGTCTCCTTAGTAGCCGGCCTGGTGGTGTGCAAGGTGCCATGGACTTGCATGACATATCTAACGACTTCGGCAATAGACCTTTTCACTAATAAATTCATAATTATGCACGCATGGGCACAAATGGCCTTGGCGGCAAGAAGCGTGAGCACCATTGAAAATGTACCGGGGTGTGACTTTGAGGATCAGTTTCTCTCAGGTTTTCTGGCTTTATTTAGTTTTTTCTACAGAAAATCCCATTAAATCGTGTTTGCTATTAGTTTTTAATTTAAGATGAATTATTAGTGCTCTGTAAAATGGCTTTATAATTGTAATTGTTCCTGTGCGCAAGAGATCGCCGTTTCTTAGTATGGCCCCCTTCCGTCATATGTATTATAAATTACATTATTAGTGTTCTTGGAGCCAACCTCTGCATTTTTAAAAATACATACTGGTGTCCAGTGTACATGTACCTGTACTATACCCATTGGATTCGCTGCTGAACTTGGGAAACTGAGAACAAGGTCTTGTACAACTCAAACACAACAACTGGATACCATTTTTTCAGTAGAACTCCAAGCCATGACCAAGTTCAAGGGTAAGCTAGCTATGTACACCAGGCACGTACAGTACACATGTACACCCACATTGAGTACTACCAAAAGAAATGGTATCCAGTTGTTGTGTTTGGGTTGTACAAGACAAAGTGCAGATTCCAAAGAAACTGGTTCTCAGTTTCTCATGTGCAGAAAGCAGCGAATCGAATGTTTATAGAATCGGTACATGTACAGGTTGGCTCCAGGAGCATTAGCAGTGTAATTTATAATACATACAATGGACGGGGGCAATACTAAGAAACGGCGATCTCGTGCGCACAGGAAAAATTACGATTGTAATCTGACAACATGACTTCAACCTCCTTGGGTCAGAAGTTGATGTTAACAACAACGTCTATTAAGGGATCCCATTTTTAGTCCAATCCGATCGTCGGCCATCAACCATTATTCGTCGCTCGCTGTCTGTCGCCCGTCGCACTTCGCCCATTGTGTTTTAATTATAGCATATATTTCCACTGTGAATATCAGTCATGTGCACGGCAACACATATTAACAGGTCACGACATGTGCAATCAGGCTGCGCATGTGTCATCCACTCGAGGGTCAAGCAGTCAAAGGTCAACTTCACTGAAGACATTTGTGCCACATACGGAATTCAAAACTTGCACTATGTCGAAAAAGAGGCCCGGAGAATTATTGTCTGGCAAAACTTGAATCGTACAATTTCAAATGGGTGATATAGTTGAACCCAATCAACTAAAACTAAAAACAACACCAAAACAAGCAAAAGAACCCCCAACCTCCGTACAAAACAAAACAAAACAAAAACGAGTCAAGACAAGACGTGTTTGTTTTATTTACAAACACGAGGTGATGTCGATTTCTGGTTTGATGGTGTGACAGAATTTCGATGTGTGTCATCGTAAAATGAACTTGATGTCTTTATTTATTTATTGCAAGATGACATCTCTGAAGTAAATGCGTATTAAATAATTAAATCAAATAATAAAAAAGGAAACTGATTATCTCAAAATTGTCCTCTTGGTAACTTATGGAAATATGAGGTCGTTATTTTGAAACTTCACAAAATCATTTGTTTGTGTCTAAGAAGTAGTTTTGTCCACTTTTTCATGAAATTATGGCAAAATAAATCTCAATCTAAACCCCCTGTCTTTCAGTACCACAAGAGGGCGCCCTATCACGTTATGACAAAAGCACATGTGCGCACTGTACAACTCATAACATTTTAGCAATTTGTTTGTATTAGAATCCTTCTTTTAAAATAGCAGCCTTCCCTTTGAGTTATGATCTAATATTACTGTACTTCCAATTACCCCTGAAGTCGGGGTTACGTGACTTTTCGTTGCAATTAGTTGTGTTGCCCAAGATCTAGGGTCTATTTGGGACCTATCGGGTCACGAAATACGAAGGTGCCAATTCATTCTATTCCAAAGCTATCCATGTAGTAGAAAATATTTCTTTTAATTTGGACTTACACTACGTTTAATTTGATATCAGGTGACGTTATAGTGACATCACAAAAGAGTACAAATCTCAAGATCTGTGATTGTGTTAGTTAAGAGTTTTCACATTGATAGTCTAAATGATTGTTTGGAAGACGGTGACCAATGTGTAGATTTGAGGGATTGTTTTAATTAAGCATTATTATTCATTTACCTAAATCCTCACCCGTTATAAACTCCAAAATATAGGTCGGATTACACCCAAACACAACAGTTACTCAGACAAAATTTTGACCGTCTAAAGATCCGTCAGATATCAATACATAAATGTCATACCTAGGCCAGTTTACTAAGATACAGCTGGCAGAAGTTGATTATTTCCAGAAACTATAATCGCTTATGATTCGCTAAATGACACGTGACCTCACACTTGTTTGCACATTTAGGGATCAGAGTTGATGTTCGTGTCAAGTTGCAAACGTATACAGTATACCATCTTGGAGAAAAATTGAGGGGAAGTATCATCTATGGGAAAAAAAGACAGACGGACCATTACAATCCCACAAGCTGACCCAGCAATCCTTAAAACAATCTCCATTTACCCTGCCCCGTCTCAAAACACCGCTGTTTAGATGTACAACCCTGACACTACGCTAACCTAATGTGATTTACACCTTGGGATAAACCTCTTCTAAGGCGAGAATTTAGAGTAGAGTAACAGCGCCCTCTTTTGCTTCACAAAGGGAAAGGGCGTTTCCATGCTTCTATATGGGGCGTGTAACATGTTACACGTAACACAGTAACAAGTTTATGACTTCAAAACAAAAACTAGCAACATGTGATTGTCCACTAAAATCGAAAGAACCAGAGACAGTTACGTATTGCGATAGAAACAAAGGGCCTGTTTGTTTCACATGGATCTGAATCTCGATCAGTGATCCTAACGCTGGTTCGCACCATCCATTAGGCGAATTTTGGTGTCCGTAAACCAACGACGATTAATTGATGATGATCCAGATCCGTGTGAAACAAACACGACCAAATGATTTTGTTCACAAACAAAAGTTTACTTAATACCCTGCAAGTTCCTTATTGCTTCTCTCTCTCTTCATTTTCTAAAAGAAAGTACCCATTGTGTCTCACTTCATCGAACAACAACATTGGGGGATATTAAATTCATTAAGTTTGAAGATGGCAAAACCCTGTGTTCTTATTTTCCACCATTTTGGACCGGCCATGAACTAAATCCAACTTGGTGACGTCACCAAACACTAACCCACTGCAATAACCAAAGATAAAACTTATTTGTGGTTTGGGTCGCCAAAACCTTCCCCTGAATGCACTAAGCAATTCAGCCAAATACCCCTTCTTTTCTCGGTTAAAAAGGGCCAGGAAACAAGAACAAAATTTTCGAAAGAAAAACAGTTATCTGGTGCCATAAACTCCAGGGATTTTGGCGACGCCCTCTTTAATTGATTAGGCTCATGGAATGCTACCCTGCAGTTTCTTGCACCAACCAACGCACCGTGCATTTGTGACACATGGCTATATTTTCCTGCAGTCGAGGACATCCTACTGTTTTCCTTTTGGTTACACTTGATCTTTTTTCCGAGGGGATCCTCAATTATTTATTTATGATTTTCCAATGGGGGCCTTAACTCCCTCGTGAACCGTCTGTCCAATAATTGTTCATCTAATTGCAGAAACAAAGTCACAAAGATGACACTGTGCCTTTGCTCTCATTTTTGTAACAAGCGGGAGACGGTAAGAATTTTTATGACTGGATTAACATAGGATCGTTGATGAGTTTATTACCATTCCTCACATGTCCATCATACGTCGTCGGGCCGTGTCACAAGCTTTCAGTTTAACTCTGGAACCAAACATTTCCTCGTCAGTGTTCATTGAGGAAATGTTCATTGAGGAAAGATGATACATACTCAAAAGGATTTACCCGGCATATTTCAAACTGAATTACGTCCCCAGCTGCAGGCATCATTATACACAGTTTTTTGATTGTTTTATTTTGACAGATCCGCCTCATCATAAGCAAACATGTTGTTTTCCCTTCGGACCCATGACTTCAAGGTGTTTTGCCCGTAAAAGCACACTAAGTCAATGTGATGCCTGCCATCCCATCCGTTCAATCTGTTAGCTCAACAGAGAAAAGCAAACTGGACGTCAAACTAAAGTTAAAAGTGGCAACAAAATGGTGTACGAAGAGAAGAGGGGCGTGTCCTCTCGCTCCGAATTTGATGAAATCACGCGATAACAGGAGGATAACAAGGGTGATAATGGATATACGCGACGTTGTATCAACAGTATGACAAGTTGGAGCGATTCATCCGATACTGTCTCGATTGTTTCCACCACGGCTTCGGTAAATAATTCATTTTGCTATGTTCTCCTTGATATCCTACATTGGAAATAATGAGAATCCTCCGCACTGCAGTAACAGAAAACCCATGCTAATCAAGTTGGTCCGTCTGTAATAATGACTTATTCCCATATCAAAACAAGGGGCTGATTATACCCTGTGAGAAACCTTGTGCGCGGCATTTAGCCTTTAGAAAAAAAAATGTAGACTCAATGCTCTGCATGTTGGCCAACGGCAACGATATTTGACATAATTATCATGACCAAAAATAACTGATTAGCACCATACTTTAATTAATATTTATTTATCAAACACGATGTAAGGACTGGTGATCTTTTTATCAAGTCGTTTCGATTATATCACCAAAGAAACCCAAAAAAGACAACCTTTCCTATTGTACGTGTCCTATCTTTGCCCTTTTGGGAACATTTTTCTTTTGTCTGTTATTAAAATGTTATTTCACATCTTCTACCTTCGAAATGTGAGGCTTTGCAAAAAAGAGTACAATTCCAGTGAAAAGTCATCGATAGTGTTCAAGTTTTCGTGACAGGTTTTTTTTTTTTTTACCGTGCTGAAACCATGCACAGTTCTTAAAAACTGCACAAGTACCATAACTTCAAAACCTCAAACACTGTCAATCTGACATCACCTTAAGAATTTCTTTAAACATAATTTCCGAGTGCGGGATCAAAAAGGAGACAATGACGACGAAGGCTAATAATCATACGACACATACATATATGTAGTCCAGGAAACGAGAAATCATGTAATTCTGTCAATCGTAAACACGACCTCATGGACACTTGACTAGAATAAATAATATATAACAATTGCAAATAAACAAACAAGTCACAGGTGTTCGAACTTTTTCAATTTCATTCCCCCTGGGAAATTGCCCCGGCCCATCGTTCCGTCCAAACCAATAGATTCAAGGCCATCAATGTTACTCTCATCTATATTCAGAAATCCCAAGTCCTCAAGGCAATGCTGAGCCATAAATCTTAGAATGAAGTAAAGTTTGTGAAATATATATCTAATTTTGGTTGGAGAGACTTTCAAATAAAGCAATCAAATATCAAATCATATTCATTTGTAATTTAAGAAAGTGCAAGTATTATATCATCTTTATCAATAAACCTAACTCGAAAACATAGTATATGCCAGGCATAGACGATTTCTCATGGAGTTGCCGATTGATATGTCTTATATATGCTTTTCAGTGAAAGAAAACATTAAATGACACTTAATGAGTTTTACGTATGACTTAGTCTCTGTACTTTACACGGCATAGTCCTGAGGGGGCTGGCTATGCCATGTTGCAGAAGCAATGAAGTTTTACAAGCCCCTTTTAGTTACTGCTTAACAATACAATACAGGTGTGGTGAGAGACTTCACTTCGGCATTAGAAACGGATGGGCAAAGCCTCCATCCCTCCTTCAAGAAAAGCAATTCACAGGGTATGTCAGTTAAGATAAGACAAGGTAAACACAAGAAAAAGCAAGACAATAATTAACTTTCTATATTAAGTACCGTTCTTGAAAGGATATTAATTATATGATCTCTAAATTAATTTTATAATTTATGAATTATATCTTTAAAAGAGAGATACCAACTGAAACAAAAGTAAAAAATGAATAGGACTCTCCAACCCTAAATATCAGTTGCAAGTTTTCAGTTGTGCCAGTCCAAGGACTCCTAATCAATAACTATTCCTTTTGTATACCCACTTTGCTAAATTATTCTTTTTGCATTTGACAGTCAAAATGACAGTACATAAATAATCTTAAGAAAACTATATACTTCTCGAAAAATTTGGAATAATGAGCCCATCTTGCAATAAAAACCCAATGTGTCACGGAAAAGTATTATGAGCCGATAACACCAAACACGCAAAATGAACCAAATTCCCAAAGAACTGTACTTTTTTGTACTTATTCAATACATAAATGAACGTAATTATCTTATTAGCTCTTGGAGTAAAATATAACCTGTTAAGTTGAAATTAAACTATGCCTTAAAGGTGTCAGAAAGGTGACAAGAGACTTTGTTACACCCCCCAAAATTCTTAAACTATTAATTTCCAAAAAGAACCTGTGGTACTCTCTTGTGAGATACCATACAATCGTGTACGTCTAAAACAAGTTCCACATGTATTTGTACCGGAATATTATCAAAGTTGTGACACGAAAATTGCTCGTAGGCCTATGTCAGTTTTAATGACTACAGTCAGACTTCTTGGACATAAAAATGAAAAGTGACATGTTAGGCTTTCCTTGTGGTGTTTGCCATTTTGGAAAAACAACTACAACTATTAACTGTCATATAGAAACATTCAGATAGCGTTTATTGCGCGCGCTATGTTTACAAGAGTAAATCTCATAAAAGAATTTTTTTGGGATAGTCATGTACCCCCAGCAATGCCTAAACATTTTCTTCTACAACTTTCCCGCTTTGGCTTATTTACTGTTATCACTTCTATCATCTAAACTTGTGATATTTACAAAGAACCACAGGTTATATTCCCTAAAATTAACAAAGCTTAAGTCTTCGGTGTCTAATGCAGAGTTTTTTGGCAGTCGCGTCTGTGAGGAAATGGTTAATCTCTACGTCAGTCGGGTCTAATTTGAAAATCTTATGCAAGAAACTGAAGTAAGATCATGAAGGTGCATTTATATCTGTTAACGTCTTGTTCAAATAATTTGTTAACATCATTTGAGGTTTTTTATATTTCGAATATATATATGTTTGGGAAAAGTTTAGAGTAACATATCCTAAATGATATCTTGACCTAAAGAGACCCCTGACATCCTGTACTTATATTTTGTTATCGGTTTGTTACAAGAGAGTTGTGGAAAAAGTCATAATTTTATTTTAATGTCTTTTTCACTGTATAGTTTCAAACAGTAACCTGGTTTTACGATCTTGGTCGTGCAATTTATATATTTTAGTGACACCCACGCGGCTGGCTAACAAGTTCAGCGTAATTTCTACAGAAACCCATTCATTGTGTCCTGTGTTAATTCAGGTTGGCTAGTTGAAAGAAGGTGGTGGAAAACGAATTTGTTAGAAACAAAATTGAAGGACGTGGTCATTTCACAACTGGAAACGCCCACCCCGATGACTGTCAGCTATACGTGTACTAGTCTTCGACTCTAGGCGCACGTTCGTGATTTCTTCTCTCCTGAGGCTCGCAAACAAATCAGGACAGGTTTGTCATTCTTCTTGCCAGTGCAGCGACGTTTAGGCACGTGTTTAGAAGATCTGCAAAGGGGAAAACACATCAAAGAAACAGCAATGGTGAGAACCGTGCAAGTAAATGTGAAGGCATTTTTAGGGGGGCATCGGCAAAACTTCCTGTTTGGTGCGTTCAGGTGGAGAAGCATTTTCGAGACCTGTGATATGTGACCATAACAAAATCAAATCGATTGAAAAACTGACAACAACTTGTTGTTGTTGTTTCTCATTAATCCATCAGTGTCGAGTCCCGATATTGAAATTTTCGATACGTGCACATTGCTGATTAGCCCCAATCGTATTCAAAACATGATAAAAGCCACTTTTCGCCTCTCCGACGAGATGGAATTGGCTTATCGTCATGAAAGGAAATGCAGGTAAGATTAATGGCACGTGGTAGTGTTAATTCGCGGAATATAAAAAGAATCCCATCTTTAAAGCATGATTGGTCATAATCCACACCTTTATAATACTTGTTTTGCATTTATACCGAATGTCACATCACACCGACTACACACCGTCGCATATGAACGAGGCTTTAGGGCAAAATGTCAACATTCGGAATATGAAAGTAATTTATTGTCGTATTATGTAATATGGGTGCCAGGCTAACGGGTGAGGCTCAAGTCGATAACTTGGTGCAAAAGTGGTCGTAATATGAAAATAAAGCTGTGCTTCGTGTATTTAAGTCATAAAAAATCTATCACGTGGTTCCTTTTAAAACCCAATTTACTAACAGCGTTGGGTGGTTGCATCATATGCACGTCAACGGAGGTGTCGCAACTCACCTTTAAGTTTGTTAGTTTCCCACGTGCCGTCGCTGTTAATTACGTACTGGAGGGCGTGAGGACAGGTTCGAAACACTTCGAACAGCTGGGACACACCTGCGGGGATTTTGATAACGAGGTTTTTTTTCGAGAATAACAACCAAATGGAGATTCATTTCACTGGCACAGTTTCACTGAAACTTTGGTATCTCAGATGATAAGGAACCTTTGTAGGCCCTAGTAGTCAGATTTATTAGCTCATGATATCTCATTTCAGATTTGCAATACATCATCGAATTTCCAAGGTTTATTTTTCATGACTTCTGTCATATATTCAGTCTCTAATATTACTAACGGTAAATCATATGTTTTTAACAAATCCATGTTCCAAAAAGAAAATGTTATTAAGGCAATGGGTATTGACTTATTGCACAATAGATATTTCTTTACGAATTAAAAAAATATTTAACTTTTTGCTTACAATTTTTGCTAGTCAGAAAAAAAGCTGAGTTAATGCTCTTCTCACTAAAAGCGCCCCTCAGTGAAATTGTTCTGTACAGTCCAATGATTTGAAAGCAGTCTTAGTGTGGTGAGTGTTCATCTACTTCTTGGAAAAATTCTTCTCAATCTCTCCCTATAAGATAACCGTGAGCAGCTGTACTTACCGTTGGCAAACTTGTCAATATTGACGACATTGACCTCTGTGGACTGGCCAGGCGATGCTGTGTTTCGCACCTCTTCGCCGCCCAGCTTCGACATCTCGTTGAGGAAGGCATCTTTAGGGAGAAACACATTAAGGAATAGGGAAATTCTACGTTCTCGAGTCAATCGTATAGACTGTCATTAGAGTGGTTTGCTGTCATTGATGAAGTTAATTGGTGGTGCATTAGAGATTACCACTTCTGTTTACTATTGATTTGTGTCGTCACAACCTGAGGCCCTACAGACAGGCTTAAGAACGCAGAAGTTGAAATCACTTGACTTTGCCGTCAATTAAGTCAGAGTAAAATCCATCACTAGTTTGTCGAAAAATCAATTACATTTCGAAAACTGCTTACACAAGAGGAAGTTTATTAAGGGTTTAGTTTAGTTACTGCTGCTGATATTGCTGTTGATGTAAAACTTGTCTAAAAAAACAAAACAAAACAAAACAAAACAAAACAAAACAAAACAAAACAAAACAAAAACAAAACGAAACAAAACAAACCAAAACAAAACAAAACAGAACAAAACAAAACAAAACAAAACAAAACAAAACAAAACAAAACAAAACAAAACAAAAAGCAATGAACAGTACCGTCCCAAACACATGTTTTCTACAGCTAGCAGAAAACAATCTAGCAAGTACATAGGAATTAAGTATTTACAAGAGAAATCCTTAGTTACTTTATGTTTAAGTGTTTGGAGGATTAAGCTGAAAGTACAACAAGGAATATTAAAGGGTATTTCAGCAATGACTTTTTTGGGGGGTAGGGGTTTGGTAGGCTGAGCTTTTCTGCAAATTTACACCTTTCTTCAATGTATGAAAACTTCCCTCTTGGGTTGAATGTATTGAAAAGTGCGCTTTTTACCATTTATAATTGTTTATGCTTTTCTGGAAAACTGAGACATGATTCAGTAGACAGGTTTCCCTCTAAATTGTGATTAAGAATCTAGGCCCTATACTCACTTGCTCGGTGGTTTATTGCAATATACGTAACAATGAATCACCTAGGAACAGAAAAAGCAGACCAGCAAAACAATTCACAAGGTTTTTTATCCACAATCCAAAGTAATATTGAATTTTTCCATCCGGGACGACATCACAGTTTTGTTCATGAATATGGAAATCCTCAATGGCAGAAAATTAAAGACAGCGAAATACCCTTTAAAACGGTAAAACACAAGTGGAAACTGGGATACATCGGGAGACAAAGGTGACATTTTAAGGAATGCATCGCAATAACTGTTCAAGACCGCCGGGAATTGTGACTGGAAATGTAAAATGGAAAAAATGCATCGGTGCAGAGGGGGTGGGTGAACGAAGAAGGTCGGTACGGACCACAGCTTACGTTAACTGCACTATAGAAATGACAAGTTGTAGTTTTGCTGTGACTTGTTAGGCCTGCGTTATCAAAGTCGGTATCAAACCGGCTGTTTGCTGTGTGCTTTGGATTCAACTTTCACCGTCGTCTCTTCACAGGCCCTCCATCGGGCTTGCTCGCGTAACATAAAACCCGCGTCTTCGAAACGGGGTCGCGCCGTTACGATACATAACGGCGGGATAACCAGACGGGCTCCCGTGTCACTCGAATCATACATTATTCACTCTCGACTGAAACTTGCCAACTCTAGAGAAACCTTAAACCAACTCTGATGGGACTTTTGTGACACAGTTACATAAAACAAACACTTGGAGATCTTACTGACGATGCGTGACGGCCGGTTTTTAGGATTTAGCTGCTACACAACAAAGCCGATCAGGGTGTAACTATTTGGCCTGACAACACTGAGATAAAAAAGAAACAACTCGGGCAAATAATTTCCCTGGAAAGGCTCAGGAGTTGAGGGAAGATTGAATTTTTGAAAATGATTTTCGGAGTTCATTCTACTACTGGGCTTCACTACCCACACGACACCCTACGTCGTAGTCTGATTGCTAGCGACATAGATCCCGCTTCCGCTTTTGCATTGTGGTGATTTTTTTAAAAAGTTGCACCCCGACATGGCGTCGTAAATCTTTCATTGCATTATGTTCCATCTCGGCCTCTATGTGATGGCTGTAACGGACTTACAGTGTATACACAAGAAGAGGATTGTCAGGTCCGTGAACCAGACTACCAAACTCTGTGCCAAAGCAATGATCTATCTGCTCTAGGTGCCCTATAGTGAATGACTGTTAAAGAAACCCCAGATGTTTCTTAGGGTCGTTAGGGTTGCCAAATAGTGAACAAAATAAACATTCTACATTTTGAGGTTTGGGTGACACACAAATCATGGATGTCATGCGTTATACTGTGGCTGAAGTGAACCAGTGAAAGTTTTTTCCTAGCATTTAAAAATTGAAATGGTGTCAAAGCTTTGAATTTTAAAAATCGCCCTCACGTGTCTTTTTAAATGTACTATTCGTGAATACAATGGCCTCGTTCCCATTCGGTAATATTATGGCATAAAGACATACTGAACACTGATTACTGAGCTCTTCGTCAGATTTTCCGATGCGTTGCACACTATTTTCTTTTCTGGCGTAAATTATCTGTTTATATTTGAGATTGCTTGAACTCCACAAATAAACAGAATAGATAAGGACTTGTTAAATACCACTGACCTTTTGCTGTACGGTTACGTGCAATGCGATATGTCAGCCTGACGGCAATATCCGTCAAGCCATACACTTATTGCATTTCTATACAAACAAGCTTTCGTAAAGACAATAACATCTCAAATTCTGAACCTCGCAAGGAGAAGACAAGACGAAACGCGGAATTTTTCTTTCATACAGGGGCGGAAATAAGGGTGTTTTTTATTAGAGCACTCCCGTCCAGGGGTACCATGTACTACCCAATAAGGGGTATCCAATGGGAGGGGGTGGGGTTGGGGAGCACCTGCCCTCTGGAGACTTTTTTTAGGTATCATAAGCACCAACACCTCAGAAACGGTACTGGCATCATTATTTTTGAAAGGGCAGGATTTTGGAAGAAAATTAGGACAATCGCCCATCCCTGAACTCGAAAATACACCACTGTGTAAGAAAAAAAAACAAAATACAGAAAATACAGTTACAAATGCGCCACTCGAGAAAGAAATTCACTACTGTTTGAATTTTATGACGTGATACAAGTACATATATCTTACCTTGGACGTCTCTCTTGCCGATACCAACCGTCGAGTGCATCTTGGCCAGCCTTGCAACGGAATTGGGTGTGGGCCTATCTCGCTTGTTTAAAACAAAGGCATCTGTGAGGAATTAAAGGCGAAGTAAAATTCACTGAAATGTTCAAAGGATTCTCTTATCCGCCACACCACGAATACGTTTTAATACCAGCAAATCTAAATAATCTCAGATCTCATTTCGGGGACTTGCTGTTTTCCTTTTAGGTTAATGCAGATCATTCACGTGCGTTATTTTCAAGGTCAAGCTCCCCTTGCCCTCTCGGGAGGGAAACAGGTTTTCACGGACCACTCGCATTGCACCAGCCGAAGGCGATAATCAGGTCCATTTTTTTCAAGAGTGAGGACCTTCTTCATTACGGTTTCATAGGGCTGGCATTTTTCGCTTGACCTTTTGTGTTAATGCATATGGTATTAGGCCCATATATTTGGTTCGGAAGAATGTGCCCGCGCTGGGTATACTATATGCGATATGACTGAGGTGCAAGGCTGGAACGTTTGAGAATTGTATCATGCCAAGTTACCGTCATTCCAGTGTTGTAGTCGAGTACTTTCCGAGTACCAACGTTCTTTGCAAAATACTGAACTGGGTAAGAGGGGAATTACGTCAGAGGGCACAGGCATTTGATGGTAAATGTGCAAAGGTGAGATTGCAAAATAAATGTTAGACTTCAGACATTCCCAGTTGTGTAAAATTTAAGTTTTAAAGAAAAAAAGTACTCGGAAAGTACTCGGCCGAGTAAACTGCATTGAAAATGTTTCCAGACCCATTCTAGCTCGTGCCCCGTACGTTTTTCAGTCAGGTTTCGTCACGACCTCGGTGGAACAGAAAATAATCTCAATGCTCATCGCCCTGAAAAAGAGAAACCTGATTCAGGCTAGATTTCCTGAAAGCAGTGTTTTCGCAATTTTTTTGGAAATCCAGACTTATTCCCTAAAGAGGGGCAGGCAGTCACTTTTCGCCAACAACCGGCCTTGTATCTGATCTGATGACGGAACAACTGCTCTGAAATACCATCGAACTTCTATGGGCACTCAACGCAGGGACTTGCGTTAGCAACCGATCGCGTTACGGTGACTCAGCCCTTCGTTTTTGGCCCGATATTAAAACATAGCCTAAGTAGCTAAATCCGATTAATTCGTAAACCGTCATTTGCCTGCTAAAGTGCCCACCGCGAGACAGAGAAAGAGAGCGGGAAAGAGTGCTCTAAATGTCCAATACGACGACCTATTTTATCAGATCGCACATCCATTTACGAGCTGATCTGTGGACGATTTAATAAAATCACACCTACGGCGGAGTGGGTGAAGAAACACGTTCAATTACATCGACAAGCTTGCGGCTTTTTTTACAAAACAGGAACGCCGATAATTGATTTGACTGCGGCAGTATGTGACAGTAAGAGGATCGAGGGCTGCAAAAACTGTGGCAAATTTGGAGGATAACAGGCATAATGGTCTTAAATTGGATAGTGTGTTTCTTGAAGTTGATATCATCTTCAACGCCCTTCCATGCACTCGTTTCTTTACAAGCACATTCCCAAGTTTGCGAATGCTAAACAATCGGGAGCCTATTCTTTGTACCTTATCAGTCAAATATCTTTTCACATTTTATGTTTTTGAACATAGATTTGATCCTCACGGAAATTTTTAATTGATCAACAGTAAAAAGTTAGACGCCATTCTTTGATTAAAAACATTAAACAACGAAATCGGTGAGGATTTATTGTTGAAACCAACCCGACTACCTAACATCGTTTAAAAACAAGGCTTTTGAAGCAAAATGCCGAAATTGAGACAGGCACTGAACTTGGCTGAAAACGCATTAGCCACCACACTGCCCCCTTTGGTTCTCGCAACCCCCCGCCCATTATAGTAGAAGCTGTGTGTCATGTGCCTGTTATACTGCCTTAACGGCACGCTGCGTATTGGTGATAACTGAATTATTGGGCTTCATCTATTAATAGCGGAGGAAGTCATGTAGGGTTATTATACAGCACTAAAAATTATAGAGAAAGTGCAAAAAATGGTTGCCGAAATTTGATCAAAACAAAAAATTATTATATCAAAGACATTCAACCTGAGCTTTTCTAGTGAATGTTGGTTGAGTGACATGAATAGGACGTTTCATGGCAGTGTAATTCTTCATTTGTTAAAATTGAGTATATGTTCAATATCATTAATAGCGATAATGATTAACATTCACAGTTCGAGATTGATCAATAGTGAGGAGTGAAACGCGGTATTTTGAGTAATAGGCATATGATGCCGAATCACCAGTGGCGTTAATTTAAGGCGGAAATCGGGGGGATATATGGGAATTAGGATTGTTGAAAGGGGCTGACTTGCTCAGTCATGGAAATTTGAAAGGGGGGGGGCTGACACCATATGAAACCATACAGGAAGCGATGTTCATGAGATGTACATCTTTAATATATATTACATTCCTATACAGTCTAACATCAGAATGCCATATTTATGGCTTCTTGTGTTCCCCCTTCTTTGAGTGAATATATTTTGAATTGAATATATATTGTATTGAATATATTTTAGTCGTTGGGAAGTCCGAAAAATTCGTCACGATGTGTTCTAATTTTTTTGCTCACCACAATAAATACCCCTTTTACTTTACGGTCATGCAAATCACTGTTTTCTTATATTAATCTGTTTCCAAAGGGGGAACAAAAATGCACTATTGCTTGTTTTGACAAATAATTATTTCATTTTCAAAAAGTTCTGACCTCAGTAAGTAATGACATTCAAATGAATGTTATATTTTTATTCGGTGATTCTTTGAAGCCAAGTTACGCTACACAGACCCTCCCTCTTGTTATTGGTAATGCTTTGATTTATCACGGGCAAAGCCACCGGAAATACAATCCTATGAATAACTGACATCAATTTGCCTCTACTTGTCAAAGAAATGTCGAAAACATTTAGGTCTCTTGATTGGAAAAAGGTTTGCAAAAGGCCAGTATGCGAATGCCTGTAGGTGATATTCGAAGCGCAGGGTTAGGGAAGCGTGTTGGTTGTTAGTAAAAAAAGAATTAGTCTTTCAAATACTACCGTTCAAATAGTAGCTTGCTCTGTATTCTGCCAATACAGACCAGGCTGACTTAAATTAGTTTGCGATAGTAACCGTCACGGATTTCGGACAGCCTGCACATATAAATAAATAAAACAAAAAACACTTGACGCCCCTAGGCTGGTCATTAAAACGGCTAAACAACACGAGTGGAAACTCTTTTCGCATTAAATGTCTTCAGGAACTTCAGATGGTGGTAATGATTACACGTACTTGCGGACATGTGGTTGAGTGTAAATTCTCTTTGCTTCGAGGAGATAAGACATCTACAAGAAGAGAGGAGGATGTATACATTTGCCCCTTGCTTGCTATAACACATTGTTATTGGCGGGAATTCTTTAGGCCAAATTTTTGAGAGGGCAATGGGAACGTTTTTACTTCTGTGAAAATAAACCGCAGATTGTATACTATGTGTCTCCATCATGAACTCACCACAAAGACGTATCAACCAACACAGGATTATTTTCATCCAATAAATTGCACCGAGAATTACCTTCTGCAGTCTATCACAGAAAAGAAAAAAAAGCCAAACATCTTTTGTGGTAGAAATTAGCAGGCGCAACTACGAATAGCAAGTTCGCACGTATCCCATGAACCCTGGGACAAACAATAGACTCTGACGTCATGAATGACGTCGATGCACTCTTCCCTCGCCCCTGTGTTATTCCTACCAATCGATAACAAACGGCAGACCGTGCGTCAAGATTTCTTGCAATCGGCGATAAGTATGCTATAATTATTGTCACGGAGGACCAACCCTTACGAGCATATTTAATTTACCAGTGCAAAAAGCAAACCACGGGATTGCCAAGGGCACTGGACTCAACATAGGGGTCAAACCTGACGAAGGCTCTGTCATACTCCTCACACCAACGAACACTCCTGTTGCTGTTAAAACTGAAAAACTCCCATTTGAACACCTGCGCGCTCTTTATTTTCAATAAACGAGATAGTTTGCAGACTGACAGGAGAGGGCAGGTTTCTTGTGAATTTGGTAATCAAATAAACCCAGTCATTTTCAAAGAAACACAACAGCGAAATTGCCAGCATGAGCAAGCATAACATAAATTTAATTTCTTAGTTAGGAACTTTGTCTGGAGAAGATGCGATCACGTAAACTCGTTATTGTAAACGCAAGCCTTGGTTGATTGCTACAAGAAGAGTTACAACTTCTCGTTATACTGTGACATTATACTAGACAAGAGCTTTCAATACCGAGCCGTACTATCGAGTGGAAACATTAGTAGCGAAACTTCACCTGTCTAAACCGTTTGTACATGTCAATAGAAGTGGCCGAGTGAGCCCCTGAGGTATCACTCATCTACAAGAAAACAATACCCCAAAGAGGAAAAGCCCTTACAGGTTATCAACTTCTTGTTTTTATGCTAGGTGCGTTACCATACTCAACTCAAATGACGTCCATTGTCGGGTTGGGCTGAAGTCAAACTTTGACAATCTGCGCAATCATCAAACTGAAATTGTTGAACTGCATGGTTCTCCATACCTTGGCTAAGAAAGGAAATGCACAACTAATCACCCACATGTGCGAAGACAATGGGAGACATGGAGAAGCTGGTGCACGCAGCAGACATGCCGTTCCTTTTTTCACAGTACTGCGCGTGCTCAGAACTATTCACGCATGATCAAAACAACGCACGCGTACTCAGAACTGGTATAAAAGGACCACTCTATTTGCCGCCACCAAGTGGCTGAAAGCTTCCCATTATAATTAAACCACAGGGATAGATTGAAGATTTGCTACCGTGGGATTTTGTTCGTAGGGGTGTTACTACATGCAGTTGTTGCCGTCGGTCAAGCCATAAAATTTCAAACATTTCGACATCTGGGGATTTGGAGGTAGATGGGCCACCCCAAAAAGCAGTATACAATGGATGTATCTCCTGAAAATCAACGCGAGAAAAATAAGAGGCGATTTCTTTCCACAACCAGCTGGGCCAATTTCGGAAACACGCGAGGCCAAATTTTGTGTTTTTATCGGGTTGATGACGTCATTTGGGAGAAAGGCACAACAGGCATGCATGAAGCATGCATGACGATACATGTAAACTGGCGAGAGAGCACGTCGTGTTCACGTGCAGAGCAGCAACAAACTATTCATAGAATAACGGGGAGTTGGGTTGGCAAGGTAGTTCTTTCCTCGCCTTCCACCTCTGCGCTCCGGGTTCGATTTTCAGTCGCTACCTGACTCCGTGGGTTTTACCCAGACTATTCCTCTGGGGTTTTCCTCCCACCTCTAAAACTGTAACTGCTTCTTACTGTCTCCCCTTTACTGATGTTGGTGAATGTGGGTCGTTTGGCGGCTGCCTGAGGCGCTCTTGTATGCCATCGGCTCAATCACGTTTAAATGTATTAATTGTTCCACGTTAATGTCTTCATTGTACAGCGCATTTGAACATATCTATATGAAATTTGCGCTTTGTAAATGAATAAATTATTGTTATTATTAATATAATTATAATTATAACGCGGTCAGCTTAGGAGTCAGTACCCAGACCTGAATCTTGGGCTGAATTGCGAGCTACCTCGTAATGTGTGTACACGTAGGTTGTAAAAAGAAATCAGCCCACGTGTGGGCTTGTTAATAACTGCCAAGTCTACAATTTTTAATGTGTCGAAGAAAAAGAAATAATTTTTACCGCTAATGGGTCATTAGGGAGACATTCCCATAATAACATGCACAAAATTTTCCAACTTTACTGTCCCATAATTCAGATCGTGCATAAAATTTGTCCAACTTTACTGTCCCATAATTCAATATTCCCTAATCTGATCTGAACCAAACTTTGTATGTTTTCATTTTAGGCCCTAAACTATCATCTCTCAAATATGGACGGTAAAATTCGGCCTCCTTCTGGTAGTTTGAAAATAGGGAGACACTGAAATGTCTCCCTAAAAAATAATGTCTCCCTAATGCTGAAAAATTTACCACAAAATGTCTCCCAAATGACTTATTTGTAAATATAAACACATGTAGTATTCTTGTCGTGAGAGTTAGAGGATTCAGTTCCTATGAAAGTAACCATTTACTCGTTGACGAATGAGGACGACGGCACGGAACCTGGCAGTGTTGCGGGGCTACTGCGGCGGTTCCAAACCTGGCCGTGGTCTAGTAGCACAGACATTTTTGCAACAGTTGCCAATGACTGGCCTTTAAAAAAATCTGAGCTGATTTTCTCAGTCCATTAGAGATTTGGTTTTATAAATGATTTGACGAATCCCTTTTTGCGTCACGCAACGGAGAGCGGGGGAATATTGATTTCTCCTTTTTCAAGCTAACTGTTTCTATTTGAGAGGTCCATTATCTCATTTTTCTTTGGTATATTAGTTTCCTGTTTCACGCTGTTCCCGTCTGTCGGCCGATTTGAATGTTAAAATGACTTCTAGATCATCCTTGGCTGAGAAGTAGCGATACTGGAGCATCGTAAGGGTGTCGAAAGTATCAATAAATTCTTCTGAGTTGACGACAGACTACTGGATGTTTTGGCTGATACAACTAGAGGGGACGATATCGTGGCTCAGGTTGCATATAAAATCGCAGCAAAGCCATCAGGCTAAAGCGAAAGACATTGGAGGGCAAGCGTTCTTGCGGATGACACCTTCAATCCCAAGCGACTACTGGTCAAAGAGTGCCGGAAGAAGAACGAGGCTTGCTTCTCCATGCAGCACATCACGACGTCGGAGACTAGGCTCTGCTTTGATACCGTCTGCCAAAAAGCAAGGAAGCATGGAAAAACTACGACTCGGTACAGAGATCGAAATCCACGAGCCTCAAACAATAAAAAACCGCGAAAAAGGGATCACCCAAATGAATGAGATCGTACCAAACAAGAGCAACTTTGCATTGGAGACGAAAGGGACGATTTATCTTAGAGAATTTCTGTGAATGGTAGGAGAGGGTGCCCCCGGCATGGCCCACCCCCCGGATACACCATTGAATGCGCATAGGTTGGGTCCAGGACCAGTAAGTTATGTTACCAACCAGCCGAATGTGCTTGAAGGATTTATTTGCGATTTCATTATTGTGTTAACTCTAACAGAGCCGGGCCGGAACTCTCCCCCTGGACTTTTTTCTGATATCATCGTAGCACATTTATTCTTGCACTGCAGCTTTCAGTGGTGTTTTTGTCTTGGGGTAATTTTGACACCAATTTTGTGAAGATCAGAAGTACCGTTCTCGCGCAGTGTCCATTTTTCTTTTGGCAGGTCAGCAACGTATGTATATCTTTCCCACTGCATGCTTAATACAATCATGCGGCCTGGCACGCGTGTGGCATTGAACTTCAATGACCATAACCGCAAACCGGCCTGAGTTGACACCGGTCACGTGACGATGTTCGAGGGCGGACAGAGATACACGTGTCGCAGGTGTGAAGGCACAGACAGGTGCACCTTTGCAGTTTGAGTCACGTTAGAGCCGTGGGCCAGAGTTCCGGCAGCTTGTGTCAGAATGTTTGTGAATCCAAAACTGAATAAAATATGAAGACGCACCATTGTCGGATCTACGAATGCGTACTTTTCAAAAAATTCAACGTGTATTATCCCCGTCGATCTTTATCAGTTTCTGCGCAGATGCTTATAAATATTTATTACTATTTATTATTTGCACAGAAAAATATTCATTGATTTGTTTATGGCTGAAGCACTAACACACTTTTTAGTGACCAATAATACAGTTACACATGCAGTTTTCTTATGGTAAGAAACCCCAATTGCAACACACTGATGAAGTCTGTCATGCACTCATGTCGTGCACACAACAATTTTTCCAGATGCATGCATGCCGCTCACGATTTGTTGGAAACAGAAAGAAAGAAAAAAAATCAATTAAAACTTACCTTCTCGGAATAGTCGTCTTGACTCCTGGTCGTCTTTATAATTATCCTGAGGAAAAATCAATCAATACCAGCAACTCTGAGTATTTGTTTGAAAATTGTTGTGGTATTAAAGCCTTTGGTCTCAATTTGCTCGAGCTAAATATTTGAGTGGTCTACACTCTGCAAATGCCAGTGCATTCTCTCATATTGTGTAGGTAAGCAAAGCTCTTAGTGACGGTAAATTCAAATGATCGTTCACTTCATCCCAATTAAGCACGTCTGACTACACCCAAGCAAGAAAGCCAAGATGTCATTGCTGTTTCTTATCTATTCCGCTTTAATGGATGATGATGGGGCCGAATATGATAGTGGTTGTCATTGTGCTAAACGCGCCAGGATGCTCGTCGTAGGTCTTGGGCGAGAGGATAAGAAGCAGGTGGGATGTGCGTAACACCTGTACGGGCCACTAGGCAAAATAATGACACTCGTCCACTGATTATTGATAGTATGCTTAAGATTACATCGCTCGTGTGTCTATATGCACACAAAAAGGGAAAAAAGGAACCAAGGAAATTATCCATCCCGTCAAAAAGTGGCAAGTGTTTAGTTTTGTATCGTCGACGGCCACTGAAAATGGGAAAAAACATACACTTGGCCCCTGGGTTTCTCTCTCTCGAGGAACAAGCGACAAAAATGAATTATCTTTCAAACGATACCCTTACTTGTATTTTTTTCGGGGGGGGGGTGCTTCCGAATCTGTTGCCCAGACCTAGGTCTAGGTCTTCACTCCATTGAAAATACGTGAAGAAGCGCAAAAAATACACCTGGCAGTAGCCCCATAGCTGTTATCAATGTGTTTACGCGCGACGTAGATTTACGCGTGTGACGTGCAGTAGAATACGTAGGCGCGAGAGAGTAACTTTTGAAATACGCGTGTAATTCACGAAGTTCCCATGGGTACGATCTTGCCTTGCCATGTTGATTCCCAGCATTCTTTGCGCGATCTAATGAAGGAACGCGCACGCACCCCATGGAGTCGAGTCGCGTTTGAGAAGTACTTGTGAGTTGCATTTAGAATACATCCTCATAATCCGCCCCGAGCTGAAGTGCACCCCCAATCGGCGAAAGAAAGACAGGTGGTTACAAGCGGGTTCTTACACGCGTTCTGCATGTACGCAAAGAACATACATGTCAGAATAAACTATATTGGCCTACGCGCACTTAGCATGCGTGCGTTAGCGTTAACTTGACGCGCATATAACTGCGCGCCACGTGAGTACCGAAAAACTTGCCCTCTTTTATTCCGCTCGGAGTGGATGGAGACCCATTCGGCATTTATTTGATTTCTTTTGCTATACCTCATATCTTACTTAACCTCTGAAAATAAAAACATCATCGTTAATTTGTTTCCACGAACTGTTATTTTGTTCCTAAGGTCGAACACACAAACAGTTTATCTGATTGTCTTTTACGTGTGCCGCCATCTTTTCATATGAGCTGCATACCCACAGACATATAAACGCACAGACGGCCAGCTCCTATTTAACAACGGCGGAACCGGAGCTGAGACGGCACCTGACTGAATCCAAAGGCGTGGCCAAATTCACCACTCAGTATAGGGAATTTACTCACAGTTGAAGAATTCCAAGCCATAACATTCTATAAAACCCTTTTTCGAATGTGAAAAAAATGTTCTGTTTACTTAATCTGGCCCATGCAGATTCGAAAAGTAGGCCTATGTTTGCAACATTTGAACAAAAGAGCAAAAAGGAGCGTCTTTTTAGAGCCTATGTAAACAAATATTTACATTCTCACTGGCATCCATCGTTTCAAACATTGCTTGCCCACGCTTTTTAAAATCACGGTTATACGCGCAAGACTGGTAGTCTATGTGTTTATATGTCTGTGGTACATACCGTTGCTAGGCTGGCGCCACCACGAACGCACAGTACACCCGGGCGACAGTTCCTGGATTTTCTGCTACTGCGCATGCGTTTGAAACTGTCGCCCGGATAAGCCGGGCGACAGTGAAAAACGCATGTGTATATACCCCTTGCGTGAACGATCGCGTGTGTGCTTGGCAAACAGCGAAATAGCAACACTTGCGTGACCGTGAATTCACCAATGAGAGTTCGGCGATCCGTCATGAATATGTATGAGGTAAGTGCGTCTTATTTATTCGCACTGACGTTCGCGTATGTTGTACCTTTCATTTACAGTACATTATTCGATGTTCATTCTATTTGATTTGGAATCAACCTCGTTCCCATGGATACTCCCTTGCCGCGTCATGTTGGTTTGATACCACCATGCCTTGCGCGATGTAACAACGCAGCCATTGGAGATGGAGGTTGATTTTAACTATTCTACAAGCACGCACATTGATTCAAAATGTCTGCGCCCAAGGACGGCGTCAAAATATCTCCGCGCAGGGAATGAGAAGTTAGCGCTCTAGTAAGTTTTTATATATAGCTCTACGTGAAAAGCACACTTTAAAAATTGTTATGGGACTAAACTTGACGTGAAATTATTCCTCTTGGGGAGCTCTCAGTCTGAAAACAAAATCGCATTTTGGAAACTTACTGCCATCAGGCGCCTTAGCAAGCGTTGACACGACACGCACACATGCGGTTACTAAAACTCATCAGTTTATTGCGTGACATCGCGTTGCAGCAATTCCACTGAACACGAGAACGTTGCTCAGACACTCAATTCAATCGCAGTTCAAAACATGTCTAAACCCTAGAATACTGTTTTCACACAAAGTGTTCACTTGGCTGAAACTTCATCACGTTTGGTCTCAATAGGCACCGCTCTTTAGACTTTGAGTAATTGGTTTTTTTTTCTTTTTGTCTCAAATGATAAGTACAAACGGCGAATGATGAACTGCACTTTTAGCCACTGTTTTTGCTCCAGCTTCATTTTTCAGTCATTATATACACCAAATTGGTGGAAAGAACAACTTGGATGTGGTAAAAAGGAAGAACCTTGCGTTTTGAGAGCACGGTGAGATGTCCTGTCTGCCACGTGTTCGGAAGAGCAATATCGTCTTGCTTTTAAAGTTGTCAAAAGAGAAAATGTATCTTAAAAACTTCTCATTACCTCCCGTTTTATCGAATGCTTTTTTTCTTCGGTGCTGAAGGATGTAACGTGCCGCCGGATATCGCGATTTTTTTCTCGGAAAATCGTTGTTTAAAGTTATCCCTGGCCAATGTATTCTGCTCCACTGTTTGTTTTCCTCCAGAAATAGCACAATATTTGCAAAGTTTCAGTCCGTTGCGTTGCAAAGTGTCGTAGCGAGTCCCTACCCAGGATGTCAGGAGGCATAAATGTTTGATTTTGCCCGATTACCGCCCAGGCCCACCGCCTAATTCAATTGGCCGAGGGAACCCATTACCGCCTGCGCATTCAGCTGCGAAACGCCGGCGATGATGCACGAGAGCGCGTAAAACAGCCTCCCCCCAACTCCCAATTGCCTAGTGAAAAAGTAAGGCCAACTCAGCTGAAATTCACCCAACACAGTTCATTCAACATCTTGCCATGAAACTGGGAACATACATGTATCTCGCTCCGAACATTGAGGAAGTTCAAGAAAATAAGAGCATGCAGTACCTCCAAGTCCGCTTTTGCATGCTTGGCCACGTAATAGCACGCAGTCCTGCGTGTACACTTTTTTCCGGAGTCTTCCGTTTTCTAGGGACAGGTTTCGTCTGGTTTCCTGTTTTTGTTGATGAGTAATTGGACTTTGTGCTGTGCAAATTAAAAAACACTCGCACCGCGTCACATTCAATTCACAAAGTGTAATAAGGCGAGGAACGGTGAAGGTCTCACACAAATCGAGAGACACTAACTGAGATTCGGGATCTTCACGAACGGTCTACCGCGATTTTGGTACTGAATTTAAAAAATGCATAAGGGAGGTACTTTGTACTCTGTGTAACAGTTGGGCACGGATGACTGGCAATTTGCACGCTGGCCATGGTGATTTCTGACGCGCATGTCAATATAGAGTTCTTTCGCGTCTCCGTTCAACGGAATGACACGTCTAACAGTTTTGGTTCGGGACACGAGAACATCCCCGGCTGTACTTTGAAAAATTGCATTTTGGCAACGGCAAAATTGAATATAACAATTCCAAGGACCACTGCGAGAAATGGCTTGTTGTCTTTGTCCTTCCACCCCTCTTGGGAAATTACAAAGTGAGATTGGAGGCCAACTGTCCCACAGATATTTGGCTCAGTTTTTTTTCAGGATTTCAAATCGATCAGAGCAATGTTTCCTTTTCCTCTTTGAAGCGAATGACACGAATTGGTGTAAGCAGACCCTGTCAGTGAATGAAAAATGTTATGATGTTTGAAATAAACAACGGCCGGTCATTAGCAAGGCCCTATCGTTAGCAATCAAGCAACAATCCAAACATGGCGTATCACTTATATACATTTGGGAGGGTCACGTACGGGTACAAAACGGGCTTATAGATGAATCTTTAGGAAAATAATGTCAGAACCATCTCGTAAAACATCGTTTACCGTGTTTTGGGTTCAGATTTTTCAGTTGCTTGTGGGCGTTTTCGGAAAGCTATTGCCGCGAACACGGATTGCTATCGTCAGGTTTTACATGTATACTGGTCGCAACACATTTGAAAAAGGGGACCTTTGGTTGGAAACGCCATAAAATAATGCAATGAAATACCAGGTGAGTTTCCTTGGGAACAATCATTGTTTTTTTCACTTAACAAAAGTTCGTGAGCGTACATGTACGTGTATGCGTGTCCGCAAATGTCCTTGGGGTCGGTTTGCCCAGAGAACGATTGCAGGGGACGAGTTTAAAAGAGGTATGTTTACCAGAAGCGAGATCGTACATGCAGGAGGTAGTTTAATGAGGAGTGAGTTTTCAAGAGCAAATTTGTGAAGGACGAGCCGACCAGTAGAAGGCTTGACCATATCCTTATCTCATCAGACTGGATGATCCTTTAGAAACAGACATTGATGAAGAACTTGGTAAAGTGACCTAAATACCTAACTCGGTGAACCGTTTTAGGATTCATCTGTTTTAAAACAGAGCACAGGTACAACATCTTTATCATATTCAAGTTCGACTTTGCATCGAATTGACACAGTTACCCTGTCTCAGATTGGAACCGCGATAATTTCAGCCTGCCTGCCAAATTCAATCACCGACACGGCTCAATTGAATTGACCAGGAAAATTGAAACCGTTCCCCTTTCAGACTTTTAGCGTTGGCCCACATCAAAGTCAGCGCTGTACCCAAGGTTCATTAATGGTGTTGGACTGAAGGATGTGCTCATTTTGGTGTCAGGCATGTGCTCGACTTCCTTGGCTCATGTTCATCAAGTCAGCCATCTTGAATTCAAAGGACTCGAAGCCCGTCCTTGAGAACAGTTAGCAAGAACGAAGATGGTTTCGCTGAGGGTAATCACTTTTGAACGTCACTGTACGCTAGTGAATAATTCCCAGTCTTACTGATGTCGTCTCACGTTTTGGGGCAAAGCAAGAACAACCCTGTGGCAACCCTGTCTGTTGCTGTACAAAATTCAAACAGCTCGGGATTAAATATTCGCGACTGGCAGTCGCCTTACATTGGCGTGTTTTGTTAATGCTATGCAATATTTTGCTTCTGAATTCACCGCGTAATTACGAGTAGCAGATTCCATTTCCATCAAAACATAAGAAATAATAAAAAATAAACAGAAAATAATGTGGAGCCCATAGGTGTGAGCTGATGCATGATAAACGTATATGTTATCCGTCTTGAGCAGAGGCACTCCACATCGGTTGAAAAGAGCCAGGTTGGTGGGGAGTATTGATTTTGTTGGTAGCGACAATAGCGACGCGAACAGACTAACATTTTGTAATCGTTTGTGAATCAGCGAAGTGCACTTCCTGCCGAAAAAGCAGGCGTTGCTAGGAAAATGAAACCCTCTCCTGGTCCAGCTTGGGGCTCATACATCTAGATCAGCCCTGGCAACAGCTTAGAAAACATCTCCAAGTCAAAAAATGCAGAGATGTCCTACTGAATAAAGACAAACTTGAATGCAAGACTCTGCACTGATGATGTTTTACTCCTTATGAAATGCAAACCCTTCCAGTTACAATAACAAACATACTCAATACCTCAAGAGATCCGATCTCTTAAGGCACAGATCTCATACAATTCCCTGACTTCGTACTGGGCCCTTCTCGATTGGACCAGAGTCTTGCAAGGCCTGCGACTTCACTTCATCGAGATGAGGGGAATGGTGTGACATTCTGTCTGAAAGTTATCGGCAAAAGAAACCACAAGAGCAGGGCCATGTAGCGCGTCAGAAAGCGTTCAATCCAGTCCACCGTTAACAGCATCCCCCTGAGTCCAAAACACACACACACCCAACCCCTTTGTCGTGGTTGAAAAGAAAACAGGCACCCTTTTTCTTATCCTGTTATTTTGTTCAGTTCGCAGCAATTCCTTTTTTAAAGGAGAGGATGTACAAAAGACAACACCATTTCCTACCATAAATCGGCCGTAGGGTGACGCCAATGCAGTCGCTGCAAGAGCACACAGTAAGATCCACCAGGTTTTTAACACACAAGCATTCATGGTAACGCTCTCCAGTCTGGCAAACAACGAATAAAAAGAAAGTTCATTTATTAGAGTACTTGTCGAAATTGAACACTGAATAAATTGCAGTCTTTGGACTGGTCAACGATCATTTTTTAAAGCAGGGGAAGTCTGACACCGAACCCCACGCCAGTTTAAAAAAGTACTTTTAAACGAGACGAAAGTAATAATACCAAAAGTGCCTAATCTCTGTGGAAAATTTGAACACTTTACAGGCACTCAGCATGCCCAGTCCAAGGCTTGATACTGTTTAGGACTGAACCATCTTCTTCACTTCCCTCAATAGTGTGGGTGTCACGTTCGTAAACTAAATCCTCAGAAAGGGCCACCAGATGACAGAGGGTTTTCAAACATACTTCTCATGAAATTCAGTCCGGCCGGCAAGGGGCTCAAGTGTACCATTCACAAAATAATAAGAGCTGGTAAGAATCTGGGTTATTAAAATCTTTGTGTGTGCGCGTATTTGTGTATTATTTGTGCGGCTGAGGAACTCGAAGAGACACGGTGCTTATTTCAAAGGCTCCAGTCGCGTAATGGTACGGAGGATAAGTTCTTGGCGCGACGCTAGGTTTTGACAGTCCTCGAGTTCTTGGCAATTTATTCGCAGGCTGTAAATCACGTAAGCCGGGCGGTTAGGCCCTGTTTGAGATGTAGTAGGAATAGCGGCATAGGGAATTCAGTTGCAGCTAGTCAGTAACACAAGCCAATGCAAAAAGATGCACATTATTGTTAATTTCAGTTTTAGCCAGATGATGAAAACGGCGAGGTATTTTGATGCTGTCGAAGAGACACCTTGCATGCACAATGATGCGGGGTCTGCTACAGGCGAATTCTTAGAAATAACATTTAGGCTACACGGTGTTTATGTATTTGCACAATTGGATGGAATCTACGACAAAACACGCAGTTTAACAAGACGAATATAGGCCCATAAATCCATAAATAGGCCTGCACCACTTCAGTATCTATAGCCCTACTCTATTGCATCGGACAACTGCATGCATACCGATGCAACAGTTGCATGTATCACTCAAGCCTTGCGTTGGTCATTAGCAACGACAATCTTCACGCATTTCACCCCCTATATCAAAACAAAACACTTGGTATCACCATAACAGTATTTTCAGATTTGCTTAAGGGACAAAGAATAGGGTAGTGAGTAAAGTCGCAGCGTCCGTACCCTTAATCACAGAGGTTGTGACACGTGTAGGGGCCGTCTGAAAGCAGAGGGTTGCGGCTTATTGTAACATACGGGCGATCGTTTTAACAGAGAATGTCGATCAGTAGACATGAGCGCAGCGGGTCGAGAAGAAAGAAGGGCGTATGGGGGTTACGCCCACGCACATATGGCCATACTGCAGGAGGTGGCCGAAATGTCTGAAATTCAACTGTTGCTGAAGTACAGTATATAGACACACCTTAGAAGACAACCATGCTACTCTCCCAGGGTTATGCGCAGTGACACCTTTTGTTCATTCTTAGGTAAATCGACAAAAATGTACTGAAAGGGGTCGCTACATGGGACGGTGTGGTACATAAAGCCATCTTGAACTTAAGTACTACTGATCTTATGCACTGGAAAATCAGGGGGGGGGGGCTGACGGAACCATACCTCAGTAGAAACGATTGGTTTTTGTAAAATAAGAAAATAGTGATTTTAAAAGAAAAAATATTTCCCTTCCATTATAAAACTTGTGAAGTGCACCAACATTTAACCTCCCTCAGAAAAGGGCCATAAAAGATTATAAAGCGAAATTTTGAAAATGCCAGCCCCAAAGTGTGGTTCTGGATTCGTCCTCGATCTTCCAATAAACAAAAATGTTTATCCTAGAGGTTTCGTTAGGCCTATATCAAAACAGTCCAATTAACCATCGTGCACTTCTTGAATCTGTGGTGTTATATTCCATTTACAAGATAAATGAAGGGCTCTAAATCATTGCCGAAAATTAAAACTCCGAGTCAGGAATTAGATAACGGTAACTGAAATTTAATAATAGCGAAAACAAGTGGCATAGCTGCACTTTGTTATAATCACAGTGCCCTTTAATAAAGCACATTTGTATCATTTTTCCATCTGTCATAAACCCTGTCGTCCATTACTTGTTGAACGGCTGATTTTACGACGTTGCTAATGCATTAAAATTATGACGAATGTGCGCAATCATAGGTCAACAGCTTGGAGAAATCGTGGGTTGAACCGGCAAGGACTCCCAACCTCCCCAATGCAATTTCCTCCAATTTGATCACTGAAGTGTTTCTCCAGCATAATGCTTACACTCCAGTGTTTTATAATAAACAAGGAATTTTGATGTGATCAGTGTGAAATCCCTGTTTTTTGTCAAAGCACCGCCAACTTGAGTTGAGGTTAAGCTTTAGAAGGCAAGTCAGTCCACACAGGAATACAATTTTCTTGTTTAAACTTGCATTAGAGACAAATATTACACGTACTTCGATTAAACAAGGATCAAAACTTGCAAATACAGTTTTTGAAAAGGTTAAATGACATTACTACAAAAAGCTTGCTTATACTTGAGAAAATCATCCCTGTATCAGGTATCTGAAAAATTAAATTTAACTGAATATACAATGAAATAAAGGCAAAACCATGGCGGAGAGATGGAAAAGACAAATGTACAAGCTGGACGGTTGTCTCCAAAGACCCACAGTTACAGTCACAGTTGTTCGACATTTCATTGGAATTTGACGCTTTTTTGGATAAAATCTGACACCACATAAAAACCAAACTCAGGAAATCAGCCAACGACAAAACATCTTGCCAGTGCTGCTCAAAATTTAACTCGAATGTTACGGATACTCGACAAACATAATTTCATTTCACCCAAGACGCGCACCCCACCGCTGATTCGGTATTTACTTACTTCATCGGATACAGATTTTCAATGATTGTGTTTAAATCACAGCCAGTCAAATTTAAAAAAAATGAAAAGAGAGCCATACTCACAGTTTTGAGTCAACGAAAAGCCAAACACAAAGAATAGTCAACGATTGCACTGCCCAACGCTGCGATCCGTCAAGAACTCCCGCTTTACAGCAGCTTTCACACTAAAATGTTTGGTTGTTAATGTCATCGGCGGTTAATACGATGTAATGGTATTAGAGTTGGCACCTTCGCGGAAGTTGTGCTATATATCCTTCGCGGTACACTGCATGGTTGTACTGACGCAAAGTAGATGAACTTTCCCACCACACACCACGCTCACTCCCCGGAACAATGCTGACGTATACGAGCAGCTCTCAGTCTTGATGTGCAGGCGAGTACATGTAGAATGGACGCAAACACAGGCGGAATAGACCACTGGAGGTAGCTATCGCGCAGGCGTACCGTACGTGTCTAAAATCACGCCTATTAAGTTTTGTATCGCAGTGTTAGGCTGACGAACGTTGCGGCAACAAACCACGAACTTGAAGACAGTCTTTCTCGAACTGAAAAAAATTCACGAGGCCTTGTCGCCATCTTGTCTTGCAATCATGTCTGATTTGGACGCGGCACCAGCGTCTCTATGAAGTTTACATTGTATGTGCGCTGATTCATGTCGCCACAATTTTGCCAGTAATGTGACACGAAATGATTCGGTCCCGACGTCAACATGGCGTACCCTGGTCTGGTACTCATGGAGCCTACCACCATTGCAAAAAGTTCCACTTACCCTGGAATATAGTTATTTTTCAGCCAGTGCTCCAACGAAGATTTATCGAGAGCAGTATACGATGTAGACTTCTTCTAGAACTGGCCTTTAAACAGAATCAAGTTATTTTTTAGAAAGGAAAGGCGCTTTGTGTTAAAGATTTTTTGTTATTTAGGCGATTTAAATTCCTACAATAAAGATGATAACATTAAACATTTTATCAATAGTTTAGAAAAATACACGAAACCCGGTTAATGCATTCCTGTTTCCTGGAAATGGTTCAGGGCCATCAAGGAAATCTGAAAAAATGCAGAAAAAGAAAAATGAACACATTTAAAAGAGAGAAGCAAAATAGCATATTTGTGATGGTTAACGTGATGAATGCAAGTGCACAATGTTTGTGTGAAAGACCAAAAACAGAAACTCACACGGCTGTGATTTGGTAAGTAGGGAAAGAGCTGAGAGGAATCCGGGCAGAAATTTACGCTTTATACAGTCAAAGTTACCATTACAGATGTCCAGGATACTGTTAATTAGCGTGAACAAATTGCTAAAGTTTCCTTACTATCCATGAGTTTTACTAGGAACGCCCGCCTCGTTCCCACGGGCTGCTTGCATGTTCCATCTCGATCGTGCAAAAACTGGTGCGAACCAATGTGGCGCAGCAAAATCGTTACCCTATCGGAACGGTCAGTAGAAGTATAGAGTCATATTTGTTACAAGCTCCGAGCGGTATTATTCTGAGAATGCCCGACACTACTCAACAACGCGAAGAATAATATGTTTAGCAGTCCTTCGAGACTACCAGAAAAAAAAAAGTTATGACACCTTCCAGTCGATGCAAGCTTGTGTCAAGTGGCAGACCCTGCCCCTAGCGTCAATACTGACACGTTTCAGAGGGCTTTGACTTCAGATTCAAATGTACAAAATATGGCTTGAGATGCGTGTACAGCCTAGGAGTATTAGGATTGAATGCTCTCAAGAAGGTGCTTTCACAAATATAAATAGCTTTGGAGTGAAAAAGTATTCACAGAATTTGGTCAGGTAAGACTAAAGAAAAAGAAAAGAAAGCTCTCAGGAGTTTTCGTGTAACTTCTAGGTGAAGTAACCCCTACCTAACTGACAAGTATGTTAATGTTTGTCCATCAACGTTTGATTGATGTACCTTTGTGCCTGTCGTGTTACGTGGAGCTGTGATGTCTCTCTTGGCTAAGGAACTCCAGAGGTGCCATTGGACTTGTTGAGATCCTGACATGTTTCATCTCAGGACCACGACATTTTCAAGCAAGATGTCGACGTCTGGAGAGAGTTGATCACAGGGAGACAACAACCGGAAAAATAGGACGTCGACTTCCTTAGACAATGTATCATGCACATACTTTCAAGATTTTGTCATGCTTTGATCTCAGGATGTCGACATTCAGTTTGCAAAATGTCGTCAAATATTTTGTAAGGATCTCACTAGTCGGGTGGCAGTTTCAGAACTCTGCACTTCCGGGGAATGAAAGCTTCTGTCAACAAGGTTGAACAAATAGAGCGAAAAGTTGGGTCTTCGAAGAGCATTGTCAGGCGCAAGTGATTGGGAAAGCTATTGGTGCATGATAGGCTTGACATGTTTGCAGATGGACCGAATTCTTGAACGGTCTTACTGTATACGGCGTATACCCTACCCCAAAAAGTTACATTTATTTTCTCTCAAACTAATCGTCAGAAATAGTTCCTTTTGGCATCAAATTGAAGCTTGAAATTTTATCTTTTCATTACTAAAGATTTCATGTATTAAAATCTTATGACGCGTTGCGGGGAGAATTGCATCTGTTTGTTCTACCCGATATGATTTACGCCAGATATTTTTTTTAAAATGCCACGTTTACGCCATTGTATTAAAAACTTCTTTATATTCCAGACGATTGGGATTAATGTGGAGATCCGGGGCATAGTAAATTAACATAATTTATGAAGGTGACGTCATCGTGGCCTACGTGAAACGCGCACGCGGAGTCTTTTTTTGCATTCTGAAGATCATGGCTGACGTCTTCCGCCGAGCCTTCAAACAAACCAACAAGTTTTGATGCTAAAACCCCGGAAATCGAGAGTTTCCAGAGAGTTTGGACGGGAACCCACACTTGAATAGATTATCCCCGAACGTCAAGGTGGGTTTAATTTAAAGGAATTAGTGGTAACTTTCCGGAAAACTTTATGTATCTGCCAAACACTTGAAGCTGCATGTATAACGTTACATGTCTGTACATGTACTTGATCACAATAGCTTTTACATGACTAAAGACGTCCGTTATTCTTTCAATTGTACAGAGTTTCTTTTACACTTGTAACTTTTCGTCATTTGGGATTCTCGACTGGGGCTCAACCTGTCCTTTCCACTACTACTTTAGGACTGGTCAGCTGGTGTGATCTCTGTGATGGAATAAATAAATGCACCAATACTTGTAAAGACGAGAAGTCTGGGGTCGTTATTTTGGCATGTTTAGTCTCCCTTCATCATCATCTTCTCCGGTGGGCGAATCACCCCCTGATACTTTAAGGCAGGGCTGGACCACTACATTAATGTCAAGTGAACCAAAATAGCTTTGTGATAATTTAGGATTTGAATTCAATTATTGGACACCCTTGCAAAATAAACTGTTACAACCTCTATTGGACCGAACAAAAAGGAGTTGTCTTAAGTACATTAAAAATATCTCTCCAACTCAACATGAGTTTTATATGAAATTTTCAGTTTTAAGAAGAAAACACTGGAAGCTGGAATTTCTAATTCGAAATCAATGATTTTTGACAACTACATTGGAAAAAATAAATTTTAGGTTCGGGTTGCCGTTTTTTGTTTTGTTTTGATTTTTGAGACACACCATCGGTCGTGATATCTTTTAGCTTATAATTTCAGCGGACGTGTACTTTGAAAAGGTTGGGAATTTGTTTTGAATGATTATGTATATACGCCACCAGACAAAAAGGGAAAACAAAAATGGACAAAGTTCTCTAACGACATATAAGGGGCCAAAAGATTAACTCTGGTAAGATCGGATAATTTTTAGAAAGCTTGGCCCCAAAGTGAAGACAACTGAATTTCCAGTTGGGTAAAATTGCTATCCGTGAAGTCAGGGATTGTCAATGTTTAGAGCTCGTATTTTATTTTATGTCAGGGTCGTTGGGTGTTGGGTAGGGAATATCACAATTCAATGCTTTGTACAATCAACATGAGACCAAATATCTCAACCAGTATTCTTTTTGGGAATGAAATATCCCTTACTTTCCGAATGCAATGTGGTTGGCAGCTCACCTTAAATGAAATTTATATGTAAAGACAGTCTGTAATGGTAACTCATTCGTTATTGGGTGAGATTGCTCCTCTTTCCCCGATTGCTTTGCGTGGCTGCTCGCGTGGGACATCCCTAAACTGCTAAGTATACGGTACCCGGTAAGGGCTTGGTGGCGGTAGGCAGCTTCAAAGCTTAGGCACCTTGCCCTAGGAACTCAAGGAGATATTATACATTGCCTGGGGATGAGGCATGATAGACTTGGCAATCCCTTGTTGCGAATATGGCGTGCAAAGTTAACATTTAATCTGCGTATAGAGATATCTCTATTCCTAATAGAGTTATCTCTATTAGGAATAGAGATATATCTATTAGAAATAGAGATATTTCTATTAGGAATAGAGATATCCCCATTATGTTTCCGGTCCTGCACTTGCGTCCACGGAAAGTTCATTGTAACGTCACGCACGAAGTTTCACTAAGCCTCAAGATAATAGATTTTTAAACAGAAAACGAAGAGGGCGACCTGCTGACCTCGGATGCGGGAACTTAATAGAGATATCTCTATTCGGGGAATAAATGTTAACTTGACACGTCTAGGTATAGAGATATCTGTAAACGAGGACCAAATGTTAACTTTGTCCGCCATATGCGAACTTGAAATCATATACTATTCCGATGGATATAACTGCGCACTGAAGGATCTGGAAGAACATTACCGCGTATCTTTTATTGATTACATTTTTGGTGTAGTAAAATAATTGCGCTGTAGTTCACTTGCAAAGAGCAAGAGACACTGTGCAAAGAGCATTGATTGATTAGTGGAGCACAGTTTCGAAAATTACACCACTTGTGCCTCACAGTCGGCGAATCCTCTGTTTTTATGAGTGTTAATGCGAGAAAAAATAGTCGTCTTTTTCAGAGAAATTGTAACTTTGTTGCAGCCTGAAATCTGATACCACAATACATTTTTTAAATATGGTTTATGCCGATGTAAAGTCTTACACTGGAGTACGTTTTACTGTTGCGCGCAACATTTTAGCAATAGAAAGGTGTATATAGTTGAAGGTTTAACTGCTTCCTCTTGTGAAATTCACTCTAGAAAAGACGGAAAAATTTGATGAACAATCGGAATAAAAGACGTAAAAGTAAGTTCACTTTCCTGGGCTTGCTCCCTATAATCATGTAATCATTGCGCACGTCATTGCGCAAACTGGTGAAAATAACTTCATATGGATCAGTTGATATACTTTATTCTTATAACTTAAGTTCATTTCATTCAGGTCAAAATGTGCCCCATAGATGCTAAGCCGTTAGCCCATGATATCTCCTCAGCAACCCCAACCAACGCACGGAAGTCCACGCCTGTTATGGACCACAATGTGCCGATTGAAGCTTTCACGTCTCTCACGTCTTCAAGCGCGGGACAGTAACCGTAAACCGCCGGCCCATCTGATAGCGAAGCTGGGAACGAGCTCTCCAGCCCCGATAAAAATCTGCTTCTCAACTAGAGTCTCCGTCCTGCCGGAGAGAAGTCCGACTCCCCAAGTGCTGGCCGGGGAATTGGCCCTAGTTTAAACACGACACCCGCTTAACCCAGATTTCAGCTGGTCATCGTAGATAAGAAAGGGATCAAATAATCCTTCCTCAAGATCTGATTATGTAAGTGTTTTTAGAAACATCCCTCATGATGATGAATGATAACTGTAATTGTACCTTTTCTTGAAAGTGTAGTCAATTTAAAAGAGCGGGGCATGAAATCAGCACTGGCTGACTCTCCAAATATGGTAACTGTGGAGGTCATTTTTGTCCGAAATTTATTTTAATCTTACTTCGTGTTTTTGCGCAGGAGTGGGGCATGGAGTAATAAGAACAGTCTTGTCTGGACGGACTGATAAATAGAAATTCATGAGGGTTTTGGAGCCAGTATTCGTGGGTATTTTTTTTAACGAAAAAAGTAACTTTTGCGCCCAGTGAGAGTAAAACTACAAATGACGGACTATAATGTGGTCTAAGATGGTTTATTCATTTCAAACGAGATGGATGATGGAAGCAGAGGTTTTCAATGGTGGGGGCTTCGATGGTTGTGTACCTTTTGTATTGTTTGAGAGGCCACTACTAAAGGGACTTATACCCTTATATATTACCGAAAATGGGTCACTTGGGAGACATTCCCATAGGAACGTGCACAAAATTTTTCCAACTTTACCGTCCCATAATTCAATATTTCCTAATCCGATCTTAACCAAACTTTGCTTGTTTTCCTTTCAGACCCTAATCTATCATCTCTCAATATGTGGACTTTAAAAATTTTCCTCCTTTTAGTAGTTGGAGCATTAGGGAGACATTGAAATGTCTCCCTAATGACCGATGTCTCACTAATGTTGAAAAATTTACCACACAATGTCTCCCAAGTGACCTATATGGAAGTATATACACAGTGAAAAAAAGTGTATAGGCCCTGTGTACAGGCAAATGTTCTATGACCAGTAAGGCATTCTTTGATGCAACGGGGAGAGGGTAACTGTGAATACAGATCTTGCCCCCCGGGAGGGGTGACACCTCTGGATGCATCCATCGTAGAGGACAACACGCGTAAATTTCACAAGGCAGCAAATAAGGCAAGTTCAAAGGAGAATGTTGAGAAAAGCATCAATGTAAATGGAGAGAGGGTGAGAAAAAGATCAGGATATCGTTCTATTTGTGCCTGTAGCCCGGACTAATGTGCCAGGGAGGGGGAAAAGGGAAATTCTGCGCTATTCCCGAGACATGATTCCTGGCACCAGATGAAATTAATTTATAGTTTCCTCGAGCTGAAAACTGAAACATTAAAGACGATCTAACCTTTCAACTGAATTTATTAAATGATATGGTGCCCTGTACTTCATGGGTAAATCGCACCTCTGCATTGTTCACCGGCAATAATTGTTTTAGAATCGTTATGCGTTACCACGGAAACCCACTAAATTAGAGCGCGCTCTGTGCTGTAGCTTTCCAGTGCATTCTGCTCCATAATCACCTGTTACCAAATGAACCAGTCGAAATGGGACTTAATGACCAATGAAATTGAAAAAAAAAATGATAAACCGGTTCCAGAATCAACGTCAACCTAATTTTAATGTTATTTCCACCCTTGGAATATTTTTTCTTTCTCTCATGTTTCTGTTCAGAATAAAATGTCTACGTGACTTCGGATTATGACACAAAATCGATACTATTTATTTTGGAACCGCGTAGCAGCTCAAGATGCCCGTTGACGGAAGGAGGGAACCTATAACTGAGTGCAGGTTGTGTGGCTTGTTTGTCGTACTGATTCAAGCGTTCCGATTCGTGTGTTTGTGTGAGTGTGAAAAACCGCAAAATATTTCAGAATCGATAATATTGAGTCTCTTGCTTTCAGCTGGGTTGATCTCGTACGGTGCAAAGTGACAGTTGTTTCACTGCATCGTTCCAGATTTTCAACGGCTCAGTTGACCCATCCATTTAGATACAGAGGACTTTTTTTATTTAAGGGCGACCGTATGCAGCAGACGGCGAACTGCTGCAGACGATTTGCACTGCGTCAAAAACATCGAGATGTAAAGTATTGACTGCAATATTTAAATCGAACCTCTGACGACAACGTCGACACCGGGCCAATATGAGAAATGCGAATTTCTTATTCGTTTCGAATTCTGGAAGGTCCATTTGTATGTCTGTTTTTGACATTATCTGCCAGTTTGAGTAAATCTATGGAAGGAGGGAACATTAGCAGATAGGGACTTGTTATGACACATAGGTTGACTACTACAAATTGTCACTCTGTTATACGCTATATCGTTACATCGAAAAACGATACACGTGGTTTCATGCTAAGGTGCATTCCCAGAAATGCTGCAAGGAGTCACGGAAAGTTGTGACTAGAGTTGAGTCATTTAGCTTGTAGCACTAGTTGAGTTGAGTCCGTTACCCGTTAGGACTCGGTCGAGTCGCCACGGAATGTGGTTCGAATCAGGCTGGAGTCAAGCCATTGACTCGATATCCAACCATTTGTAGCTCTGACTTTTGCTGTTGTCAAGCAGTGAGTGAAGAACATTCACACATTTTGAAAGGTGAAAGTGGGAGGCTTTGAATTTTACCAACGCTGACTGTCAACTCAATTTTCCTTGAAATTAGCTAATCACCACAAGGGTGAAAACACACCCATGCAATATGGCTCCACGATGACGCGCGCTTCCAGCGAGTGTTACCAAACTCGCATGCACAAGAATCAAACCAGGGAGGAAGAAAAAATTACAGAGCGTAATCACGTGGGGCGTGCAAGACAGGTTATTATTCAAGTGCCGGCGCAGCTGCGACCGATGTGCAATGAAGGGCAAAAGACATTTTCCTCCCAAATCAGAGGTGGTTAAAGTTCCGAAAGGCGGCTACCCCCGGGGGATAAAAAACGGGAGGACGGGGGAGGAAAGAGGGAGGCAAGACTGAGCGGGGGAAAGGTGAAAATTAACTAGCCCCCGACGTGGGAACGGCCGGACCAGTTAATCATTCAATTTGTGGGGCGGTGGCGGTCGAGCGACTGCGACCTCGTGTACGCCGCACAGGAGAAGGTCGAGTGTAGCTCGGGGCGCAGGGTACAACCACCGACCTACGGACGTGACGAGTTTTCCTTTTCGATCCAAACCTCCAAACCTTTCTCTCGCTCTCTCCCGTGAAGGGAAAAAGAGGGAACGGAAAACAAACTGATTGCAAAGGGTTGTCCCGTGCAAGGTCAACATTGATGACAGGATTCGACGAAAACAAAAAAGCCTGATCTTTCTCATGGCGGGAAAATGGGCAGGGATCTTGACTAGGTACAAGTTAGAGTGCCCAATGACTTGAAAAGCGACACCTGCGTGGTCGTGGCTGAGAAGAGTGGGAACGTTGGGAGGAATTGCGTGCGAATGACTAGGCCCTGTTTGCCTACATAGTTTTACGGAGAAAAACGTATTGTTTAATGGAAATGAATTACTGCGAGCAACAATTACTGACGGTAACATTCTAATCCTTTCAAATCATTCATTCAAATTTCCTTAAAGATCGTTGTTAAATTGTGTTTTAGCAAAGAATGACATTGTACAGCTTGTAACTGTAGGTTGAAATATTTAAAAACTCACTTATATCACGAGACCTCATGGACCTACGGATCAAGTCGGAGTTAGAAAACCAATTAAATTGCACCTGACAGGGTTCCAAGGAAATCTGAAGTTTTTCCTTGCACATTTAGTACACCCTATTTCTGATGCTCCATCATTGAAGGCCAGATTGACCATGCTTAAAAAATGACGGCTAAGGCTTATGGAAAAGAAAAGAATTTACTTTTATTCGCAAAATACATTTATTCCACAATAATGGTAATTAAAGACTGGGCTTTCAATCTTATCTAGTGTCGTCATATAAAGTGCCCACAAATTCTCAAAGCAAAATATATTTACGCCACGGCGAAGCTAATATTTGTCAATCTACAAGCAGAAAGCTACCAAAGAAACTGGTGTTTTGAAATCCTATACATAAGCTGAAAGTCAAGGTCAATGGGAGAAACGCATCATTTTATAATTCATTTTGTTACAATTTATTTCACCTCTTGGCTCAGAGACCAACTGAGACAATTAAAAAACATGCTTATTTCAAATCACAGGACTAATAAAACGCGCAGTAAAATGCTTAAATATATGCAGAAAGTGTAGGTTTGAGTAAGCTCACATTATTACAAACCCGCTATTCTTCAAGTGCTCACACCAAAACTACAGTAGTCAGGCTCTTCTAAACTACGAACGGCAGTACATGCTACATATATATGTATATCATGGTTTGACAGGGCCCGTTTTGAACAATTTCGTGGCCACAAACCACATCAGTTTATACAGACATTATGCCAGCATCATGGACATTTTCATTTTTCATCAAATTTCCAGTATTATGCATTCAATGTCGAAAGTCCATCGATAACAGTAATCTAAAAATTGAATCCGGAGGGCATTGCGGCATCGGGCAATTTTCTGGAGAAATTAAGCTTTAAATTTACTGGGACAATACTTCAACTGGCTCCAATAGGAAACATTGGAACGGCAGCATTATGCACAAGACCAGAGATTTATTTGGAGAGTGTCATCTAAGTTGCTGTCCCAACACATTGACTCTCCAGGACCCCGATGCAGAAAATGAAGACGTGTACAACCCTTCAAATACACGTAATGATTAACAGAAAGTTTGGAAAGGCTTCAACTACTTCAACACTGCTTGTGATCGCTAACATGACCATCACTTAACGTCTGACGACTGATGAAACCCTTCGCCACATTTTACCCAAACAGATATAAGACTGAATAAAATTTATCAGAAATAAACATGACCCTGCTTCAGAGTCAGAGAAGAAATCCATTGCCGTAAAAAGAAAAGAGCGCCCTCCTATATGACAAGCATCCAGGTGGGCAGCGCGATGTACACCTACATAAAAACGAACACATTGGCTTAGTGTTTCCTTCTCCATGGTCTATCGTGTATCAAAATCAATTCAGTTTATAAATATCTTGAAGAAGCCTTGAAACTTTGAAATAGCTGCGTTCTTTTTTGTGTTCAGAGCACTTTGGCGATAAAGAGGGAATTTCATGCCATACAAGTAAATACCGCCCTCTCATGACGAAAAAGTTAGAGTGGTGCGGATTGGGGGCGCAGCACTATCCGAATGTAGAGCCAAAACCACGGTTGCAAACTAGTAAATAAACTTTCATAGACGACAAGGATAAATGTATTAAAAACACACACAAAATAATTTACAATTTGCTAGGTACACAAAACCAAAGTCAGATTTGTTTTTATCATCTTTGTAAAGATAATCACAACCAAGATGTTCTCCATATCATTGCCAAACCGACCGATATTTGGGTTCATTGATTCATTCAAATATCTTAATTATTGTCGAAAGCTCACAGTAAAGCTCAGAGATGGACCTCCAAAGTTTCACAAACCCTTGTGAGTCCAGGCCACAAGATCTCCTCGTGTGAGGGAACTTAAAGGGTCCATGCGGACCTCCCCGAACGAACAGCCATTTTCTTCTTTATGTTGTGCCTGGATATGTCAGTAACAGTACAAATGGTGAAAAAAAATGAATAAAACGTGTTTATTTATTGTCAATTACTGTTTTTACCCCCCCCCCTCAAATCCTCGACAACTGGTTTGACGTACGTTTAAGAACCCGCAAACCGTAGTCTGGCGCCATTTGGGCCGTCTGAAACATAGAGTAAGCACGCACGGCTTCCTTCGCGGCGGCGTACGTGGAGATATCGTAGCCCTTTCCGTTTGCGTTTCTCCAAGACTCCTCTTCGTTTTTCTGTTTTATTCTTGGACTTCTCACTTTTTTAGCAGTATTTCCACAGCCTGCAGCATCATACCTGGTTGGCATTTTCCTGAAATATCATTAGAACATCGGCAAGTTGGTGATCTCGAAGTCGTACTGTAATACTATAACGCGCTGAGTTACAGAGGGCAAACATGCATCGGGCGGCTGCTAGCTAGTCTATGAATTCACAAACCTACGTAACAATTATGCAAAATTACTATGCTAATTAGGTACATCGACAGGGGCGGGGCTGTTTGGCAAACGTATCAATTACTAAAATGACATTTATTTACAGGAAATCTTCTTAAATGTATAATCTTCCAATTGCAATGATAAAACTGCTTTTCATGGGCCCTTTGAAGGCATGCAAATTAGTTAGGTAATTTGGGACCATTTATTGGTCTTCAACCCGTTTTGGCAACTATCTTCACACATTCATTACCTGTACTTTTTAAAATCCAGTGAAAATATAGCCAGAATTAAACACTGCCTTGCAAAATGTGCACAGCACTTGAGCACGGTATATTTGTCTCGCCTCGAAAAGAAAAACCTACACCTAAAAGGCCTACAATAACGAGAACATTGTTCATGCTGTCGAACAAAGCATTAAATGCCGCAAATTAAAGTTGGTTCGTTACCGGCCCATGTGCACGCACGCCGTAAATTTAAAAAGACTTATTTGAAAAAAATATTGGCTGACTATAAGGTCCAAACAAAATCTATGAACCAGCTTTTGTGATGACGTGGGAGTACGCGATCGATGAAGGAAACGCCCTCTCGTGACGTGACCTGAAAATATTCTGCCCCGAAAAAGATTACCAATCAGTTTTTCCCTAGTGTTTTCCTGTTATTTTCCTACTTAACGGTATTAACTGCCTTCATCTTTGCTGCCATCGGTAAGCTCTATTGTTGGCTCTCTTTTTTTTAAAAAAGGTCATTACCTTTAAAGTACACAAAACAAAGAAAGAAAAACAAGACCAACAAAACAACCTCATTTCGGGAAAGTTATAGCGTATTGAAGGAAATGAACAATTATCAAGAGTCTCTTGCACGATGAATTTGGAAAAAAATGAAAAACGTAACTACTTACATCGTTTATCTAAAACAGAACAAACAAAAGCTAGCAAGAGACCACTCCCGGTATTACCAATTTGGAAGAAAGGACTTCGATTACGGTATTGACAGGTAAAATCGGATCCTTCCTTGAGAGATGTACAGTCATGCAGGCAGTTCCTCGTCTAAATGCGCCTTTACATATGTAAGTGTTTGGGGTGCCATGCGTTCATGCTTTTCACTTTCACAACACTTTCATGACATAGCACATGTGTGCGTTGAGTTTGGCCATCAAAATCGACCCAGGGGCGATTTTGACGGATATGCAACGCTTGCTTGGCGCATGGAAAGCCGCCTTAATCTGATTAGACGCCATAAACGGAGTGGCACTGTACTCACACGCACATTGCTCACCTTGACGCGCGCTACACCCTCTCCGCGGCCGGTTTGTAAGTGTGACGTCACTTCAGTTTAAATCACGCCCACTGCACATAGAGTTGCACGGAACCACGGGAACCGGAAGTTAACGCGCAATTCGAGTGTTCATCCAATGGAAGCGTGTAATCAGTGGTGCGTGCAGGTGTGTGACGGAGTCACTTACAAACCGGATTGGTGAGGACGCAAGTAACGCGCACGTACCACTTGTCCACGACGGTTGTACAGCCTCACCATTGATGTCTAATTCTGCTTGTTTTTTGGCTGTGGCTTTTTGGTTACTCTCATGGAAAAAATGCACTTTTTGTCAAATTTGACAAGCTCTTCCTGGAAAATGATGGCACTATTGCTGAGAGATAGTAACAGGAAGGCTCTGTTCATTTTAGGGGTTTTTCTATTCAAATTGTGATCCCAAAAGTTACTCATTAAAACACTTGTGAGAAAACATCGCCAACTAACCTACCATCATGGACAGAACCAAAAACGGATTCGGCAGCTTTTTGGGCAGAGGTTTTTCCTCAGATGACACCACACTTTTGCTTTTGAATAGGACACATGAGAGCCTTTACAAGAACTATATTGGGACTGTATGTGCCCCTTCAATATGAAAAATCCCAAATTTCCGTCACAGGTCTGAGTGGAGAGTTATTCTCAAAAACAAAAATAATAATCAAAATTCTTGATTGAATTAATAGGCACTAGTACTGGAGGGCTTACTGGTGAGTTTGATGGCATACCCACCAGCATGTACCAAATGTGGATTTCAACCTTAACCACAGTGTGTGATCAACCGCTTATCCTGGTTCTGAGGCTGGAGGGGTCAAATTTCCCCCATAAAGAAATTACGGCGGAGCAAATAGGTATTATCACTCCTAATACAACCGTCTCTTCCTCCCCGAAAGGAAGGTTCTTGTGCCATTTCGAAAGTGTTACCGCTTTCACTTCCTAAAAAATGCAACATGTCACCAGCTACCTCACTCCTCCACGTCGGAAACACAACTGTGTATTACTACATGCTTGCCACTTGTGACAAAGAATATTGTTAAGGACAGGGGCTGACATAAAAGGTAAAAACGTTCTCTTATACCCGACAGCAGCTGCATTCTTCGCCCATTTATGACAGAAGACCTCCCTTAAAATCTTTTGCAAAAAAACTGAGCCGAAAGTAAGCAGATCTCTCCCTCTATAATTTCTTTGCGCACGTGATGTCCCTAACGATACAGACAGAAATCAAATCAAGACAAGATAGAGAGCATCTAACTACCCCAGACAAACATTTCCATGCGCTCAACTCTACTGTTCCTTCTCCTGGCCTAAATGACATCTCTAGCATTGAGTTTTCCCCCTATGCTAATCAACGATCGATTCATTGACGCCTTTCAACCGCATTCGGCGTCAGAGCGCGTTGACTTGGCAACCAAGTTCGTGGCGAAGTTTGAGAGGCGTTCCCGGTGACGTCTCGGCCGTGGGGTCCGGCTTATTATCAAGCAGCCAAGCAGGGGCAGAGGCGGACTACAGCACCATTGCGAGTCGTTGAGGGAGCAGGGGCTACAGACATTTGGGTGAGACAACGAACGCCTAAATAAGCAGACATACTCAGTCGACATCAGAAGCTGGCAGAGTGCACTTACAACACCCCGTCAGAAGATACCTCGCAGATACCTGTAAGACGCTGTGTCAAGAATGGTAAACGGAAAAGGCCAAGCAGAATGCTCAAGGTAAACCATTTGCTGTTACATTTCCTGGTTGTTTTCGCCCCAAAGATTTGGTTTAGAGTGATGATGTCTAACAACTTTGGAAATGGTCATTTCAGTTTTATAGCTTTTATGATCGTGTTGCATTTGCTCTAGTTGTTAATTTAATGGTCCGAATATTCAAAAATGACATAGAGATTGTATATTTCTAGAAAAAGTTCTATCTGCGGAAGAAGAAAGATCTTAAAATAAATTTAAGTTGACAATAACAGCTTCTTTTTAACAGTAATTATTTTTTTTAATGAAACAGCCGCAATGTTGCAGCTCAGAAATACTTGCTGATGCAGGTACACCAATCAAAGGTTACCGGCAGTGTTACTGGCAGCAGCGAGTTTATATATTACGACGCCTCGATTACCCAAGAGAACAAAATTTTTAACTTTTCTCAATTATCTCCGTCTTTATTATTCACCCTTTTGATACGTTCTTGTTTCAGTAACACGACGTACAGCTAGGATTATTTTAACAATTTTCCTCCCTTATTGTATTTTTTCTTTATTATTTAAAATAGCAAAAACACGCTGAAATATTGTTACCACTGACAAAGTAATTGCTATCACATGATTATTACTGAAATGACACCTAACATGATGTCATTTCTGTAAACCATTTCCAAAAAGGTTTTGAAAATATTGCAATAGGTGGCTTAGGCTATCATGTCGAAAAGGGACGGTGAAAAATTATTTCGAAATTTATACAGTTTTCCTAAAGTAAAGGACAACCACGCTCGAAGACTCACTTTAAAACAAATAGTTTTGTATGAGACAAAGCAGGTGAGGCTTGAGAAGGTAGGACGGAGAGGAAGCTAGTATCGCTTCTAATGAGGCTTGCTGCAAATGCTCATCAGATGGGTCAAGGGGAAAATATTTCGGAGCGTCTTCAGTCATTTAGTCTTTCAGGACTAATTGCGCCCATGCCTGAGGTGTTACCACGTCAAAACACTGAATGTAACTTCGAGTACTAAGCATGACTCTGTCACATTGAGCGTAAGACTCACGCATTTAGAGTATTCTCGCACTCTCATCAATGTGGGACTTCTCACGTCAGAAAAAAAAGCTGAAAGGATGTATGTTTCTCAATCCGTTCATGTCCAGTCTTTGTTAAGCAGTGACTGCGTTTTTTTCTGAATGCCTGTCTATATCAGCTCCTCTTCTTGTAAAAAGAAATCTGCGCATTTGCTGCGTGTGGCCTAAGTGCGGAGTGTGGCCTTGTGGTTAGCATTCTGTCACTCTCGATCACAGGTCGGAGGTTCGAATCCAGCAGCTGGCAACATGCTGTGACCTCCAGCGGGTGACTTTACCCCTGCTGTCCTCCCTCTTCGCAAGTAAAGTGGGTACATGTTGGGACAGAGACAGTGTGTGCTGATACTGACAGTTGGTGGTCTTGCCGGTATCGCAAACGATGTAATAATTGGTAAAACTCTCCAAGGTCGTCACGGTGTGAATTAAGTGCTATACGTGAGCACTAACCGTTGAACGATATTGATAGGCAGTTACAGTGGCGATAATGTCGAACGTGTGTTGTGCGTGCAGAACATACGACCTCCCATACGATTTGTCTCATTCTAAAAGCTTAATGAATTTCGACAGTGTCTTCTTCCATATTTTTTTCGAAAAAATAGTGAAACTGCAAGCAACAGTGATTATTCAGGTATTGCGTGAAGTGGAAGTTTAGAAAGAATAGACTTAAAGTCTTCCCGGTTAGAGAAATGTTGCCGGTGTAACATAAGACACAGTTATTGTGATGAGATGGAGAATAGTGGAGAAAATATAGTTTGAAAGATCTCAAAGTAGAATTTTATAGTAAATATAGCTCTGTCTACCAAGAATGTTTTCTTTGTCTAATTTTAGTAGCACTCTGGGGGAGAATGTGCAATCGGCACATCAATTTGGCCTTGCCGTGTTCTCATATACAGCTTCCTTGGTGTTTGTCCAGAGATGAACAGGTGAATTACAATTGAAAACGGACAAGCGACCGTCATAATAAAACCAGTCATAGGATTTAAATCTTAAGAGAACATTATTTGAAATCATTGAAAAATTACATATATACTTCGTCAGAGAGAAACAGGCAAAATAAAAACATGTAGTACTCCAGTGGGCAGTCCGGTGCGAAATTTGTCACATTTTAATGTTCAGTTGGATGACGAATTTTCCTTCCTTCACAGAAAAGTCTCAGTCAGGCTGTTTATGGGCACTTTATTTTAAAGGATCAAATAAGGATCAAGAACGGTTACCTTTTTGGCGGGAGAGATGAGGGCAGAAATCTTAATTCATCATTGATTAGAAGATTTCGAGATAAAATTTTGGTTTAATCACTCCATACCAAATGGAACAACACCTGTGAATTTTCAAAATGTTGACAGAGAATTAAGAAAATGCTTGAATAATTTTAATGCTTTTGATGGACATTTGTGATACCTGTATAAATGGTTCTGACTGCTGACTGGCCATTGGTTATCACGTTTGCTTTGCCACTGGACATTTTAAAAGGAAGTTAAACATGTAATTCAAACATGTTTTGTCTTTTTTATAGACACTCTTAAACCAGGTTGGTTTAAAACAACCACTAACTGATTGATATGCGTTCAAATATATCAGGTTGGTTAGACAGGTATCTACCATTTATGATATACTTCAACCAATTTGTTATAGTTAAACCAAACCAAAATTGGCAGTTACGCCAGATATATAAAAGTGGCACAAAAATTAAACCTAGGTTTCAACTGAAGCTCAGAGAGTCAAGGAAATCTTGACTCTCCATCAGTTGAATAAATATATTCAGAGAAAAACCGAATTAAAAAGGGTTTGTCCTGATGAAAAACTTTTAAAGTAAACCTGTTTTCTCCACACCCGCTTTGGCGCCAAACACAAACGTCTTACTTTGTCTACAGTGCGTCTTTACTCTTGAGGATAAAACAATGAAGGGGGAAATGAAAAGTATGCAATGTTTTCAGTGCCTACAAAATTTTTCATTTTCATTTAGTGGATCAAAATCACAATTTCAAAATACAATATCCTGATTCGTACGAGTTCAGTGTGTGTCAATGTTTACATGCAATTTTTTCTGGTCTCGCCCATTCCACAGTCAATAACAACGCGGGGTCTCCGTTGACAAAGATGCTTTTTTTTGCGTCAGCTGTGTTGATTTAAAAAAAGGTTGAATCTGATTTGAACTTCACATAATCAGAGAATAAAAACTCGAAACAGGTTATCTTTTTTTATGAAGTCAAACATTTCCTGCGTGCTTGGGCTGTTATCGGCCCTATGTATTAGCAATGATATTTTCCCTCGCTTTTTTCAAACAATACTTCAGAGTCAATGCACAGTGGCGGAGTATGAACATCTCACAGTATTAACATTGAGATGCATTGACCTGTACAAAGATGCGTAGACCTACTGTCTCATCCTTTATAGAACTTTTCTTTTTAACCTAATAAAAATTCGTCATCTAAGTAGGCTTTATCTGATTTATCTGGTAATTGATATTTTGTGGATTTTGTATATGTTTTTGTTCCTGTTGAATATGTACTTATTTTTTATTTAATGAACTTTTTAAAATCGCAAATCACTGCAGTGCAAATCACCCTTTGATCTGCTATATAGTGATGCTATACCAAAATAAATTGATGAATAAATATACAAAGCCACGCTGTTCACTGTCTGGGTCATATTTTATCCTTATACGATCGAGTACAGTCTTAAAACTCTTAGAGATGGGCATTTTGCTTTCATCAGTGACCAAGAAAATACTAACTCAATTATACCTTGACCTGACCTAACATAACTTAGCCCTATACATTTCTGGCAGTGTGACGCACCCCACAAATGCAGCACTTACGTGTATAGCTGCAAAACCTGTTAGGGCCGTCACTAAAGTTTACGTCGCAGGACATGCCGACTTGTAGACATCCCCAAGCATGCTTTACGAAAATTATGGAACATTCTCTTCCTTTCCTCAAACGAAATTGACAGTCCTTTGGTGCGAGCTTACCGCATAGACGCGCAAGTTTATGCTCGTTTGACGCGAAGCGCGCTGAGTACGCGCAACAAATTTATTCTGGAATGTATCGTCTGCGCGTGCATGCCGAATGCTTACAAGAACCCGGTTGGAAAACTTCGTCTGTCAGTCTTTCTTTCTTTCGCCGGTGAGGGTGCACTTCAAGTCAGGGCGGATTAAATGTGTATATGTGTACATAGAGTTCATGCTCATTTATGAAGCAAATTAACTCTCTACGCATTCCTCCTCCCCTATTTTGAGCCTGGTGTAAGCAATGTACTTTTCAGCATAATGTATTTTATGGACTGATCTTTGTAGCAGAATCTAGATAAAGATCTGTCTTTCCTCCAAGAAAAAATCCGCCATAAACGTCCTACTGTTAGCTCTCGTATATGAATCCCGTGAATTTTGTATAGTTTAACCAGCCATGACTCTACCGATCTTTCCCTCTGTCGCGGACATGATATACGAGCTTGCAATGTCCCCTGTTGGAACAGGCTCCTTAGCCAGCGAAGTAATACGGTCTTTTTCTTGGTATAGCTGGTTGATTAAGCATGACTTTCCCCACCGATTTCCTGTGGAATTTGTACCCCCTGCGTCAAAACGAACGCCTTCCCAAATAACTGTTGTCATTTTTGACTTACGTGTCCGTACAAGCGCCACCGGCGAGAGCCCGCTCAATCGATCCGCCCGTAAATCGGAGATTCATTACCGCATAATTGTGCTGGGAAATCTCGCGAGTCGTGAGCCTGCATCCTTTTAGGTATTATTTGAATCGCCCGGCGCAGGCAGCGCACTCAGCCCGGGTAGCATAATGATGAATACAGCTTTTTATCAAAGTTAAATATAACTTAGTAATAAATTCCCACAAGGTTAAGAAACAGTAAGTTTAGTAAGTAAGTAGGGTTCTTCCTAACTCAAGATATTTATTTCTAATTTCCGGAACGGAACTCATATACGTTGCGATTAATAGAAAAGCTGGAGTTCGTTTGACTTCAAACAAAGGGCTTAAAGAAGTCCGACGTTTGATTGAAATGTTTCAATAAAACAGCGTAAAAATGGAACACCCAAAGGTTGGATACGGTACTGAATGCTACAAAGTTGATAGACTAAGGATTGGGGATAACAAGGAGAAATAACTGCGGTGCAGAATGGTTGATTCGTGTAAAAAATGTTAAATTGATGTGCGCAGCATGATGTAGATTTGGAAAGAGGGTCCGGGCAAAATTTTATCCGCAAGATGCGTTTTGCAAACTGCAGTTGTGTTGTACCTGTTTTTGTTCTTTGTTCTATTAGACTAAATGCTTAGAAAACCTCTACTGCCTGTAACCGATTTCCGTTTTATTCTTTTCATAAATGCTTTCATTAATCTGTATCAAACTTGACAAGAATCTGTGTTGGGATTTATCGGTGTGTTGCTTTCATACTTTTTAGAAATAATTTCTGAAGCCTATACTTTCAGCAGCAAAATAGTTCTTGATGTTGATACAAATTTCTCCTTTAAGGCATGCAGAGAATTTGTTCTGTTCGCAAAATGGACCAATCGGGCTGGCGAATAGCCACACCTCTAGCCCGATAAAGGTCGACTGGCTGGTGCTAATCGTTCCAACAATTTGGCAGCAACTGGACATTGCTTCGTGTTAAAAAATAAAAGAAGAAAAATACCCAGATCTGAGGCTTTGGCGGACTTTCCGAGTAAAAACGAATGCGTTGAAGACTTCTTAAACGAAAAGGTAATGAAATTTTGGCTTTTTCTTGCCTCAATACAGAATCAAAGCTCGGCCTTGTAGCTCTGTACGACCTGTGCTTTTTCCTGCTTGACAACTCTGGCCCATTTTAACATTTTGATTGTCTTTCTCAGATCGAAAGGGAATGCGTGCGCTAGAAATACCGGCGTCAAGAAATTTCATTTGTGCTAATTAAAGAGTGTATTTTAAACCACATCACCTGAACTTTCAAACCACCTAAACTGTTTCTCTGCTAGGGCGGATACAAAACCATGTTTAGGAGGGGACATCATTTTTTCGGGCCCCGTGTCCAGGTTTAGTGAACTTCTTCGTGTACCCTTTTCTTGGCATTCTTGAGGGGTGACACTTGTGGGGTTGAACGTTTTGAGACGATTAGAAAGAAATAGTGACAAAAAAGAACTTCTCATCATATTTCGAAATGAAAGTGAAACCCCTCCCAGACCAGACCCGACCCCCATCCGACATTCCAATATCTCAAGGCGGTGACAAATTTCTTCTGGTCACAGAGGTCGTAATTCTCCCACATCAGACCTTACAAAACATGTTCAACCTGACAGGCACACCTAAAACCTCTTTCGACCAACAAACAATTTTCGAAAAGTTTTCCTCATGATTTAAATTTTATAAAGCCATGCCGTACAATTTTACACCAATTGACTTTGACGAAGCTTACTGAATGATAAAACACCTAATTTAGATTAGGTGATCACAGGTTTTGGTAGGAAAAGGCAGACTTCTGCCAAATCTTTACCAAATCTTCTCTTCCAAAAACTTCCCAGGGATCCTTCCAAGGAAAATTTCCAAACTGGCGGCAAAGAGTCATTCAACACTGCCAAGGATGACTTCCTTTCCACTGCGCAATAACCTTTCTGCCGGGGGAGGGGAGAATTCGGAATCAAATCAAATCAATGGGCGTCTTTCGCAACGGACTTAAAACATTTCGATTTTGGGCAAGTGTAAGACAATGTATTCAGAGGAAGGGGGTAAAATGGACGAAAACGGATAAATTGATTGCTAAAACGTGCGTTGTTTTAGGTTTGTCCTGCCCGTACAAGGAATTATCGAATTTGGAGTGAAGGGGAGGCACATTCGATTGATTTCTTCTTCAGAAATGACGCTTCTGGAAAACTCTAAGAGTTAATCGAAAGTGCCGTAACGGTGAGAAACAACTCGCTGGAAAGTCGCGTTTAAGGCGCACACTTGTATTAGTACTTCTCCCGGGCAAATGTACAGCTTATCTCGTATGGGTTAAGTGGATCTGGACTTTATCAATATTTACCACTGTATTAATTACCTTTTGCGCTGTAATTAGCTTGTGAGGTTGGGAGACTATCGGGAAGATTCGTGCTGACTTTTGCTGCCATCCCCGTCGAAGTGCATCGGCCCCGCAGACGTGCCGGCCCGGCCATCTTTACCTTACCCGACACAGACCGCATCCTGATAGCGTGCACCGGCGCTGACGTGGTTGCGAGTTCGTAATCGTGACGGAGCATCAACTAACAGACGGAGCATGCAATCCCGTGTGAATTCCGGCCGGGGGAATTGGCGGTAGGGCGTGTGTTCCGAGTTGCGTTTATCCTTGCGTCTTATCTGATCTGTGCTGTCGATCGTGCACGCCTGATTACACAGGATCGAGGTTGAACTCTCACGTTGAATTGGTATCTTAGCGCGGAGGAGATAATGGACTTAAGAGTTCTAGCAAAAGATATAAAAAAAATTCTAGTAGTACATCTTTTAATATAGACGCTGCTTGGATTTTCTGCTTGTTTTTCAACAGATCTTTCTGGCTTTGTATTTGATTTTTTACAGCATCCTCGGCCCTTGGACCGCCATAGTGCCTCGTCACAAAAGTGTTGAAGCATTGGAATCTTAACTAGAGCTCTACTGTCGCCTTGTAATATTTTTTAGAGCTAATTGGGGATCACCTCCAGACTCTTTTAAGGAAAGAATTTTGGTGGGTTGATCTTATAAGGACTTATTTTGACCTTTCTCTCCTCAGGACGGGCAGTGTCTGGCCTGGCTTGGTGCGTTTCTGTATCTGGCTCCTATTGACGCTACTAGTTGCCCAAGCCCTCCTGGGCAGCTCTGCCACAGCGGATGAGAAGGGCCGATTCCCCAAGTTCATGAGATGGGGAAAGAGGTACAGCCCAGGTGAGTGAACATCGGTATTGCTTTGATGTCATCAGTGGTTGGAGGGGTAGGATTGGGGGGCGGGTTTGGGTTTGAGTGGTGTTGGTGGGGTAGGTTGAAGGATCAAAACGGACAGGTAGCCGGCAAACATCCATAGACAAGCTTGGCCGTTCTCCAGTACTCAACTTCTCAGGCTTTGTCAGATGTCACCAATGATATCTTTTCCATTCAACAACGTTTCGTGACAGAAAAATCTCTAGGAGTTCCATTTTCCAAACTGAAATATCAAATGTTGTTTCTTTTGGAAAATTTTGGAGTATTTCTTTAAGAATTGGCCTAAAAAAGTTCTTCTAGTTAAGTCGCTCAATTTTTGTGTGTATACTCGCAGCTAGTCTAAAACCACGCTTAATTTTTGGGCCTTTCGCTCTTTTGATTAAAAATAAATAAGAGCTTTTCTTTTGAAGTCAAATACCAATAGACCGACTTGACATCTTTCTAGGAATGATCTAACTGCACCATTCTTAACTACAATAATTCCTGCATTTAAACGTGACTGCGAATATGTTAGTGCGCAGAATGTATGTGGGCACAACTGTCTAATAAGTTCAAATTTCGAGTTGAACCATTATCATGCAACAAATCCTACCATTAAAACAGTCGACCAGGCCAACCAAACTGATCACCAAGTTTGAATTTCGAGTTGAACCATTATCATGCAACAAATCCTACCATTAAAACAGTCGACCAGGCCAACCGAACTGATCACCAAGTTTGAATTTCGAGTTGAACCATTATCATGCAACAAATCCTACCATTAAAACAGTCGACCAGGCCAACCGAACTGATCACCAAGTTTGAATTTCAAGTTGAACCGTGATCGGTGCAACAAGTCTTTAGCATTAATTTAAAAGAGTCGAGTTTTATTACACATCTCATAGCCATACGAGGAGAGAAATCATCAGGAATTTCAATGCATGCACAATAAAGACGCCCAATGGTTCAGGTATCAGATTTTCCTTTCAACATATCCGACAAAGGACGCTGTTGCTTCCAACGAATGCGACACTGCTGACATTCTGGGTTGTACACTTGTAAACGTATCAGAGCTTCTAACTGTACTATATACTTTCTTTCCACTGTCAGTGGGAGGGATTACATTATTGACCACTCTGCCTTGGAAACTTTGACAGCTTGTAAAGTTCATTTGTGTCTTTTTTACGAAATTTGTAACAAATTATGTGGAAGATATCAGCAGAGATCTCATTATGGCTCGGCACGACGAAACTGCTTTCGCGGTAAGGTTGGACAAAAATTAATGTCCGGACACATGAGTGCAGAATCAAAAGTAGAGTGGGCCATTTGCTGCTATCCAAAAAGTAACCAACCATTATGAAAGTTGTACGTCGGTCATAGGTCTTAATCATGGCAGTGGAAACACTGTGAACTGATTTCATCTGGCGTGCTGCCATTTTGAAGAAGAGAAAAACGGAAATGTGCCAGGGGACATAATTTTGGAAACGTCAAAGGATTCGTCGCACCCGCTCAAAACCTGGTATTGTTTGAAAATTACGACCTACACGTTTACTTTCTTGGGGTGGGTTTTAGTGCAGTGCAAAATATGAAAATACGGCAATTTTGAATCAAGTCACGTGGCCCAGAAAAGAAATGCATTCACAAAGCTGAAGCTTCACCGGGTTAATTTTTAACACCCGTCCTCAGAATTCGAGTATATGTTACTTCAAATTACGAATGACAGTTTAAAGCTGTTTATACAAAAATGCGGCCTAACGACTCAATGGTAAATCACTCCCGACATTGAAATTTATGAAGATGGCATGTACGATGAACTGACTAATTGCTTGTGCTCTCGTTCGTATAAAGCCCCAAGTAGATTAAAGCTTTTTAGTCTTAATTTTCGTGTGTCCCCTCCCCCCATTTGGAGGACAACGGCTAGGTACAGGATAGATGAAAGTTTCAAATATAAATGCCATAAGGCTTTCAGAAGACCCCATTTTAAAATACTGCAGGATTTGGCAAAGAGTGGGATGGGAAGAGTTAAAACAATAATCAACTTCAACCAACCAGCCGCTCGGTGAAATGCATATAGCTGATACTGAAACGCAGCGGGGGGGGGGGGTTGCACTGCCAGACTTCACCCATGGTGCTAGGTCACAGGGCCTTGAACCTCCCTCCTCCAAATCCCGAAGAAAGGCCAGAGATCTAATAAAAAACCTGCATGTGTAAAGTGCGACCCGCACGCGAGCGCGGGCTCGGGTTTTCACTCCTGAAGTCTGTGTCAGGCGGCAGATCTTTCAATCTACGGCCGTGATGTCAGTCAGCCGCTGAGGCTTGATTAATGAGGATATCATTTCTTGAGTACATATCGCTATCCTGTTATCTGCCACGCGCGTGCAGGGAGCCTCCGCTGACCGCTAAGCGCGAAGGGTAATTGAACCGGCCCGCTGAAGGGGTTGGTCGTGATCTCGCAATCTCCGGGGGGGGTTAGGGGGCAGGCCATTGTCGTGTTAAGGGGGAGAGGGAGGTAGGTTGGTGGTGGCGACCAGCCTTGTAAGCCAACGCCGGTGAGTTCAGCCTCTCCAACCTTTTAATTCAGCAATCATTAAAGAGGTGTAATTTGTTATTTGGACGCAGCAACAATAGCTGTCTGCTCATGCGCAAGTAGTCCCAGCGGGCACTGTCATATGAAATGGTGGGTAAGTTGAGAAGAGCAGAGCAGTAAATGTACTGGGAGAAACAAAAATTGATATCCAAATTACTAAAGAGCAATGCAAAAAGCAACCGCTATCACCGAAAGCCTACCCAAAGACTACCAAAACTTCTCACCCTACAGTTTTCGGATGTTGTAGGTTCGACCAATCAGGAGAAATAATCTTTGAAGAACGTATACAGGTAAATAAGATGTCCGTGAACCTATTTGGGGGCGGTTTTGGGGAAAGAAAATTGCCCCCTTTTGAGGTGTCGCGGACACTGTTCATGCCCCACCCGTGGAGAATGAAGTAGACCCAAACAAACCGAAAACATGCACGCACCTAAAAGCTAGCTTTCGTGGCTACTGTATGATTATTGTGACTGCTGTGAACTGGAGTGGGGAGGGTTTCTCCATGCCTTCTCTAGGTTATAAGGATTTGCAGGCATATTTGTCAAGAGCACATTTTGGATATCATCATTAGGAGATCGGGGGTGGGGATTGCCATACCCCTCAACATGAGTTGTTTTTTAATCATAAGAAAAAGACGCTTTTCTGGCACTCATTCATTTCCCTTTCCTTCCTAAAGCTTGTAAAAAGGCCACTTAGTATTACCATTGGGTAGGCCATAAAAATTAGCATGTAGAATGGTGAATTTATTCCCCCTCCCTGGAAGAAAAAGATTCTATAGAGCTACCCTTGTAGTCGTCGTAATCCTTTCTCACAAAAACAGAAATCGTTATTCTAGGCCTAAGCATTTGGTACCCCTATATTCAGACCCACACTTTAGCATAGTGTCAGTCCTTTTGAATTTCCTGGAAATGTAGAGCTCAAGTACATTGGACAAAGCTGCTGTTCCTGGGATATATTTTGTGGTACGAACCAGTTTCTTGGAATATTTTCACTAGAGTTTTAAAAGTGACTTCAGCTTTTGCATATCATCAATTTACACTTCCCGTATTGGGTGATAATCGCTATTGCAATTGGTTTTGAGTCGTACCCAACGTGTTCTCAGCGATCCTAAAGAGAGCTTCCTGGTGTCATACAGAGACTACAGCAGTTCAACTATAACGTTAGATTATGGCGTGCAAAGTTAACATTTAATCCCGGAATAGAGATATCTCTATTCCTAAAAAATATATCTCTATTAATATTAGGGTATCTCTATTAAGTTACCGCAGGTCGCCCTCGGCGTTTTGTGTTTAAAAATCTATTATCATGAGGGGTTTTGAACCCGTGTCTCAGTACTTGTACTCCCATGGTTGTTTACGTTAGGAAACTTAACACAACCCTCTTGCTCAGTGAAACTTTGTGCGTTAAGTTACAATGACCTTTCTGTTGACCTAGTGTGCGGGACCGGAAACGTAATAGAGATATCTCTATGATATCTCTATAATTGATAGAGATATCTCTATGATATCTCTATAATTGATAGAGATGTCTCTATGAGGTGTGTACGCGGATTAAATGTTAACTTTGCACTCCACATAAGATACCGCTCCCTTCACGACCAGGCTGCATACAACCGCAGATTCTGCACAAATTCACACATTTTAGCGTCTTCCGCAAAATAACCTGTTAAAACTTGGATTTAAAGCAGTATTTTGTGATTTATGACTGCAACATATAGTTACTGTTACTTCTGAACATAAAATCGCTCTGTGTATAGTTCCGTCTGTTTGCTCCGTTTAAATTTTCATAATTGTTTGGGGCCAACAGAGAAACGTTGAATGATTAAGAGTAATGATCGTGACGGCATACACCATTTAATACGCTTCAGAAAGACCTTGAAAAATCACTCTGGACAAAATTCGTCGACAGATATGCACATTCCTCGACAGGGCTAGATTGAAAAGTTATACAAGCAAGTACAGATCGTCGAAGATATTAGAAGGAATCCAAGAGGCTGACTTTTAGACCTTCGGTGAGGTAAAATCTACAGCCCCGGCGACGCTATCTCACGTTATCCGTGCCTGTCGTTAGGTTTAATCCTCCGCTAGATTTAATCTGCCGTGAAAGTCAAGGAGTGTCGCGTCTCGATTTCTTGATGGAGGCAGCACTGGCGCGTCCTCTCTCAGATCAGCAAGTGAGGCCCTTTCTTGAATAACAATTTGCCCCTTTGCCCTTGCATACTTCGCTGAAAAAGCTGAAATAACTTGATTTTCTAAAAGGGGGGTTCTGCTCTGACAGGGAAGTGCAGAAAAAATCTAACGTTGTTAATTATTAGGCCTATAGGGAAACCTTGTAAAAGCGTAAAAGAATATTAATCCGTCTGGCGCAAGAGCTAGGGGATGGCCTGACATTAATGCAGTTTTGTAATCTTTTCATAGCCACGGAAGGTCGTATTCCGTACCTCCTTCATGCAGACACCAATGTCTTTTTTTGCATCGGTATGCATCAGTTTTCAGTCTAAATTCTCTAAAATTCCAGTTAATTCAAACGAAACGTCCCAACTGTGGACCATAATTTATGCTTCATAATAGGATGAAGAGGCCGATTCGTTGTTGCTTTAAGCGGAAGAATTTTAAGTCATCTAACATGCGTTTAGGGGTTTTTGCATCACGCCAAAACGGTGGTCAAAAGCGCATAAAAGTTGGTGAGAAACCTACTAAAAGCACGAGCGGACGAAACAAAAATAAACATACAAACAAGCAAAATGTCACAAAACAACCATCGAAAATACAACAATAATTGCAGAGATCCAAACGGATAGCCCCTGCAACATTAGTGCTATAGAGTTTTATCGATTATAGCTACTCATGTTCTGCGGTTACATTGCTGGTGGTCTCTCGAGTCAGTTCCAGTCAATTTATCCGGCTCTTGTGACTCATCTGATGACAAAAATATGAAATTTAATAAAACTTGTGAGTGTTATCTCACCAAACGATGTGTGAACACTAGCAATTCTTCATAGAATTAAAAAGAGGCAAGTCAAGATAATTTGGTGTTTGTGAATTCGACAGAAGGAAAAACTACTTTGGTATTTGCGTTTCCATCCGGTTTCGAGAGTAACTCGTTCGTAATTCTATAATTTCAATTTTTGCTTCCATTTTTTCGCACTCCAGATTACGTGGTCGTAAGTGACAACGAATTGAAAGACGAACTGAAAGTCCCTGTATTCGGAACTGAAGAAATTTTGTGCCGAAACGTTGCGTCAGGTGGGGTTTATCGTTGCGGCAAAGTACCAACAGCATGAAGGTAAGAGTTGGTTACCTGGAATACGTGTCGTAACTTTCGTTTTCATAAAATCATTAAATGTGCACGCATCGGAGCGAATGTCCCACATAATGGTGTCTTGTCGCTATTTTTCAATGTAAGAGATTGTCACCGCGGCAAGCAGTTTGCATTCATGGAAATCTTCTTCACTTGTTTTCAAATGTAAATGTAATCTCAGGCTTTTACAAATAGAGGCCGACTCTATTATCATATGTTACATTTTAATGTATACATACATGCAGAAATTGCAAACAAAACGTCAGCTGTCACGGACAGTCGGTAGACGGTCGCAGACAACCAAAAACAGTCCCAGACAAAGCGTCCATTCCAATATTGTAACGGATAAGAGACTGCAATTAATATATTCTTTGCAAAAGCAACTAGTGTCTTTTTTATGTGTGTCGGTGGAATGCTGCACCAACGTTTCTGATCATCTTTATGACTCCGGACTGATGTCATTAGGCCAACAACTCTTCAGCCAAGTTTCATTACCAGCGCAAAAAGAAGCAGAGAGCATCGCTGATCAGTTTCTGACGATACGCAATCATTATGGAAACACTTTTATTGCAACTGAAGCAAAAAAGGACAGCGACGATTGGCAAAGTTGAACTAGTCTGCCTTGAGTAGCCAGAACAAGCCAATAAACAAACACGCAGGCTGGCATTAGTGGTGTACAACGAAGTCTCTCTTGCTTACCCACACTCATTTCGCCCAATTTCTCGTTATTACTGACGTGTGACGCCCTAATTGGCACCAAAAATCTGATTATAAATAGCATACATGGAACTGATGTACACTGTACCACTATGGCTTCAAGAGGTTGTTTCACGACCTTAATAAGACATTTATGCGAAGCTGTTCTTGGTTTTCAGACTCAATTTTGTTAAAGTTTTTAATGGAATTTAGTCACGTAGTGTCTCTTCTGTTTGTGTCTTGACGTCTTGCGTACCGTCGGCAACAGTAACGGTACGACCATATGGAAACCTAGGCTTTGTGGAAAGGACGCTGAGTTATGTCAAGCATAGTCATAACCATCCAACACATACTAAATGTTAAGTTCAGTTTTGCAGTAATCCTTTTTTAATTTACAGTACAATGAACAAAATGAACTCTTTAATTTGGTGTGTCACTCTTTTTAAAAGTCTTATGATAAAGCACATTATGAAAAAAATGCAAAATTGAACTAAAAATAGCTTTGGCGACAAGCATCTTATTTTGCGATGCTGGATCACAATTTCGTTTTAGCAATTCTAAATGCGTGGCCCTGTAAAGCTGGAATCGCATCAAGGTATGAAATTATCCTTTTAAATTCTTTTCAGGCGGTTCCAAACTCCAAAAGCCGAGGCAACTTGGACGTCTCTCATTAAGTTCTGCATGCGGACAGAAGGATGCCTATTCTATGACAATGGACACACGACGACATCTATTTAGTTGTTAAGTTTATAAGTTGACTTCGTCTCTTTTCCACCGCGGTTTCTCAGCAGGAAATTCTCAGTGCATGTATCTGTTAATTGAATTATATTAATAATGAAAATTACGGGATCCGCACTTATATTAAAACACCATAGTACTTTTCTCTTCTCAAAGTTTGCTGCGTTTCCAAAGTAACGATCAGTGATGTATGCATGCTGATATTTGCTGATCTTTAAACATGAGCAGTGAAACTGAAGTGAAATTAATTTAAAACTTGTGAAAGGCTCTCCCTAAGAAAGAAATCGCATCATCCACAGGAACTGCAATTCCTCAAAAGCGGTGCCTATCTCTACGGCCAAGCGAATACTCTGTGGGGGTATCTAGAAAGTTTCTTTAGCCTAGCAAAGGAAATGTGATGCGTTTTCCTTGTTTTGGACGGAAGTGTTGACAAAGATTTGCCCACCGAATGTGTATACTTTCAGTGTTTGGAAAATGTTGATGCATCAGGGCATCCATAGGCCTGTAGCTACATGTTTTCGATTGTTTTTTTAGAAACAAATTCCCAATCTACAAACAAGACAGCTGATACTGGAATAACTATCTTTTGGGAAAAAAACAAATATTGGTCCCTGCAGGTAGTTAATAAAATGGAAATTCTTTGTGCAATCTGTGTACCTCTGACAGGAATAGGATAGAGTCCATTTTGACCAAAACCATAGCCTTTTTCCTTGAAACCTTCAGAATCAATAAATTCGTTTCTCATGGGCGTCTGACTGATATAATTATGTGAGGTTTTAAATTTAGCAAAAAGTGACATGCTTTAATTATTTGAAAAGTATAAATGCCTTACTTGAATTTTATTTAACTTTCATTTAGCACTTTGCCTAAAAGGGACTGCGGCATATCTTGTATATTCAAAGCTTGTACAGAATAATGAATAGGCCCTATGTTATCTCATTATTAATATAACATATTTTCTGTCATTAAGAATAATTATTTAACAGCCATAGACTGAGCCAGCACTGAGCGAGAAAATTCATATTAATAAAGAGTGTAAAATCTCTTTGAGTGTATTATTGAAAGTTTGGCTCCATGTAAAGCATTAATGACGTTGTAAGAATAGAAATATGAAAATGCATATCAAGCACTACCTTCAACAGACACAAATGTTATAGAAATAAACGGACTACCGACGGACTTCAAAATATGACGTTTCCCACAGTGTTCCTCTGTTGTTGATGTTCTTCTGGGCAGTACTGCACTTTTTGCCAAGCGGAAACTATTAGTCATACGAATGATTTCTCTACAAACACGATGAAGGGAGGGTTAATCTTTCAAAATCTTTATGCTGGTCTCTTGAGTGGCTTGCAAGCGTGCTCTTTTATGAACGACACGGCGCGCCATACTTTCCTAACTACAGTAATGGCTGATCTGCTGATAATGGGCCCAGCAAGGAAATATGTCCCGGGGGCAATATTCCTGAGAGTAAGTTGAGACGGTAAAGGGAAAATCGATTCGAGAGTAAAATACTCACGGTGTCCCGGTTCACACCACTCAATTAATTGCCTGCTGAGCATAACTGTCGAATTAATGAGGTCGGGTGTTTATATCTTTTGCGGGAGGAAGATGTCATATTTAATTCCAAGCCTTGTCTAGAGTGGGTTTAACAAACAATCCAGCTCATCCTTAGTGTCTGGTGTTACGCTGTTTCTTAACGAATTTTTCTCAGTATAAAGTGAGTTTTTAGATTATGGTGAACCTCTTTGTCTAGATTGGGCCCATTTAATATTCACATTGTAATTTTTAAGGTTTTTTTCCGGAACTTTACGCTTTCAAATGCGAAAGTGCATACTCATTAGCAAAATTGTTGTACCATTCCAGGAACAAATAAGCTCTTTAAGCACCAAAATCTTTCTGAATTGTTGTTATTTTGGTTTCTTCGGTACTTGGTAGTGGTTCCTCCAAAATAGTCCCTCTGGAATTTTAACTGGAGGTGGTGATTATTTCGCTGAATATTTTCAATCTAATCAGAAGGCACCCGATGTAAATCGTGTCTTCCTGAGGGGACATCACTTCAAAAGGAAGGCAATTTTTCACTGCTCACAAAAGTGCATCTTTTGATGAGATTAACCAAAAAAGGAGCGTCATATAGTTTGACGAATTCAAGAGGAGAGTAAAATTGCACAAAACAATTAAGTTCACTAGCAAAAATAAAATTGTTCGCATTTCAGTAAACCTTTTTGAATTTTCATTGCAATCATGGAATTAGAAAACAAACAAGCCACAGGTTTTATGATTGAAAATATTGGGGAGATGCACCAGTTACAACTAGGTTTCTTCAGGATTATTCTGGAGTGTTTCTTAATCTCAAATGCAAAACCATTCGGTAAAAAAAGAATTCGAAATCGCCGGCAAATATCTTTTTAAAAGGGCATTACTCACCAGGAAGAAAAAAAAATGAAAGTGTTTATGTGGACGTACTGAATGAGCTGTGTATCGTATCGTCTATACGGGACCCAGTGGCTTCCTTTAAGGGGGTGTCCTCCCGCTCATTCGCTGATTACGAACGGGTGGCTTCTTTTCTCTCTTTTTTTAAACTTTTCAGGATTGATGAGAGCAGTAACCTTAAAGGAACAGTGGTTTCACTCTGACGTCTTAAAAGAAATGAATGGCGGTTGTAAACAAAATTATATTATGAAAAATAGCGGTTTCACTCTGACGTCTTAGAAGAGATGTATGGCGGTTGTAAACAAAATTATATTATGAAAAATAGTGGTTTCACTCTGACGTCTTAAAAGAGATGTATGGCAGTTGTAAACAAAATTATATTATGAAAAACAAACGGACAGAAACCCCCCAAATTAAGTGATGCCAAATACTGCTGGTGGGGAGGCTATTGTTGTCAAGAGGTATCGAAAAATGAAACCAGTCACTTCGGCCTTACCGTCTTTTCCCGACACCTTTTAGTTAACTCTGGACTTTGAAGGCCACCGTAGGCACACTGCTCCGACAATATGCACACGTATTCTATCAACACGGAGCTGGGCTACACTTGTTCAAAGACACTCGCCATAAATGCATGGACAGCTGTAGTTCTGTTGGCACAAAAGCGCAGATGGACGGGGGACGTAATTACAACTAATTAAAGTCCGGCCGGCCAAGTTTATGCGCCGATGGACCGGCGTTTACTCATCCTTTGTTTGCTACTCGTGTATCTGTCATAATGTTTTCTTTTGTTTGATGGATTACTATGGATGAAAGTGGCAAAGAGAAACGGATGGGTCTTCGTTCATGACGCGCTTAAGGAATTTCTTTTTTTAAAGTCGTGCAACCGGTTTGGTGAGACAAAAATCCAGGATTCACCCTTGAAAGGCTTTTCCAACTGCTTGCTGTAGGAACAGGCACTGAGAATGCGTACTATGTACCTATGAGGTTTCCCGTTTTTCACCGAGATGCGGGTTTTAACATTTTAGGGTTATTGAACAGTGAACAGGCCCGAATGTCCAATGTCAAATCACAAGGCCCTGAAGTATTTTTGATGCCGGTTTTGTTGTGTATGCACAAGAACGTGTGGATGAAAGTGGCAAAGAGAAACGGGTGGGTCTTTGTTCATGACGCAGCTTAAGGAAATCCTTTTTTAAGTCGTGCAACTGGTTTGGTGAGACAAATATCCAGGATTCACTTTTAAAAGGCTTTTCCAATTGCTTGCCTTAAGAACAGGCTTTGAGAATGAGTGACTAGAACGTGTTAATGTATATTTATGTATAAATATGCAACTAATGCATTACCATCTTGTTTTAATGCATGTTTCACCTTAGCATCAAATGTTCATTCCTGTAATACTTGAAGTGCATCCAGAAAGCATCTCTACGTTCAATTCAGTAGAACAGCCCTAAATAAAAACAGTCTAGTTAATTGTGGCATTTCAAGTTGGAATAAACTGAATGACGCTCTAAAATCATTGCCAACTCTGCCTGCCTTTGCCAAGAAACTGTAAATGACACTACTTATTAAAATGACATTACTTATTATACAATGTCCCCATTAGACAGATGGATTCAGCCATGGTTAAGTCTTGTCTGATTCCTGTATATCTAATGTTTGTATACAGTAGCCCTTGTCCTTGTCAGTCCCAGGTCGGGGTACAAAAGCTTTTAGCTTGACCCACGTACCTAGATGTTGCCCTCCGGTTTTGTGCTCAAGTGTTAATAATATATGTCCTGCGTAATAATTTAACTGTTAAAATGTATTTTGAATTTAAATATGTGCATTCTTGTCCTTAAGTATAGCAATGTACTATCTATGTGTCTTTGTAGGGCAATGTTGAAATAAATGTAGAACTTAAAAAAAGTTTCAAGTAGTATTTCTAAGATATTAGAGTAAAATCGGACGGATAAATTTTTTTTTAATACAGTGGATTTATTTTCAATCAAAGTAGCGACGGACACAAGGAATGTTTTCGAGCGATTTTGGTAGGAATATTTCAGCCTAAAGTCACCAGCAAAAACTAAAAAAATAAACGCTGATAAATACGGAATTTCGCCATCTTTCTTAAACATATTTCTTAAACTTTTTACCAGTTACCAGAGAGTTACCAATATTTTTCTCCGTGACGTTGTTGCCTGGGGCACTTCATCTACATGTACCTGTCTGCAGCCTTACACTGCAATCACGTTATTCAAAGAAATCCGATCACGTGGTTCTTTCGGGCATGTATGCTGCTGATATAAAATAGTGAAAGAAATTACCAGATGGTTAAGTGACGTTTCAAGTGGTATCCTTACAAGCGAGCTTCAGCAGCCTATAACCACTCGTGAGGTTGTGTCTTCAGTATTTCAATTATCGGAAAATTAATGAGGCAGGTTATATGTTAAACCTCCACTGAATTCTAAATATAACCTGTTCCCGTATGATTAAACTGGTGCCGGATTTGAACAAAACAAATTTGTGAAAAACTTCTTTTCTGGGACTTTCCAAATTGTTGACCTACATATTTTAAAGAAATCGATGCGATACCGAATGTAGTTCCACTACGATTTATGGAAATCCCATTTAAGTAGAAAAATAAGGACTGGATGTTTGTTTTTTATGTCCCATTTTTTCGTTGATGAAACATTTCATGACATACAGTTGTTTAAAATGGTATTAGTGCACTCACCGTGTACACGTAGGAAGAATCTGCCGGATGCTGTCTTGTTTTTAAATATTTACACCATTTAATTTTAATTATATTTCCCACTTTTTACCTTTTTGTCTCAGAGCACGGAGGTACCCCCCCCAGATCCGCGCCTTGGTTTAGATCCAGAGATGGAAGTAAGAATGGCTTCCTTGACTCAGCTTCTTCGTTTTATTTGTCTCACAGTCAAATATGCGGTCCAGTACAAATGACAAGAATGACAATTATCAACTTGAAGTGTGATCAATGGGACTGGTGAATGTCAGTGTGAACGTTTCCTTGTCAACTGGTCGCACTCTGTGCAAAAGGGATAGCTTTCAATATGGCTCCGTTTGTTGAGCCAAGGTCTAAAGTTTTTGACCAGCTTTATATTTCTGACTGCAAAGGTAAAGTCTATCCCCATTGATTAACTTAAAGTGTGATCAATGGGACTGGCGAATTTCGAAAAAGAAGGACAGACTGTGAGATTGCCAACATGACCTTGAATGTTAGCTGGATAGCTCTCAATTATGGCTTCGTTTGTTGAGCCAAAACGAGATACATTAAATGTCTCAAGTTTTGGATCAGCTTTATATTTCTTCAGTCACGCTGAGGGCAAAGGTAAGGTCTATCCCCTGTGAGCTGTGGATGATTTTCTGTTATATCTTACATGACAAACATTGAAACTTTACTTGTAAACAATCGCACACTGACGACCATGTTGGAGATGTATTCAATGTAAAAAAGAAGGTCCAGAAAGCACTGCCATTTCTGGACAGGTGTCCACTTGCGTTTGGACAGGTCTCTATCTGCTCTCATAAATAAGAGCATCATCACTGCTTGTATCAGCCATTTTAAAAAAGGCAGCTGCAGTTAATTCCTCCGAAACGCAATTTTCTGCATCTATATACTCTACTGTAACGTGTTAAAACAATTCGACATCCTTATCAGGTTAAATGCATTGCGAAATGCATTTTAAACACTTAAAATTATCCATGCTTTCTTGAAACTGGGGGCGTTGTTACTGTGAAGTCATCTGGGGATGACATGCATCTAGGTGAGTGCATATATTTCTATTTAAATTGTGAACCCAGAATTTACTCACTGAAAAAAATTCCTGAGACAGGGTTCCTTACTTGCTACAATACTATCGCACCACATTAAATCGCCAAATTAAAAATTCAGCCAGCAAAATGTAACAAATAAAGGAGTTTTTTGTGTGCAAACCAATGCACTAAGGTTTCCTTCCTGGGATATCACAGTTTTGTTCATAAATATGGATAATGTTACAGTGAAGAACCTGCTTTATGAAATCGAAATGTTTTTATACCACAATGCACGGGATCGTGGTTTCCGAACAGCTGGCTCACAAAAATGGCGAAGACTTCAAGCGTAAAAGACGTCAGAACGGACAAAAAACAGCGTTTTAAATGCGAAAGATAGAGTGAGAGAAGAGGCACGAGATGTACACGTATATGTTTAAGACGCGGCCTGTACATGCATCGCTAGAAGTGTTGAAGGAGAGGGGGAGGGTAGGCATGTATTGAGCATGACACATTAGGGTGAAGCACAGCATGTTTGCCAAGGACCATGACAGATGGAACCAGTTTGTCAAGGCTTTATGCCCCACCGGGACGAACAGGACTAAGCAAGCGTTAAGAGTACCATTCAACAATATGTAGCGATGCTCAAAGTGAACAAAAATCAATAGCAACCAACGAATGGCGGCGTTATTTCCGGGGGTGTATTTTGTTGACAAGTATAAAAAATATATACCAAGCAAGATATGGGGCGGAGGGGTACGCCCCCAAAATGTCCAATCCCTATACACGCTCTAGACTATTATTACCTAACAAATCCCCCCTAGTTGTCTGAAAAGAATTCCTGAGATTCCCATCAAACAGTGACCAACACAAAGGTAGGGGGTGCTCTCCGTCTAATATCTTGCTTCATATGTATAACAAACAAATCCGGACTCGTAAGCCCTTAATCATCACGCAGAGATCTTTGAAGCCGCTGGCGGCCAAAGGCTTACTCGCCATAGTTTCTATCCTAATGCGTTCATGCTAGTTACAATTGCAAGCGAGTCAGCCATCGCCTTTGTGTTCTGCACGGTAAAATGACCAAAGTGGCTTCTGAAGGTACAACGGCATTGCAAGTCCATACGACATCCGTGTCTGTCAATAGTTAAGCAGTTAGTCAAGGGACCGGTGACTTGCCGAAAGGGCCGAGAGATCATCGCCCACTTTAACGGTGCTGCTAAGCACATGATTTACGCTCACAGAAGTTCCGTGTATTTCATGGAGACCCTTCGCATTAAGCCCGGCCTAAGCAAATGCTTAGACTTCTACGAAAAAATGGAAATCTCTAGGCCTATGCGTGCGTAACCGTAAGCACAACCAGGCCTAGCACCGCCACGAAAAAGGGCTTTAATTAATAAGAAAGGCTAGAAAATATTTTTTTTGCCATAGAAAGCACGACTTTCCTTCTCACTATTAAGCAGCTCCGTGAAATTGTGCCCAGGGAGCCACACCCATTATCTCCCCGTGGTCTTGTGTGCTCCTGCCCCAACTTGCAGAAGACATAAGCGCAGTTTGCATGAAACGAGTGTGAAACATCACCGGATTGAAAGTGGGGTTGAAAAATCCAATTTTCAAGACACGTGATCGGTGATACTTAGTGCGAAGATAAATAACGGTGATTGTTCCAAGGCCATGTTCATATAAGCTGACACTTTAGCCTGTACTAAAGCGTTGCCATTGGCTAACCAAAAACATCAAATAACGCTTCACTAACAGGAAGTGATAACAAACTAGCCAACCACAGTGCAAAGCCATCAACCCTGTACGAGCAAAGTATGAACAAATCCCAAAAGTGACCGCGCACCCATGTGCCTCTGCAAAGTTACGCGTTTGCGCACCACTGGCTGCAAGTGATACGATACTGAAATTTAAGACTCATAAAAGACGTTGCAAGGATTGGTGATGTTTCGGGGGGAAATTGATAACACTAGGCAAGATGTGTTTTAAAAAGTTTTTGTGTCTTTTATAAGTTAGCGTTAGTACCAAAATGGAAAATAATACATCAGCTTTAGGAAAATATAGAGAGACGGGAGTCCGTTCTGACTTTGACGATGCAATTTCTCGAGGCAAAACTGAGCTAAAATTTGTCATAGAGCAAAAGGAATTCCAGCCAGTCACATCGTCTTCACATCAATGTCTACACATGCATTATGTATTGGAAATTGATCCTTTCCTGAAGATGTCATCTCTGTCTTGCTTGCGTCTCTCTCCAGAGCTATCATCAAGCCAGGGGCTGGTCGACCGCCGCGTGAACAGGATTCTAGGGGGGTTAAGTACCGTGATTCCGAGAGACATTCTGGCCTGTAAGTGTGAGAATAATGTAAGCATGGGGAAGTCTTACGGAACCATCCCGACTCCAAAACTGTTTCACTATGTGCAGTACCAGTGATAAAAGAGGCGGATTCTGTAAGACCACAACCAGACGCATCCAGATTCGTCATGTTATAGTCATGTGACACATTTCTGGCGGATTTAGCATCGATAGCAACTCCGGTATTTTCTTATTTCTTGTCTTTTCTCACCATTTTCGGGGGGTGATTTACAGTCGCCAGGGTGATGTCGTTCATCAAGCACAGCGCACTTGCCCACGCCCGCCACACTCTGCACCGCTATCTCACCATCTTGTTCGTGCTCGGGGCTGGGCGATCCGCGGCACATCGAGAGGGAACGGGACGTGGTTTGCATGCGGAGCGAGCGCACGGCCGGGAATTTGAAAATGGATTGGCGTGGAGTCACGGCCTCCAGGTAAATCCGTGTGTTTGACAAACATCTATCTGTCTCCACGATCAGACAGTCCAAGGCAAACACACGAACAACCCTCCCGAAGCATGGTGTATCATGAATTCTCGCTTCTCAGTGCGTGATAATTTGTTTGCGACTACGCCAACGCATTCTTATTCATTAGAGATTTTTAGCAGGCGTTTTTTTACCGACAATCTGGGGTCTGTCTCCACTGTAAACACAGATATAAATTATATTGTGAAATACCCCCTTGATTATGTCAACGACATTTCCACCATACATTATGGTGCATTCCGGTTTGTTCAACGTTATGCCCTGAACTATACAGAGTTCGTTCAACACCGAGTCGTATTGTGTAGGTCTTGTGGTCCCATAATTGAATTGGGCAATTCCAGATTCTACACTACATTAGTTTTGAACCAAGTTTCTTGCAGTATGGAAAGGCCAAAAAAAAATCTGCTTCAGAGTCTTAAACAATCACAGGTGGGATACTGCATATATTTTGGTTGGAACAGTGAAGTCCATTTCCTCTGCTCTGCAACAATATGCTGCTACAGTGAACTTCTCTAGATTAATATAACTGAATGTGTCTTCGCGGTAACTTGGAACGAGAGTTTTGTTCACTGTGCACTTGATCAATCTGCTAGTTCCATCTCCAAGCATTTTAATGTCGCTTTTACAGGCCATCTTGAAAACTGTTCGGATAAAAATGAGTAAGCACACCAGTACATTTAACAAACTTTCCTCATAAAGATAGCTGCTTCAATTAAAATGAGATCATTATATTGGACGGCAAACAGATGACGTCATTGGATCTGAATATTGATCACGTATAAGGAAGCACTAATCTTCCTTCCACTGTGTTATCGCCATGAAGAATGCACAGATTGGTTGTGTATTTGTCAACCGTTTCCTCCACCTTTCTATGGAGCTGTACCCTACCTAAGAGGTTAGAATTGTCGTAAGTAAATGTAAATCCTATCATGATGTCACCTGTATAGATATAAACGCGCGATTTGTAAAATTTGCACTAAAACAACCATCTAACAACCAACCATATTGGATACTGGACTAAACCCAAGAGGGGGACTATAATTATTACCGGTAACCCTCAGCGATGAAGCCTAGCATCCTTCCTTGTAGTTGTCTCTGTTGAGACACTGATGCTGAGCTTGATGGGGAACAGCCTTTACGTTAGTAATCACGCTTCCCCCCCCCTAATAAATTTCGAATTTTGCTTGCAGTGGTATCATTCGACCCTAGCCCCCAGAACACAGGAAAAACATTGGAATTTGAAGGTTCAAAAAGGTAATGGATAATTGTGCCATGTATTGAAATTGAATGATTATTCGTGACTCTTATAAGGCGAGCAACTTTGTCGAATTCCACTCACTTCAAATACGATTGATTGAATAGGAGACCAACCGAAATTATAAAATTTCCTGAGTAACTATTAATTTGTCTCTTTAGCTTAGTTCTTAATTTTTCATTTAATTAAAAATCCGCAGGCTCGTACTGAGAATCACAAAAGGTGATTTTAATGTGTCTGTTTCAATGCTTTTTCAATCAAAATAGGCAATTTGAGAAGGTGCGGTGCGTACATGGTAACAGTCTTAACAAATTGCTGTACACGCTTAGACTGATGAGGGCGCCCTAGCATAGATACCCTCAAACACTAATAACATTTAACAAAAGAAACAAAGTGTACTAACAGTGAGCATCCATTGTTATTGCACCATGCTTCTCTTGTTAGATGTTCATAGGGAAAGCTGTACATACGCAAAGAGAGAGTAGCATCAACTTCAGGCTTTGGAACCAAAATGGCTGTTTATTATGTGGGCAGTACAGCAGGCAGCTTTTGTGTGCTAATTGTCCAAGTGCTTTGACGCATCATCCGCCATTTTGGTTCCAACATTTGAAACATGCTTTTTTTTAGCCTTTTTTCGTTTTTTAAGTTGCAAGTTTAGCCTTTTTAAGCCTCTTAAAACGTTATAGTTGTTACTTCTAGGCACGAGTTCTCAGAAATCTATTGCACAGTCTACAAATCGGATGTGTCCGTTGAGATCTCTGCTGGTCTGGAGCGCTGCTTTAGCGCCCTCTTGCGGTCCGACGAAATTTGTAAAATTGTAATCAGACATTTGGGGCTATTATATTCTTAGACATTAGTGCCAACGCTCAAAAGACCATCCATTTTACCGCGTTACTTAATTAACGTATCGTCGAAACTCGGAAGCACACAAAGGATTACAGTGATTTCCAGGATTAATTACCCCCCAAACAGGGAACACTTTGTGGAAACAAATTTTGCAATAGAATATCTTGAACTAAAGACTATCATAATGGGAACACGGAATTCAATGCAGTTACGATATTTGGAATTGTTTTGTTGGTGGGTAAGATTGTAAGATTTTATTTTATGTCAAAAGAGTGAAAGAACGTCTTTGTTTTGTAAAGCAAATGATTGATCACAAATGCTATGTGAATCTGTACATGGAAGAGGTTATAGCGTAGCGGTTAATGCTGCATGGTTGTTCTTTGGTTGGGGGGAAGTGAATTTGTACTTTGGGCTGAGATCTGGGAAGAGGGTTAAGGCAATGTCAGGTTACAACAAACAAGAGACAGGGTTTAAAGGTAACCTGTCGGCGTCATGATTTCCATGTTTAAATGGAAAAGCTAGGGTAGGGGTCATGGGTTCAGAGAGAGGTATATAACCTACACGATTTTGTAGAATGAGTTACCGGTCTAAAATAGAGTTAGGATGTGTCTTGCTCATATTCGGCTAAGAAGAAGATAAATATGAAGAGTAGCTTTCCAAAGTTGCAGAATGAAACAAATACAACTCGTAAGCCTACGATAAATACAAATAAAGACGGTAAGCAAAACTGGAAAACCGATTGGGTTTTGAATGGAACCTATAATATAGCCTCTCTGCCTGTTTAGAATAAAGTGTTTCATTCCAATTTTTACCTATTCGAAAATTCAAATTTAATATTCGTACGCGTTAATGTCGGATTTCGCGTGCAATGAGAAAAAAACGATGTCATCGTGTGCTATTCAATGTCAAATTTTTGTCAGCGTGTCGAGAAGATTCGTCTTGGAAAAGTGCATTCGTTGAAACTGTCGCTGAATGACCACGTTCAGAAATTGAACTTATGACAGTAATTTTAAAGATGATGTTTGATTGATGTATATTGTATACAAGTATTTTAGTGATTGGTAATTGTATTGATTCATCTCCTAAACTCCTTTCTAACCACTGAACCAACAAGTTGAAGCAGAGAATGATTTAATTGCCAGCATCTTTTGTTTTAAAGATAAACAATTGCTGAATTGTAATTTTCTGATACTCCACGAGCAGTTTGTCTTCTGGTATGATTTTCTTGAGAACTTTTTTTTCTTTATCGACAAAACAGCCCGGTTTATACCCATAAATGTTAATATTAGGTCAACATACGACACTTACATTATGGATATGATCACTTGGTGTCTGACGAATTTATTGAACTCTGACAGTATCAAAAGAACAAATGTTGCAAAAGAGCAACCACTGATCACCCTTAACTGGACCTGTGACTAAACTCATTGTAGCACTTGCGCGTTCCGGTCTCAAGATATTTAAATTAACGTTTAACATGAGTTTGAATGAAAAGGGTTTTAAGATGTAAAAATGTTAAGAGTGGAAAAAACAGAGAAGACAAGTTCCAAAACAAAACAAATTACACCTTGTTTCCTCTACCTACTTTCGATTGCAACTTGCATGAGTCTTGCATGTAACACCTCACAATTCAAACTAAAAAAACCCAAATTGAACAAATTGAAATAATTGTCTTTCGGGTACGAGGCAAATAACGAATTTATACTCTGAATTGCATGGTTCGACGCACACGAGACAATACAGACCGACTCTCCTTGCCGAAAACGTGTTCGTGATTTGAATTACATTGTAATTGAACACATTTGACACTGTATGACTAATGGCAAAATTAATCACTGCACGTGCACAAAATGAAATGCCGCTTGAAAAAACATGAGCGTACAAACTTGTCAATATTAGTAATTTATACAGCTTTGAAAACCTGTCATTTACAGTTACGACACAAGGAGAGACAAACATAATAACTTAACCCCTGAAAGACAAGGGCTTTGAATGGAGATCCGTATCATTTGTGTTCAGTAAGAAAAAAAGTGGTCCGGTGGATCAACGCTGACAAAATTCAGAGACATTACAATTTCCTGTCTATGCAGTGTTATCCATGCGCCATGTGTCATGTTATCATGTGTCAAAAATGCACTTTGTCGCTGTGTCAAGGGCACTGACTCCGCATAGAGGGTGTCATCACGCAAGCTGACGAGATTTTAACGGGAAAGCTGAGAAGAGAAAGTTATTGACCTATCGTTTGCCCCACGCATTACTTTATAAACTTCTTCAACGTCTAATGTATTGGACTAAACATAGCGCAAGTAGTTGGCAACCAGGATTTCTCACGCTTTTTCAGATGTGGAAGATAATCGGTATTGTCTCTCATCAGTTTTCATTCTCCTTGATCATTGCGTCACTTATTTCAACGAAGGCCTACCCTCACTCCAGATCCCTGTCATTTCTAGTGTAGTGGTGTGCTAAGTCTAATTTATGTTAAATGAAATCTCCACTTACGGCGTTGCTATCGGGCATGAAGGCGCCACTTCGCCACGCGAGTTCTCACGCGAGTTCAGTGCATTGTTTCTATTGTCCCCTCAGCTTCGTTTCGGATAGTCCTGATTTTACGCCAATTGTGATTGTCAGTCGGAGATTTGGGCTTAATGCAGCTCAAGTTTATTCTACAAGAGCTCCGGGAAACGTCATATTGTTGAGGTGAAAGTTGAAGACTTGTGCAAGTCAGACTCTGAGACGTAGAGTCGAACAGCATCCAAAACTGAGCAACACCTGCTCACATCGCAGGTTCGTTGTACTTTAACCTTGATACGTTTTGCCGCCTGCTACTCTGCCGTGCAGGTATCATCTTCATCCTGTTCAAACTGATGTTGATATCCGGGGCCGTGTACATTTTGCCACAGCCCATAATGATTCACGTTCGAGACAACTTAGCAAACTAGGATCTCCGTTACCAATGTCATCGAACAGGAGAGCCCTCAATCTCACAGTGGCTTGATGGAAACAGCGGCCGAGGAGTGAATTGGGGCGGAGTTTCCAGTGCCCGAGGACTCGAGTCCGGACTCGGACAGACGAGATTCGAACTTGGACTCGGACTCGAACAATGAGGACTCAGATATCTCGGATAAACCCAGATTTTTTACATTTGCTTTATTGCAATTCGATTGTACAAAGACATGGTTCTCATGTTTTCTTGAAAGTCACTTTGTCACCTAGTCCGTTGCACTGCAATGATAGCGCATGCGTAGCCCAATTTGAGGACCTGGAGTTCGGACCGGTTTGAGACGAAAACTCGATGCACGGTCTAGGCCTACCAGTTGATGGACGTGTACAGTGTACACGTACTGCCTCTAAAACTATGTCCGTGAATATTGTGCAGGGTTGGTTTTGCAGGTGGACGCTGTGGAACGATTCCCTGATGAAACACTCACAAACCAAGCTTGATTAAATAGTAGAAGATTCAGAACCATGGGAACCAGGCTAATAAACTGGCATGGTTATAAGCATGACACATAAATGTTAAATTTCAAAACTGTACAAAAGTTAAATTAAAATTTTTGTACACCCTGAAAACGTTGTCATATTAAAGTCGACATATCTTGTTACGAAGTTGGAAATCCGCATATGACAGCACAACAGACAAAAGAATGGGAAAAGAAATTCTGGAATGACATGAGGATCGGAATCAAGAAATTTGCTCAAAAATAAAATTGAAATTAATTGAATTATTCAATATTACCAATTAACACATGAACTGAATTAAATGAAATGGATGCGAAAATAATTATACAAATTACGGGCTGGCCATTGTGAAGGGAGGTACCTCCATGAGTGGAATCCTGAGCCGTCAGCCTGCCGAGAACCAAACGAATCCGAAGACGCGGGAGTTCGTATCTGTTATCGGCGACTGGAAGATGATGACCATTGGGCGAGGTGTAGCACTCGACAGACTACTTGTAATGGAAGGGCGTCGTACCGACGAGAATAACGTGACGAAGATGGAAGACCAGAGTTAGCGGTGACTATTTTTGTCGCAAAAGTCAAACATTACCCAACTGACCCCCCTACTAATATCCTTGCTTGTCCACCCCCAGCAAGCTGAAAGCTCATACCGCCAAGACACTTTTAAGTCCGAGAGGAAATTCCTAAGTCCATTCCATTGGTCAAGAATGCGTCGGACCCCCGCAAGGGAGCAAACAAAAGTTCATGGAACAATAGCGGTCACGAGTAAAGTACGCCAATTGCAGAGCGATTGGCCCACTTAATTTGCATAATTAACCTTCGCAAAACTTTACATTACTGAAATTTAACGGATTCTTAACAATCTGCTAATACTGCGTGTTCTAGAATTTAAATGAAAATCTTTTGCACAAGATGCATGAAGCTACAATACGAAGCTGGAGTGCACTCACAAGAGCGGACTTAGACATACTTGCCAACTCTACCGCTTTTGGCGGTAAGACTACCGCTTTTCGTGGATTTTAACCATCTACAGGCTTTCCGCTGAAAGCTACCGCTTTTGATAATTTTTGTATTCAGTTCACATCCGTGCCGCTCAAGTTCCACATTATAAAAAATTACATTGCTGCCTCTTGCCACCTGAAACCTTTTCTTACATTGTGCTCCACAAAATGTGCTAAACTAAGTCACAAAATTACAAATGTTTCCTGCTCTGGAAGCCTTCAAACCCCTACCCCCACTAGGTCGCTCTGCACCCCAACATCTTTCCCTTCAAACTACTGAAGAATTTACCACTTTTTCGGTCTCCAATGTTGGCAAGTATGCCGAGGCCTTGTCCGAAATGGGCTTTCAGAGCTATGGCTATTGTGCAGCGTGTCTTTGTTCACTTCCTATGGGCGAAGGCTGAGGCCTAGCTAGATGCAGACGATTTGGATGCAGTCTGAGCACTCTCAGATATGGCTCGGTTCCCCCTCCCCTCTCCCCTATTTCGGGCCTTGTTCCGGGAAAAGAAACCGAATTTGGAGGGCAAAGTATTCTTTATACAGCTGACTGGTTGTGAATTCGAGGATTTATCAGTTGGAGTCATTCGTTATTGGTATAGTCTAATGAATAATGGCCAATGAAAATCTGTGCTGAGGCTTAGATTAAACTCAGGTTTTCTTGGAGTAGCAATGAATGCACGATGACTTAAGGACAATGAAAGTGCTGGTAGTGTGGACAATTGAAACGTATTGAAATGGACTGTAAGAGGTAACAAAAGGGTAGCCAAATTGAATTTTTATTAAACACAACTTTTCTGCAACTTTATACTTGTACTTTTCTTTAATGTGTGAAGACTCTTTTACCTTCCCATTTTGGTTAAATGCGCTGAAAAGTGCACTTTTTAAACACCTAAAATTATCCATGCTTTCCTGGACAACTGAGTGCGCTGTTCGGCTATGATGCCATCCAGCAAAGACAATAGTTCATTGCATAGGTTTTTTACTTAAAGTTGTGAACCCAGAATTTACTTACTGAAAACAATTCTGACAAAAGTATTGGTGTTCACTTCTTGCTATGCACATAAAAAACAACGAATCAGAAAAAAGTGTGTACAAAAAAAGTACATGTATAGCATTTAGGCTTTCTTCCCGGATGACATCACAGCTTTACTAGTGGATATGGCAACGTCATTAGCATAAAAACCCGGCAGAAAAATACCCTTTGAAATTATGAAACAAAAGTTGAAAATGAGGTTAATCGAGACACAAAGGTGCATTTTGAAGGTCTGTATTAAAACATTCAAACTGATTGGAACTACCCTTGAATGTTGTTACAGAGAAAGGAAGAAAGATCAGAGTTTGTTTACATCATCGGCAGCCATTTTGAACCTTGTACATGTATGTGGGTATTTCCAGCAGTGATTACCAGCCATCAAACGAGGAGCTCACGCAGGGAATGCTGCCAAGATCAGAATGCGCCACGTTGGGCTTCAGGTAGGTACACCATGACCTTGAACGTGCATGTACAGATGCTGTTGCTTACGTGTTGCCGACGTCAGAGCAGATCCAGCATTAAATATGCTTTAGGCAAAAAAATGGAAATTTTTGTATGAGACTTTTTTGAAACATTTACTTGTGTTTGTATGAATAATAACGAAGCAAATACTTTTTAGTGCAATTGCTAAAAAGTAAAAGTATTTACTTTTTACTCTTTAAACTTGTGCTTGACAATAAACAGTTGCTTCATTTTGTATGAATAAAAATGAGTAAGTTCTACAAAATTGGAGTATTTTATACTTGACATTTTTCACGACTGGGTCAGGGTAAGCTTGAAAACGAGGAGCATTTACTTATGTTCAAACTGGCGGCGTTCATGAATGTCATTCGAAAAGAAAAGCTGTATGCCTTTAGGAGGGAATCTGAAGAAAATATATGCAAGCAGTTGTACCGATTTGCAAGTGGCAGAGAAATTTGTTTTATCAAGGGTTTTGCAATCAAAATTACTGCCATCATGCTTATCTGCCATGCCGATGTCTCAAGATACAGCACCGTGCTGCACTGTGTGTATCTGTACATGCAGACAACGGAAGCCCTACTGTGTAAAACCATTCGGCTGTGCAGTCAGCCACAAGCTTAAAGCATTTGCCAATTTTACTAGTAGATTGCTGAATAGTAAAAGAAACATTTCATTCATACTCATTAAAGCATTTGCTTATTCTTAATGGTTTTACTTCTCAGTAAACGATTTTGCTGTTTGCTTGAACTTTATAGCATTTGATAGTTTTATTCACACGACCTATGGCGAGATTCGTCACATGCGAGGACGGTGGTTCAAAGCGTTGACGTCTGTTGTACTGTCTTGCGTCATCTTGCATATGGCTGTAACCATGGAACTAGTACACACAACCCATAGATGTGGCAGGGAAACGAACGTTGTTGGCTATTGTACATGTAGGCCCTACATTCAAGTCCTTGAGTAAACTTGTGGTCTAACGTTGCGGTTTTCGAAAGGCGGTTTTCGATACGATTTGTTGGATTACTTGACGGAGTGTTTCCCGCACGTCAATTCAACAGTTCCCCAGCTTCTACCGTGAACTGAAGTAATGCAATTTGACAACATCTTGACGCACATTGGTGCGTTTGGCAGGTACCAGAAGATAATCTGGTTGGCATAACTTTTGCTTTCCATGCCATCGCCCAGGTGTTCCTGGCGGCAGAGACCGACCACTGGTGCGCCGTGACGGCCGATCAATCCCTGAACTGCACCGGGCTAGACCTCGAGACTGCGGTGGAGTGTCTGAACCAACAGAAGGAGCTCACCATCCCGTTCACAGTGGACAAGGAAGGCCAGGTCGTGTACTCAAAGTGTGAGCGGTACGTGGAAGCTTGGGACGGGGAACTGGAAGGGAATGGCACCAATGGAACACTGCAGAGGGATGAGGCCAGCAATGAGACTATACCCTGCGATAGAGGATGGGAGTATGATCGCTCGCAGTATCATAGCACCATTATTCAAGATGTAATTAATATTACCCCTTGTTGCAACTAATATTATTCTAATTAGTAACCAACGGAAACTTGTAATGCACTTTCTGCAGCGTGCAGTCAGTGCTCGAGAAACGGGCTTCCAATCTAGTGGAGCTATAGGTTACCTACGCATGGCTGCTCGTATGTCAACATATTTATTCCAGTGTTTGAACAGGCACGAATCTACTGGGGGCTAGAACTTTTGCTAACCCCCCCCATAAAAAATACCAAAAACATTTACAAAATATAAAACTAACAGAGGAGCAGCAAACGTTAACAGGTGATCACGTCATGTGCCAAGGGTCTACCCCCCCAAAAAAAAATAGATAAAAGAAGACCTGTAGACCCGCGCCTGGATCTGAACCTTTCATAGCATGTGTGTGTGTTTAAAGGATATTGTCATTCCCGTGTTTGATGTAAGCTTTAAAAAATGTAAAGCTGTTTTATGGCATAGCATTTCAAGGCATCGAAAATTACACGATTAACTAGCTATGTACAAAATAGGGAAAAGCCGTGAAAATGGAGACGATAAAAAGAAAATCAAACATTGAACAGTAAAATCACTAGGCCTGCGTTGTTAGTCTGTAACGTCTTTTTAATAAAGCATTCAAGTATTGCTATAATTTTAAGAGTAACATTTAAAATGAAGTTTTAAATGTGATCAGCTAACCCTCAGCATCAATTGTGCGCAGAAACCATCATTTAATACAGCAATCTAGCTTTACAGAGTGAAAATATGTCCCTGAAACGGAAACAATAGCCCATTATATACATAAACAAAGAAAAACAAACACGAAACTGCAGTTAATTCCCACAGTTATTCAATTAAACCTGCCATACAGCATATTGTGTGCATTCTAGCAATTCTTTTCGCCAATTTTTTGGGAGCTATAACCCTTTGGACACGCATTCCGAGTTGGCATGCATTTCAGGCTTTGTTTTTTCGCGCCACATCAGAGTTAAATCTCCGAGCACTCTGCTCTGTGTACGTGTTTACGGCGTTGGTTCTGAGCCAGCACCTTTAGGTCAAATCATCCTTCATAAAACAGCTGTCAAGTAACAAGGGATAGGGCCTGATTTAAAGAGACGATGGATGCCTATGGCAGAGGGTGACTTATAACCCCACTTTAAAAACTTCTGTATATTCCTTACAGTCCATTATGCCGTAAGAACAGTAAACCATTGACAGGTGGACTCAAGTAAGCCCATTCGACAAAATGAAATATGGGACTCAAATGGGCATTTTCGCTTATTCCCCTCCGTTGGGGCTTAATTTTGTGCATGTGTTTGCCGTGGTAAACAATGACCCCGTGATGTGCAGAGAGCTAGAGACCGTACCAGTGGGGCAAAAAAACAGAAATTTGGGCAGCAATTAATGGATCCAGCCTGGCTTCATGGCGGGCCACCTGCCATTGGTAATCCTGTGGTACGTGCATACTCTATTGTTTTTCTGAAATGGTTGTCCTAGTTTTTCATCGTTCTTAAAAGAATACTCATTCCTTCCCCGAAAGAAAGAGTGGTTATCCTTGTTTCGCCTCGGCAAAATACAGGACTTCTAAAAAATTGACAGTGGCCTTTCCATGCTTCTGTACTGCCTACCCCCAGTTGACTTTGTTTTGTGATTTTTTCTATGAGAATGTGGCAGTCAGTCAAGAGTCATAGGGCTCTTCGTACACTTTATATTGACCACATGTCCGCGTACATTAATTTTAGGCGGGGAAGCGTGAATTTTTAGTTCCTTTTAACGCCTTTGATGCTCATTTTCCTTTGAAGTTTTTCCTGGAAGCGTGTGTACCTGTGCTGGAAATTGAGGGGATGGGAGATGCAGAAAGGTGGGTGGGATATGACGCAATATGACTCTATATAGACGTCGATGTTCATGATATTAATGTTCATGTGTAATATGTTTTCAGAATGACATTTTACGGCTTTTTAAATTGTTCTCCTTCCTTGAGAGATATAGAATGCATTTTAGTCGTTGGAAGTCTGAAATATTCTTCGCCATCCACTTTAATTTTTTTGCTCACGACAAAACAGTGTGTGGGAGATGAGACGCCCCCACCTCAAACTGAAGTGTGGGGGTGGATATATATCCCCATCCCCCGGGATTTTACGCCTGTGCCACCCTCAGCATGTTCGTTGATTCTTCAACTGAGAACACCTCAGAGGTTTTGTGAGTTTCATTGCACTTGGAAAATATCAATTCTGATTTAGTACGGAGTTTCCGTGCACAGGCGTTTCAAAATAAGGTCCCGTTAGGCGATTAGCTTTGTTTAAAAATAGACAAAACCGTATTTTAGTATGCATGTCTCTTTTCCACTCCTACATTGGTTTTTCTTTTTCATTATGTCACATTTTTTTCATTATGTCACATTTTTTTCATTATGTCACTTTTTTCATTGTGTCATTTGTTCTGTTTTGCTTGCAGTTTGATTTGGTATGCTCCAGAGGGGATCTACCCGGGCTAGCTCAATCAGTTTACTTCGGGGGCTTTTTGACGGGCTCTTTCGTGTGGGGTGCTGTGGCTGATTGGTAAATACATGTATAAATGTGCCCTCCCATTTCACCAAGGGTATTGCCGAGAACTACTGTGGGATGGTGTTCATGAACAAATGGATCGTCTTCTGTTCAAATGAAGTCATTCACTTGTACAGTGATGGCGTGAATTCCTTGTTGCTTTTTATGAAGATACTTTATAGGCCTATAGCGGTGCTGGAATGTGAATTATAGAATTTTGAACGGGTTTTGAAAGTACTGGTGCGTTGTATAGCACATTTTCTAATGGTCTTTCTCAGTTGTACGAGTAGGCCGGATTGGGTTCGATTGAATAAGCCATTTGCGAGTTAATTTTGAATAAAATCTTGTGCACTGAGTTATCTGACTGCACATAAACATAACGATTTCAATTCCCCAGACTAAATACACTTGCTATGACTCGTGATTCGGGGCGAGCTTTTGCATAGCGACCACCACCTCTTGGATTGACTGGTTCCTTTGTGCCCTTCTTATCCATTGAGAACAGTGTATTGTTGCAAGGCGTCTCTTATGTAACTAAGCAAAAGCTTGCTCCGAATCATGAGGTATAGCAACAGTGGTTTTAGTAAGGAGAATTGAAGTTGTTATGTGCACATGAGTCTCCTGCGTCCACATACCCCTGCACAGCCTATATATGCAAATTTCCCATGTGCCTATTACAATTCGCTGAAAAGACTTGATTATACATGCTGCCCTTTGAACCTCCACAATGCACTGCGATACCGCCGCCATTTTCATCCTTCTTTTCTCAGCGCCTATCGTTTACGGACGTGTCTTTTATGGAATTTTCGGAGTTTGGAGTTTTGTGAATTGACTATTACGAAATAAAGAGTGATTTCTTATCGTTTGGTAAGGCAGTTGATAGCTAGTTAAAGGTAATCTGGAAGCGGTGGAGCGTGGAACGGGATTCGCGGGTTGAGTGACTCAGTGTGTGCGGTGTTGCGTGAAGGTGTTGGATCCTGGAATTGGCGGGAAACCTTGGGTTCGGGTATAGGGGACCCTTATGCCGGGGGGGGGTTGGCTTCGGGTAGAGAAGACCCTAACGCTTGGGGTGGGGGCCATGGGTTTCGGGTATAGGGACCCTACTGCCCGGGAGTGGGTGTCTGCTTGGGTGCTAGTAGTAGGCGCCAAATGTCGCTGAGCTTGAAACCGATGTCTTGGGGTAGGGTGTTGTGCCGGAAAATCTCGATGACTTCTCGAATTCTCCTTGGGAGCCAGTTCTGGATGGGAGCGATGAGTTCTACTTTATCCCATTCGATGCAGTGGTCCGTGGAGTGTGCATGTTTGATGATGGCCGACTTGTCGTATTCTCCTCGTCGGCCGTGCGAGCTGGGTTCTTGGAGTCTGGTGGGGAGGTTCTTTCCCCGATGTATACTTGCCCGCATTCATACGGAATGCGATATACACCGGGGCGACTGTTGGATGAGTGTGTGTCCTTGTGGGTGTGAAGTGCAGCCTGGCCGTCTGCAGGATGCTCCGGAGTTGGTGGGAGGTGGGGCCCAGGTACGGTAGACATACTGTGGGGGTGGGGGCTTGGGGGGTTTCGGGTATGAGTGACCCTAATGCCACAGGGGACTTCGGGTATAGGTGACCCTAACGTCCTGGGGGAGGGCTTGGAAAGGTTGATACCTTGGGTGCGGTAGCCGTTCATCTTGAGGGCGGACTTGATGTGGTGGAGTTCTTGGCGCAGGTTGTTCTGGTCGCAGATCTCGTAGGGCTCTGCGGCCCAGGGTGCGGTTGACTGAGGTCTTGATGGCTGGGTGGTGGATAGATCTCTGATGCAGGTACTGGGCGGTGTGGGTGGGCTTGCGGTGGACACGGTGGTTGAGGGTGCCGTCTGGGTTTCTGGACAGGTGAACATCTAATAAGGAGAGATGTCCGTCTTGTTCTTGTTCCATGGTGAAATTGATAGTGGGGTGTTGCTTGTTGAGGTACTCGAGGAATTCTTGGAGGTGATCTTGACCATGGGGGCATATGTCGAATGTGTCGTCAACATAGCGCAGCCAAATGGTGGGTTTGAGGTGGGCGGTGAGGGGATCCCATGGAGGTCCCATCTGTATGCTCGTAGAACTGATCTTGGAACTTGAAGTAGCTAGAAGAAACGCAGAGGCGGATGAGGTCGGCGATCTGGGCGGAGGAGAGGGTTGTGCGGTCAGCGACGGAGGGGTCGCTGTCCAGTCGATCTTTGGCAATTTGGCATGCTTCTTCGGTGGGAACATTGGTGAATAGCAACACCACGTCGAAGCTCACCATGATGTCTGTTTGATGGAGTGACATGTTTCTCGTGAGCTTCACGAACTGGGCGGAGTTGGAGATATGGTGTGTTGCCGACCAGGGGCTGGAGGATGCCGGTCAGGAAGTGGGCAGTCTCGTACGTCAGTGGGGCGCAGGGGGGCGTCCAGCTTGTGGATCTTGGTTTGACCAAAGAATCTTGGACAGGTAGACGCTGACAGGCGGAGGCGACGGTGGAGGTCTGCTGGGGCGGAGTTGGAGCGGTGGAGGGCGAGGAGGTGGCTGGTGATGCGTTTCTCGACGGCTTGAGTGGGGTCCTTGGGTAGGGGGCAGTAGGTGCCGGGTGTGAGGATGTCTTGTACTTTGTTGGGGTAAGCCACACGATCCATGACCACGGTGGCGTTGCCCTTGTCGGCCGTGATGATGTGGATGGACTTTGTCGCTGCGAAGATCACGGAGGGCTTCAACTTCGGGTCTGGTGAGGTTGGGCTTGACCGGTTTGGCGTGTTTTAGTGCTTGGTGGATCTTGACTCGGATGTTACCGGCTGTTGTCTTGTCAAGCTTCCGTATGGCAGGTTCTATGGCTTGGATGATGTCGGCTAGGGGGACTGCGAGTGGTGAGGTGGCGAAGTTCATGCCTAGGGACAGGGCATCTGTCTCAGTGGTCGACAGGGAGCGTTGGCTGAGGTTCACGACGGTGTGTCGTTGGAAATCACTCTGGCTGCGGAGGTGGGCTGGGAGGGACGTGGGTGGTGTTTGCAGTCGGGATATAGGGGATCCCTGGGGCTCGGGGCTACGGTTGCCTTTCCGGCTGCGCCCAGCGTAATCGAAACGAAAAGGCGGCCTTGGCAAGTATTTGTTGATTTTTACCTTTTTATTTTTTCGCGATCTCTATTCCAGCAGATGAATGGAAAAGTTTCAGCGCTTTGATGTACGTCGACAGTACTGGTTATGGAGCGGTCTACAATCTTTGGTCGCTCCTTACCTGCAATTTTTGTATTTCTTCAGTGCATACGGAATGATCTTAATTCCCCGTGCACGTAATGATACGGCCGTAGATCTCCAAATTCAGGATTCAAATGGCCACATCGAACATAGTACAATGTAACAGGGCTCACTTTTCTTTCCTTATTGTGAATACTTCAGCATCTATTTATAAGTGAGCCCTTCCGCTCCATGCCTCCATGGTCTGGGACCACCGCCTCTCAAGACAAACACAGCAACAAGTTAGAGCTCCAAGCGGTGTTTAACGCTCTTCACCCTAGTGGGTCGTTCCTTTCGAGTCCAGAGCGACAACTCCACGGCAGTGATGTACATCAACCGCCAGGGCGGCACTCGCTCCCCCAACGCTGCACCCTTGTGTGGCATCTCTTCATGTGGACGAACGAACAAAAGATCACACTCCAAGCCGTCCACGTAGCAGGAACCAACAACAGCATAGCAGTCACACTCTCTGAGGGTGCCGTGTCGGGTCCTCATCATCGCCCCGTTCTGGCCTCACCAACCATGGTTTCCGAGACTAACAAGACTTCTGGTACGATGACCACTGGTCCTTCCGACCAGGCAGGACATTCTTCGTCAACCCAAGTCAGGGGTCCTCCATCGAGCACCGGGGGATCTTCACTTCACGTGCTGGACGTTGTCTAACGATCCTTCGGGGTGTCGGGCCTTTCTGCGGACGCCGCGTCCATGACGGCCCGGGGTCGACAACTGTCCACTCGCAAATTTACAACATCCGACTACAACATTTTACCAGATGGTGCGACGACCACGATGCTTCTCCAACCGAAGCTCCTGTGAGTTCTGTCACAGACCTTTTTATGTATCTGTTCCACTTGGGCCTCCGGATTACCACAATCCGGAATTTCTAGTCGGCCTTGGCAGCCGTTCATTTGGGCTTCAGCGATGGATTGACAGTCTCTTATAACGCTGCTATCCACCATCTTTGTCGAGGAATGTCTGTCAAGCGTCCTCATGTCAAAACGCCTCGTGCTATCCTAGGACCTTGGAAGCGGCTCACGCGTTCTTGTCGATCCTCCCTTCGAGCTGCCTTCTGATGCATCTAATATCTATCTCAGCATCAAACTGATATTCCTCCTTGCGGTTATTACATCAAGACACTGTAGCGAACTTCATGCTCTATCGATGGCCGAAGGTCACATCCACTGGGAGCCGCATTGGGTTAGTCTAATATCCCAGCCATCAAGTTTTTGACGAAAAGCCAGACGCCTACCTTCTGGCCTCTCGGCATATTCGTTCCCGACATAGCCTCACTTTTGGGAGATGACTTTGACAAGATATGGTATCCAGTCCGCACCCTCAAGTGGTACCTTGCCAGGACCAAGCGTCGCCGAGAGTCTAACTCTCGGCTCTTCATCACTTCGACAAAACCCTTCCATTCAGCGTCAAAGGACACTATTGCCCAATGGACGGTCTCGGCCATCATCTTCGCGAACCGAGACTGGCCGGCACAACATGACGAGATGACCCGATCTCGCATAAGGGCCCTCAATACTTGGGCCGCTTCCGCGTCCTGGTCATACTTCAGAGGAGTTCCTCTGGCGGAAATCTGCCAGGCGGCTTGCTGGAGATCCCCCTCCACCTTCACCGAGTGCTATCTACAAGATGTTCTGCAGAGCGAAATATCCCTTGGCTCAGCAACCTTGTGTTCGGCGGTCCGGACAGTGCCCAGTACTGCCCCGGGCCGTACGGTGAATACTTCATCATAGACATTTCTATCTTCTGGTGATTGTTTGCTTGAGCGACGCCCGTCTATATTCTTTTAATAACAACACTAGCTTCCGTCGCCGACCCACCTCCAGGGTACGGTGCCACTCTGCATTATGTAGGCTGGGCAGGGGTACGTGAACGTAGGAGACTCCTCCCCCACAGAAGTGTGGGTCGGGTCTCCTAGTGATACTTAGCCCTGCCCAGCCGCTCCCGCCCGTCCTTCCCCACTTTTTTGCTCCGGGGCGTTCCTGCGCTTCGAAAGGAAGGACGAACATGGAGGCGGGATCGCAGTGCATTGTAGAGGGTCAAGGGGCAGCATGCATAATAAAGTCTTCTCAGCGAATTTTAATAGGCACATGGGAAATTTGCACATGTAGGCTGGACAGGGGTAAGTATCACTAGGAGACCCGATCCACACTTCTGTGGGGGAGGAATTGAAAGAACTCAGTGTACCAGATTTGGGTCAAAGTTAACTTGCAAAAGTCTTATCGGGCAAGGTTGGGTTGCATAAGGCGTTGGGCAAATCTAGCCTGATACGGTGCGCGCACCTGTTCACGCTGGTCCAGCTAGCGCGCTGTGCCTACGTGATGCCTATAAATTCATGTGTTTTTTGCCAAGTCGTTACGCGCACGCGCACTCACATACGTAAATCTTGATGGTTTTGTCCCAAACCAGCAAAACTCATCACTGTATTAAATGACGATATAAACCATAGCGTCTGCGCGTGACACTATTATCCGCAAATCTGGTCTACTGCACACAGTACATGCACGCTGTGTACATGTATGTGCACCCTGCTTGTGTTGTGCAAATGCACACTACGCGCGCGCAGTCACGCGTCCACGCCCGTCGACTCGACAGGCTACGCATGGCATGTACACACACATGTACGTGCACCCCTTCTGCTCGTTTTGTACAAATGCACACTACCCGCACTCACGCGTCTGTACCCACAGCCCTGCCCCAAGACAGGTTTTACTATGTACTGTTTTGGCCAGTGCACCGTGCAGGCGACATGCGCTGGCGAGCACAGTCGAATAGCAATACCAGTAGGGGGCGCTATATTCATACGAGACGAAACCAATCTAAAGTAGACCCTTCCACTAATATAATTATACTCAGAAAGATAGGGGACGAAGGGGTGCCCCCTACATTTCCAATCCCTATACACACCATAGAGTATTGTTACGTAACACATTTGGGGGTCAAGGTTATCTGTGGCAAAATGAAGAGGAACAGTCCAGGAAATCATCATCAAAAAATCCAGCTCGAAGGAGTAATCCTAGTTGGAGAAAAAGAAGCATTTTCCTCAGTTTCCTTAACCACGGGAGACGAATGGTGTACGTGCATGCAATGCGCTTCGTACATGTACACTGTACCGTACCTGTGTGTTTACATACAATGTACATGTACATGTATACGATGTGCTCATACGCTGTATATCGATGTGAGTGTACATGTATATGCAATGTATACGACGTGTCCATATGCCGTATATCGTTCTGTTGTTTAGTTTTTTCCTACAGAGTAGATACATTTCATGAGAAAACGCTACGTTCTCCTTTGCTACCTCAACAGTCAAAAAGCTTTTTGATACATTTCACGGCAAAACAATGTACCGTATTTGGTTACCTGCTTTAGATACGGTGGCATTTGATTTTATACGCCAAAATAAATAATCTTTGAGACTTTCGGTGCATTTCATCTAAAACAAAAATTGACTGTCCAGCGGCATGGCATTTACTTCGTGAAATTTATAATTTCAAATATGTTGGATTTCATTTGTCTATCCATTAATTAAGCAAGATTGAAAATGTCAGAGTTTGCAAGTCAGACACAATCCATATAGACTTTTAACAATGATCCCTTTGATATTTAAGATACATGCTTACACATTATGCAGCAGCGTGTTATACATTTTAATACGGGAATACCTATTTGTGCTTGGCCGGACTTAAACGTGCGTTTAAGACCGGCACAGGAGAATGAACGCGACTAATGCCAGAGCTGCAGGCCAAGCATATATATTCCGAATCATAAATACCTTTTTATTCAAAGAGTCAAAAGAAGTCCACAGAAGTATGATGGGTCTCCAACGATATTGTTCTAAACTTTCCCTTCATTTTCCAGAACACCCCCGTCCATTTTATGGTATATTCCTATTGAAAGTTGTCCAATAGAATGACTTTGTATATAAACTTGGCGCACGGGTGGCGCGTTGCTCGCATCCTCAAGACCAGCAGGGATGGAGTTAACTGTCTCGTATCCAGGTACCAGAGCGTGTTTTACGCAGCGGGCATTATCACTTCTCAGCGGGCATTATTAAATGTTAATACACTGTTAAGTTGCACGTCGTTGAATAGGGAGACTGAGGTATTAGTCCAGTCAATCCAGGAGATCTTTTTTTTGGGGGGGGAGACCGAACACTTATTGCAAAAGAATTAATTTCACCGCAGGGTATTTCAGAATGATCCCCCGAACACCAGCCTAAAAGTGCTAAAGAATCTTAGCATGGGAAAATAGTTCAATTTGCATGATATGCATATTAGCATAAAAAACCTATTTTCATTGTAATTTCAAATCTAAGTACCTGGTTTAAACAAATCAAGTTTCCACACTCACATTTTCATGGTCAGAGAAACCAATAGGCTCAATTCCAAGATATATGCATATTATGCAAATTAAACTACTGTACAATTGTATAAAACTGTGCAATTTTGTAACCATGCTCAATGGAAAAAGTGTCCACAGATCACCCATATTTTGTCCATAACTCAAAATTTCAAAACGTCAAGTTTCATCAAATTGCCTTGAGAGGGTCGGGTAGCTAATTTACTATGGATCCCTTGCTTGAGGCCTGAGGCCCGATAATTTCTCTTCGACAAGAAAGCGCTGAGACCGCGTTGGACAAGACTTAGATCCACCAATGGGTGGGACACCAAAAAGATGGGATTGGGTTCGGTTGGGTTTAGTTGCTCTTCGTGTCAGCAATTTTTTAGTTTAGTGCTTGGCGCACGCAAATTCCACGTTGGTTTTGGGTTGTATTAGACAGGGCTTTAGAGACAGGTTTGGTCCGTGGAGTTACGATTGGATTGGTTGAGTTCTATCCCCTCTCAGTTGTCCATTTTATGCGGTTTTTGTTTGGTTTTTTGTTTGTTTGTTTTTTTTTTGGTAGGGTTGGTCGGAGGTTCACCATCTTCACCAGTCTGTCTGTAGCGTGCCTTACCTCAACCCTTCTTATCCTGGTGCCCACTCTGGCTGCTTACAGCGCTCTTCGCTTCTTCATCGCAGCAGCCGTTTTTGGTGTATACCTGGTGACATTTGTTTTAGGTTAGCTTATAATAAAAGCCGCTTGTCTGTGAATTACGACCTCAGTAAGCCACATGAGGGTATACAATGGCAACAGGAAGGGTACCTGTGAATTTCCTTTCAGTGCTGACAGATTTGAGACCGGACTCGGACGGGAATCCGGGCTGATTCCTGATTGGACTCGGACTAGTAAACTCGATTGGACTCGGACTCTCCCTCAAATAAGGAGGAGTAGACTGGACTCGATCCGAATCCGCCAAAAATAAATTATCCACGTTTAGCTTTATAGCAATTTCATAATGAGGACATAAATTTTAGGTTTCAAGCAAATATGCCTGGGAAGTCCATCTAGCTGCTCTGTTGTGTTAGCGCCGTGTAGCTCTATTTGAGTGCGGTCCGCGGTACGGTGTACGGTGAAGGCCCGGACACGTGACGTACAGTGTGTGCAAAACCATACGTACGTCCGTGAGTGCCCGTACAGGCTCGGTGGCTCAGTTCCCTGACGAAAGACTCGCATACGACACCTGATTGGATAGGGAAGAGTGAAATTCATCCTTGGAATCGGACTAATGAGACTATGCTCAACCTGCAACTTCACTGGCCTACTGGCTTGCGCGACATGGTTAAGTTTAATTTCGAGATGGTACTGTACTTTTGCAATACACCCTAGAATTGGGGCGGATCCAGGAATTTTTCCGGGGGGGTCAGCCTAAATAAGATGAAACATTGTACATGCCATACATTGTTTACAATGGTATTGAAGCACTTACTTTAGTTATTTTTATTATCTTTGCAAATTTTGTTAAAAAAAGAACTAAAATGTTTTCTGTCTATTTTCGCTAAAATGTTGAACCACTTTTTTATGGGATACACTCATGGAAAAGTTTTACTTTTATACTTCATCAAAATCGGTCATCAAAACAGCCAAATCTTTGAAAGTTACGCATCCATTGTGTTGCGTTTAGAATTATGTCTGGCATAGCCCGACTGCCTCACAAAGTAATATCCGGCAACAGAAAGTAATGTACGACCAGAGGCAGCCTGGCTACGTGGCACAACCCATCATTTTTCAACTTTGTCTTGAATTTTGGTGCTGTCATGGAAGAACGTTTTTTGTTCTCTGTGTAAGATGTTTTTATAGCTTGCCGATGGTGGCCTTCAATGTCTTTCGACGTTTCCACATAGATACGTGACACTTTCTTCTTCATTTTTACTCATTTCAAGGCCTTAACCTTGAAATAGCTTGTGCCTCATGTTTCAACAGTTTTTTCCTTCATCACGGCTCTGTATTTTCCCAAATATTTGCTGTGCCTGACTGCTTTTGATGGGACATTAATTAAAGTAACATCTTTCTGGTACTTGTAGAGGGTTTTGTTCTCCCCCAGTGCAAAATACAGCCCCACAAGGTGTCAGCTTTTTTGGTTGGGGGTCCAAAATGAAGGCGCAGGCCCCTACAAGTAACAAAAAGCAGCAAAATATAAATTGCTTTTAATAGATGATGTCCTTTTAAACCGTCACGATGAGTGATATTTGTGAGTTGTACATTAGTGAACTGATGTCGATCAGAACACTTCTTGATGATTCAAAAAAGGACTCGCACTCATACTCAGACACAAAGACTCGGACTCAAACTCAACAAGCACTAGGACTTGAATAGCAAGGACTTGGACTTCAATAGAAAAGACTTAGACTTCATACTCGAACAGTAAGGACTTGGACGAGTAGCAAGGACTTGGACTTGAATAGCAAAGACTGAGACTCAGACTCAGGTACCAAGGACTCGGATTTGGGTAAAATGGACTCGATTAGTACTCTCTGTGATGTCGCGTTTCGTTCGATGCATGCTAGTCAGTTATCTTACACCGCCAATTTTAGTTGGGAAATACAAGGTTAGCGTAGGGGATACATTCAATTTTTTTTACATTATTTGACGTTTTAACTGGAGATGAAGAAGGGAGCTAGTTGACCCCAGAAACCAGTCATAAACAGACTAAGCAAACATGTATTTGTGACAATCTGAAATTGTTCTACTAATTACTTCTGAAAATTGCTATGCCTTGTAAACACCTTTAATTTAATCAGTTTTGTTCCTTGTCGGCAGGCCTTCACTTCAATTTTGGCTGATCATGGAAATCCAACGGAAATCTTTTAGCCTGACACGAAATGTTGACTTCAACATAATGTATTCAAGCTCGCCATTGTCTTCGTGTCCAGGAAACAAAAACTCGTATTGGGATTTGTTTAAAAATAATCTAATGCCAGCGTTCGCGAGTAATACGTGATATCTTCGTGTGCTTTTTCCTAGTGTCAGAACTTGTTGGACCTGCCTATCGTAGCTTGGCCGGTACATTATTTTCCATTTATTTTTCCATCGGCTACACCCTTCTGGCCATCTGTGCTTACTTCCTCCGTGACTGGCGCCATCTCCAGCTCGCCATCTCGTTACCCTCATTCCTGTTCTTCTCCTTCCTCTCGTAAGTTGGATTAGCTGTTGGCGGCAGGATCTGTAAACAGATGGACTGCGTATAAATTGGAACTTTTCTCCGCATTATGGTAGTCTTGAAGAGGATATCGGCGTACACAACGTACAGTACTCCGGTATCCGGACCTATAGCAGTCCTAGTGTACACTGTGGGCTTTCTGGACGACTGATGTCCATTTCTGTCTCCTCTTAAAGAAAATAAGGAAAGTGGGTGGTTGAATGCCAATTATTGTCTCAGTACGGAGCTCTAAAAGTGCCGTCAACCTTGTTAAGATCTTGCCTTATTTTTCTCCATTAGGATGATGACATACTCTGGGTAATATGTCCACATCCCCAGACAATTTAGCAGGGGATAACGATGTCCTGTAGTGTAGAGTGTCATTATAAATCATCACATAACAAAATCCGAAAGAGGGGAGGCCGATAACCGAAGAAAGAATATCACATAAGTAAACTGTCGACTATATCTTGGGATGACAAATCATGAAAGTACGATGTTGACGTCCTAACATACCGTTATCCTTTTCCTTATTTCAATTATTCCACAAGATGTCAACATCCTGATCTCTAGATGTCCTCTTTCAGAATAATCCATCTTAAGATGGTGTCATCCCATGATGCATTATGTCAATATCCTGTCTTTAATATTCATGTCGTCGGCCTGCCATAAAAAGTGCCAGACTGTCAACGAGTCGGATGGCGCTTCTAGGGCTCCGTACCAAAGAACAAATTTCAGTCTCGGCCTATTGTACACCAGGCGCAAGGTGTGTCCTATCATGGAGCCCCTACCCGAAACTTTGTTGTCTACAGCCTGTGTGTCTGTTTTTAGATTTCTTCCTGAGTCTCCCCGCTGGTTAATTTCCAAACGGAAATTTAAACAAGCCGAGAAGGTCATCCGTAAAATCGCCAAGGTAAACGGCTCATCCGTCCCGGCGAACTTGTTTAGTGAGACGGACGAACTTCAAGAAAAGGTACTTTCTAGTTGCTACAAACGTTAACCCTAATGATTTTGAATCCAACAAGCATATGCACGAGTTCAATGGTTCCCAGTGGGTTTAAGGTTTAATAGTCGATAATGAGGGGTTATCTGGTTGATTGTTAGCGTTGGTTTCTCCATACAGGCACATGGCAAATGCTGCGTTATCAGTCGATTTACTGAGAGTCATGAAGTAGCAATGGGTGAAAAATGGTGCCAAGACACCAGAGTACATTGTACATGGATTACTACAGGGAATGTTTCCAAACTGTATTGTATTCTAAGAAGTCAATTTTAAATGATTGCTGGAATTAATTAAGTCTGAATATCAGGCTCGACCTTCAAACCACCCTTGAATGCAGACAATCACGCTATAATGGAAAACCGTGCATTTCTCACAAATATATAACCTTTTCGGATATCTGTATATTGCTTTTCTCTATCGGCCAAGACCGTTTTGACCCGGCAAGCGACCCAGATTGACCTCTTCCGAACGCCTAATATGCGCAAAAAGACGCTGAACATCTTCTACCAATGGTGAGGGCATAAACAGGACTTTTTAACGGTATAAATTGGTTCCTCTTAATGTTTCCTTTTTGGGGGATCAATAGGTAGTAGGAATGTACTATTGTTTATAAAGTAATGATTAATTGTTAGAACGTCAACACGGAAGGATTGAACGCGTGGTCAATCACGAAGGCGCACAGAACTAACTTGGCCTTGTTTGCGCGAATGTTTGCACCAATGCACTGCTCAAGGAAGGGGGACTGAACAGTCAGGCGATATATCTGCAATACTCTCTATTTCCTGGAATTTACTTATTTGTCATAGCTAAAGAGGATGGGTTGGGATTTCAGCCTCCCGCCCTCAAATATCCGTCAGTGCAAAATGAATAATGAATGATTCTCTGTCACGTGATTTTTGACGGTCAACGTTCAAATTGCACGGATGTGCGAGGAAACACGAGCGCGTTCGAAGTCTCTTAATTCTGGCGTACTTGAAACTGTAGCCTTGTCCAAGGCGGTTTACGCGGCCGTCAGGTAGGGATCCAGGCCGTACACACGCAAACCACGGCAAACGAGCTGCCACCCTTGTACGGTACACCGACTTACAAACCGAATCACCGCAGACACGCGTGCGTGTACGTGTACATAAACGTACGAACGTGCGTCAGCTGTCCGTATCATGATGTCGAGTCGAGACAAGGCACGCGGAGTGGGGCGCAACGGCTTCACTATCACTCGCAAAGCATAACGGCCTGAGTGCAATATACCGTACTTGTTGAAAGCAAACCTGCTGCAGCGAAGGGTATTGCGCCGCACTCCGTGCAGTTTTTTCACCACGCACGTACAGCAGGCCTGACGGCCGGGGTTGTCAAAATCCTCACCCTGGTCAAGGCTCATGAAACTGCCAATAGAAATACACATAGGGGCCTATTTGAAAATCCACGCGCCTCCACGGACGAGGTGCGTTTTCGAAAATGTCTTTGCCCGTCTTGTTATTTCGGGTGAAAAAAACCTGTATTATTACAAATAACTGACGAATTAAGAAAAATAAACTGAACTAAGAATATGAATATTCCAAAGAGTGTATTTTTTAGTGTAATTTGTACAGTTTTTTGGTTGTTCTTGTTTCCAAAGGCGTTACATGTACATTACTATAAACTACCAAGCCCTATTTTATGTGTGTATGTGTGTGCGGGTTTTTTTTGGGGGGGGGGGCTGTCCAGGTTTGTGGTAAATCTCGTGTACTACGGCCTATCCCTGAGCACCTCGACTCTAGGGGTGGACGACTACGTAGCTGCCTTCGTGTCCGGAGCTATCGAGCTCCCAGCCTACGTATTCAACTGGTATGCCATCCAGCGATGGGGCCGTCGACTCCTACTGAGTCTCTCTCTCTTCACTGGTGCACTGACGTGTCTCATCAACATTTTCATTCGTACGTTTGCACAGAAAATAAACCCAAATTGTTCGAAAGCAGATAAAATAAGATTCTGTTCAGACACAATTTATTTCAAGCCCCTTTTGGTTACGTATAGCTTTTAAGGCGAAGGGATGTATGTAGTTTCTGTAGGTATCTGACTTTGAGAACAGCATTTAAGGTGCCGTTACACGGTATCTGATGACGACATCAGGTATTTTTTATGTGACCATTCATACTTTCATGCCCTTTTGGGGGGAATGGTTTATGCCGATGAATGAGCCTCTAAATTGAAAAAAAGGGGAAAAAAAGAAAAAAATTGGAACAAACGCAGTGGCTTTTTTTCCTACTATGCAGGAAAGCCGTTACTAAGGCAAGTTTACCGAATTCAGGGCTCGGTCCGTGCTTGCCACTTGTTTTATTTATTGGTCTAATAAAGGGAGACGGAATGATTTGGTCTCAGTAACGAAATTTTTATTTATTTGGCAGCACCTGGCGGCCTTCGTGCGGCTATCGCCATGATAGGAAAATTCGCCATATCTGGGGCATTCAACATTATCTACATTTACTCGGCAGAGCTTTTCCCAACACCCGTCCGGTAAGCCAAGACAACTCACTAAAATGCATACCCTATAGGAGTCTCCATACGTCGTCGTTTCGTCCACTGGTATTGAATGTGTCATGGATTCGCCTCGAGAGGCGGGTTGGGTCGACCACGGGTCTATGAAGTATAGTTACCACACGTCATACATTGAGCATTTCAGGCCGAATTCACCATCACGTGTGTCAGTCAGTATTTTTGCTGTTTAGCTCCAGTTGCGTGGGTGGAATTCAAACACGTGCCACAGAGGTGGAATAAGGCAAAATCACATGCGACCAATCATCACGCTGAATTCTCTCCATTTCTCTTGCAGGAGCATGGGCGTTGGAATGTCGTCCATGTCAGCCCGGCTCAGCGGCGTGATAGCCCCTGTTATTCTCATCCTGGGCAACTACTGGGAGCCTATCCCGCTGATCGTCTTTGGGGGATGCTCCCTGCTGGCCGGTGCTCTGGCACTTCTGCTCCCGGAGACCCTGAACCACAGCCTCCTGGAGACCGTCCAGGAAGGGGAGGAATTTGGAAGTAAGAGTTGGCTTTGCTTTTCGTAAACCAAAAATTATCAGTTCAAAAATCGTGTTTTTCTTTGACCTAAGAGAGGCTTTTAAACCCTACTAACCCTTTGTAGATATACCCGAATCCCGAACTAAATGAAGTGATGGTTATAACACTAAAAGAGCAGGGGTGGTATCCGCCCCGTCCCCCCCCCCGTCATTTTTCCCATATCGTCGCAGTGCCTTTTCTCATTGCAAGAGCTGAGCCTTTAGGAGTTTTAGAATAACTCTTTGCGGTTTTTTTGGCACCAGTTTTTGAAAATCGAATATACCAGGTCAGCCAAAAATGTCCACTTTTCCATTGTGGTGCTCAGTGCATACAGGCTGGCACGCATGTAGCCATGAACTGCAAATGGTCGTAACAACAAAACCATTTGTGTGATTGAGTTCAAATATCACAATTATACTGATAATGAGTTTTTTAAACATGTTTAAAAAGACGAACATAGCTCAGCCGAGTTCCTATAAAGGAGCAGAATCCACCCCTGCCTGTTTGTGAGAGGGGCCAAAATAATCCTGCTCTGTGAGACGCAACACCTTTTGTACGTAATTATATCAGCTTTCGTATGTAATTATATGTTTTGTTTTACCTGTGTCATGGCCCCGACTCATTAATTGACACAGGGCGAAAAAATGCATATTTATCCTTACACCATTGATATCACATTCTGAGATTAGTCCACGTTCGCTTCTTCTTGAATTCCTCAACCTAATGACTTGTAACGTTGAAGACGCATGCATCTTTTCATGCAAAATGGTTTTTAAGACATAAAGATATTACTTTTTGACCAAGACACGTTCAATCAACACCATCAAACTAATGTGGTGATACACTGAGTCCGCGCACGTCGTACAAAACTCTGTGAAGCAAGGAACTGAAACAATACGGCCGTTCTTGTTTGAGACCCGCAGTGAGGAAATATGGCAAGGAATTAAAGAAGAGGTTAACAAAGCATTTCTTGACGGCTCTGATGTGGGATTTCAAGGGCATATCCGGGGGAAAAAGGGGCCATGGCCCCCCTTTAATAAAGGGTCAATTTTTCTTCAAATGAAAAGCATTATTTTGTCAATTTTATTTCTGTCCCCTTTGTCCGTGTTCCTTCTTTCTATAGGCGTCTAAAAAGCCCCCAAATGAAGCCTCACCCCTACGAAAGGTCGTAATTGGGTAAAGAAAATTTCCAAATCCCCCCCCCCAAAAAAAGCAAGTTTGGCTCCACGAAAATTTGGTTCTGGATCCGCCCTTGGTCACACTTTGTTGAAGATGTGCAACACGTTATACCTCACCGTAGAATGCTACCATACACTAAACGAATGATTATTCTCTCATCCTACAGAGGGGCAGGGATTTGGACTGAAGAAACTGTTTAGGAGACCAAACAGCCCTGAAGGGAGTAGTAGCGCAGACGACTCCAAAGGGGAACCCTACAGACAGATCCTAACATACGATGAAACAAACGCTGGAGAATCATCCAAAGTGTAATCAGTGCTCACTGTGCTCAGAATGAGGCATTTCCCCCGATGAAAGAAGTACAGAAATCCAAAACGGGCTGCCGGTGCCACCGCTACATCTGCTGTCAGCGCGTGCTGTATAATTAAGACACCGGCGAAGACCAAGACCATTACTTTAGGTAATGTAAAGTTATAAAAAGCATGTTTCAATAAAAAGGCTTTTTTGGCATTTGGGGGCTTTGGGGCATTTTTCCCTAACACGATTGGGTAGATTTCCGGCGATACAGAGATAGGGCGCGTTATCTCCACATCCTGCCTGTAGGACATAGATTCGATAGTAGTAGGTTGCTGAAGATAAAAAAATTCAAAATTCCATGGACCGTGAACTCCCATGGGGGCGTGGTTGGACTATTTCTAACACTGTGGCGCTGTTTAGCACACTGTACGTTGTACATATACATGTGTTCCGCTGAAAAGTTACATTGAACTATCGGTTTATTTTCTATTCTTTTACTTTCTGCTTTACTTTCAAAGATAATCCTGTAGTATACACTCCCCCCCCGTCAAGAAGTGAGTGGGGGATGTGTTAACCCCCCCCCCAGATCTGTACGTGCACTCTATGAAAATAACTCATTCGGTAATGGTATGTGAAGAAAAAATAACTCAACTAGATCTGGCACCTAGTAATTTCATTAGTTGATGCCACTGAACTCGAGCGGGAAGTGGCAGGGAAGGATTCACGCAATTACTGCCTTTTAAGAAATTAGCAAAGCAAAACGACTCTATAGCATAGGGAATCTTCACTCTTCCCAGGGTTTTAAATGATTGGTCGAGCTTGTTTTTTTTTGTTAGACTCAACTTGATTTCTTTTTACTTTAAACAATGTTTGCACTTTCACGTCACGTATTCATACTGCAGTTTTACTACTATGGTTATTAAAAATGGTTGTGAAATATGGTTTTGAAAACAGAACTGATTCAGAACTGAATCTGCTTGCCCTGACGAAGGTGGTTTTATTATTATTTATTATTATCTTCCATACGGCCCTGCCATACCACGTAAAGAAAACCAGCTTTAAAAGCTATATTAACATGATTGAACTTTAAAAATAAAATACCACAATATTCAGATTTTTAAAAGATTATCACATAATAAAAATGAAAAATAAATGGGAAATTAAAATTAGTAAAAAAACACATAAAACAACACAAATATTTAAAACAAAGCAGTAGTAATACAGTAAAAATATTTTTAAGTATATAAAACATAAATATAAAAGTAGAGACATATGCATACAAATATTAAAAAATAGCATCAACGGAAACAAAATAAAACTACCTGAGGGACGTATTCAAAGATAACTTCAAACTGGTAAGGGATGTTGCTGTTGTCAGTGACTGATCAAGTTTGTTCCATTCTGAAATTCCTGTGACAAATGGGCTGTTCTTCAAACAATCGGTTTTACTTCTTGGTACAGTAAGTGAATTCATGACATAGGCCTGTCTCGTGTTATAGTTGGGAGTCTGGTTTGTTTGAATAAATTCATCACTTAAGTAAACTGGAGCCAAATCGTGCAAACATTTAAACATCAGTACAGCACGGTGATAAATAAACCGTTTGTTCAAAGGCATCCACTTTAGCTTGTGTAAAAGATCAGCGGACGGAGTATCAGTGTTCAATATTCGCTTCGCGTTTCTGAAGTTTCTCAAGCTTGTCAGTATGCATGCGGAATCTTTCTGACCATATCTGACAACAATAATCAAAATAAGGCTGAATAAACGTGTTATAAAGCATGGTTAAGCTTTCTAAAGGAAGATATGGTCTGACCCTTCGAAGCATGCTTAATTTCGATATTATATTTTTGTATATTCGTTTTAAGTGTTTCAGTTTAAAGAGTTTCTAATGCTTGCGTTAACAAAATACAAAGATCACTTGTGTATAGGTTGTAAATCTTTAAAAAGAAGATATGGTCTGACCCTTCGAAGCATGCTTAATTTCGATATTATTTTTTGTATATTCGTTTTGAGTGTTTCAGTTTAAAGAGTTTCTAATGCTTGCGTTAACAAAATACAAAGATCACAGGTGTATAGGTTGTAAATCTTTAACCCCACATTTAACAAAGACAATTTCTATCTATAAAATATAAATAAACTGATAAAAGATTACAAATAAGAAAGCAAAGAGAGCATACAAAAGAATACAAATGTCCATAAGCAAGTGTAATATCAGCATAATATCCACTAAAAATGTCGGAAAGAAGGCTAAAATGTGGCAACGTAGGCTTACGTGTGAACAATTAATCGAGGTTGTCCAGATTATTTTAACACCTATATCACACGAATTTCCCAGGACGATACTTTGATTTCGGCCCCTAGCATTGTTCAATTCAATTCCTAATACCAATTTCAAAAATCCACCAACGGATTTCATTCAAAGCGCAATATAATTCAAATTTGAAGCATTCTGATTCGTCCTAATTTCGGTGAATTCGTCTCATGTGACCATCGGCGTTGCATCGAAAAAGAAGTTTTTTATTTTTCATTTATTTTGGCGCTTTGAACATATAAATTCAGACATTTCAATCTTTGCATTTCCTTGCCCAATCTGGCCTACAAATGTCTTGATATTTGTACTTTTTCTTGTCATTCCTTGTAAACAGAAGAGATTAAAGTCCAAAAAGATCATTACGTTCTTCCGTCCATATTCTCTTATTGATTAATAGCTTTTTCTCGACCAATTTCGGCAAAATAGTAGAATTAAACAACGCGTCAGCCAATATCGCGCGGAATGAAATGCTGATCCAAGTCATAATTCAATTTGATAAGCTTGCAATAGAGTTGGATAGTGAGATTTACAAAAGGAACTGTTTGATTCAATTTCCCGTCCGCTTTTTGCTGTGTACATTATTTTGGTAGTTGGTATTTTAAACCTTGAATAACCCGAATTTCCCAAAGAATGTTAAAGCTAGACAATGATCAAGACTGTACGTGTCTGTTTAAGAATCACCTTCCTTGTGTATTATATAAATTAATTGCAAATAATAAAAGTATTTGTTCAATATTTTTATTTTAATTCCAGATTTCGTTAATGACATTTTATTTTTCAGGTTTATCCGCTTTATTTTTTATTAGTGTAATTTGAATCAGGACTTTATGGAAAGCAGTTTTGCAACCGACAGGGCCACCTGGTACAAATAAAACAGCAAATAATGGATAAAAAGGGGAAAATGTGGGTGTGGACATCATCCTTCCAAAATAGTTGAAAAGGTGATTTTAGATAACAGATAATCGCTCATAATTACTGTTTTATCTATTGAAACAAAGGACTTCAGGGTTATCCCAAAGTATTCCAATAATTATAACACTTTTTTGAAATTATGGACAAAACAGAATCAGACTTAGTCGGTCAACACTGATTTTTAACTTAAAAATATTAGTCAGTGACGATCAGGTAAATCCTAGAGGCAAGTATAGATTTTCCAGGTCAAATACGTAAAAACCGCATTTAAATTCATTTTAAGGGCCAAGTTGAAATAGATTTGCTCTCCACAGTTGTTCCTATGGTTCATCTTAGATGTTTCATTGTAGATGCTTTCAAATAAAAAGAAATAAAGGCGCAATGCAACTATCCCATTTATATGTATATTTCACGGTCTCCTGTATTTTCATCCATCAGATTTTAGTTCAAACGATTTTCGAATAATGTTATAGCCATTCTAAATAAAATAATAAACGCAAACAAAGGAAACAAGTCATGAGAATCAACGCGAACTTTACATCTTTACCTTCTTTTTGTGTTGTGTTTCCCCTATGTGCTCATTCCTTCTTGCGACAGATGCGCTTATCTGAGATCTCTGTGAAATTATTGTCATGCAGTCAGTTCTGATCCTTTCTGTGCTTTATTTTGATCACATCATTCCTTCCTTTGTTTTATGATTTAGAAATTATGAGCAATCAAAATGACTACTCGTTGTTTCTTTTATGACTTTACATTGTGCGTAAACTGTACCTGTTTGACATCTTGGAGTCTTTTTTGTCATTAGATCGAAATGATGAGGATACCTTTTCCGTAAGTGCGGCATGTAAGTCTTACAATAGAGGGTTTGCGTGGCCGCCATCTTGCTGCCCGTGCTTTTATTCCACAGGGTATGCACAAAGAACGTTTCCTGTGGAACGTAAAAACTGCCCTGCAAGATGGTATGTTTGCGGGCGCTTGATGGCATGTACCTGATCCCAGGCTGAAGGGGGGAGGGTTCTCAGCCATTGATTCCACGTAGACGAAACAGCCAATTACATTTGGACCCCGCTGTCTCTCTGCAAAGCTCCACGAGGGATACAAGCCAGACGAACAGTACTGTAATGTCAGACTTGCCATTTCTTCCTGGTTGGTCTTGTTCATAATGGAATCGGCTTCGAGACAATAACAACACGGGACAACTTTCTACCTGCTACCGTAGGGGAATTGCGGTGACCTGTTCCAAAGGAGAAGCATGAAACATCTACAACGACGCCAGGGCCTCATGTGTCGGCCGCCTGAAGGAACAAATTTAAACCCACTGCCCCAGACAAAGTTACACCACCGAAAGGGAACACTCTGCCCTGACTGAGTTGGCAGTTTAGAGAATACTTAGACTTTTGGAGTGGCAGACACGTTATTTGGAAGTGTTCGAGCTGTACATCAAGAGGGGATGAACGCGCAACAGAAGTGGGTATGAATGGATGTGCTGCAAACATTGATATCACCCCCTGTGACTGAGGGAACACATTATTGAAAAAAAAATCTCATAAAAACGAACTTTGAAAAAAGGCTCCTAAAAACGATTTGTTTCCAAAAACAGAAACGCTGTTTCTCAATATATATCCCATTAGAACGAATGAAACTAATTTGTGTTAATTTAAAATTAAGAATCAAAATAATTGGAAATCATGCCAAAAACGTAAACAAATTACCGTACACTGCTCACGACAAGAGCTTTGGACAGAAACCACCAGTTTTGCCCATTCTGCTACTAATTCTCAATTTCAGTTTCACAAAATACATTAGGAATGGGCCTAACCCTACCATGAAAATATTTTTCTAGTATTGCTACTTACGGAAAGTAAAAAAGAAGGTACATTTCATAAAATGAAACACCTCTCCCCATTAAATATGCAAATTACCCTGAAAATCTGACATGCTTAGTTCAACATTTCCGCGCTGAAACATACATGAACAGTCCCAGTTCGTCCTGAATATAGCGCCCTCTTTTCGATTTGCCGGCGCCTAAGGGGGGGACTACACAATGTAAATCTATGAGGCCAAGACTCACTCACAGTGTAAGCCCTGCCACATAAAGGGAATGCGTTCAACCGCGTCAAGTGGTGCGGACACGGGTGTTTTTTTCCCCGTGTACCTTTATCTATTGTAAAACCGTATTCAAATTAGGACCTGCGCATAGGGCACTGGGCCCCGGCCCTTACTACGTATTCTATACGCCTGCAAGTTCTGTTGCTCTTTGGCTTGCCAGGGTGGTTCGGTCGCTTCTAGGCGGGGAGGGGGAGTTACTTTTTCCTAAATTCTTCTAAGCGCAGAAATTGTCGGCATGCATTTCGATCGTATCCTAGTGCATGTTGGTGCGTTCGGCAAGTTTCAGAAGGTCATTTGCGTTCTGCTGAGCCTTGTTGCTATACCGTGCGCTTGGCATTCCATCGCCCAGGTATTCCTGGCAGCAGAGACCGACCACTGGTGCGCCGTGCCGGCCGATCAATCCCTGAACTGCACCGGGCTGGACCTCGAGACTGCGGTGGAGTGTCTGAACCAACAGAAGGAGCTCACCATCCCGTTCACAGTGGACAAGGAAGGCCAGGTCGTGTACTCAAAGTGTGAGCGGTACGTGGAAGCTTGGGACGGGGAATTGGAAGGGAATGGCACCAATGGAACACTGCAGAGGGATGAGGCCAGCAATGAGACTATACCCTGCGATAGAGGATGGGAGTATGATCGCTCGCAGTATCATAGTACCATCATACAAGATGTAAGACACCTACTTAATTCACTAATCGCATCGAGAGATTTGAAGTTTTACATGGTGAAGGTGGCAAGTTAAGTAACGGTTTGCGGAAGCACATGCAAAATATATCTCTGTTTTGAGTACGTGATGGCATTGTGTACGGTTAAAAGAGATATAGGCCTATTTCGCGTGGTGCTGCCGCAAACTTGTTACTGAACTTACGGTATCACGTGGTTTAATGGTACGTTGTGTATACATCGAAATAGCTATGGGATATGAATGGTGAGCAGAACTGTGCTGCATGGGGTGGTGGAAACCACTGAAAATTATGCACAGATGCGTACCTCTGAAAATGCAGTTGGAACAACTGTCTGTAGGTCTGGAGTTGGACCATGCTTTCAGAAAAAGGCGGAAAGTGAAAGAAAAACTTGCTCAGCAAAACAGTATCATATTTTTGGAAGCATTTGTTTGTTCAAAACCTATTTTAAAAACACCGTCACACCCTGTTCTCAAAGTAAGCCTTGATAAGTGATTTAATGAAAATTTAATTGTCTGTGAGCTCCATGTATGGTTTGCATGATGTTTGCGAGCTGTCCCGGCCTCTGCTAACATTTCAGCCTATATCTGACGAATCTCTTTGGCTTCACCTTCAAACAAGTAAAGGAAACCCGTGGGGGGGGTCGACTCCCTCAACCCCTTTCAAGCCCCCTCCCCCGAAGTTGGGTGCACCACTGAGTATACAGGTTAAACAAGTCCAGTAACCTTAAAACGTGGTATTCTTCTTCAACCCTGCGCCTTCACAGTAGAAAAAAAAATAATTATATTCCTCCGATTGAAAGACGTTTCTGTGCTCACAGTATACCTTACAGCCAGAAAATATTGATAGTCTACACACTGTTGGAGGGCACACTCTGATTGAACCTCTTTTTGTTGTCGTCATGCCTGAAAAACGCTAAATTCTTTGCGTGTAATTGGTCCCAAAAGTCTGGTCAGCTGAAGTTGGGGGGGAGCACTGGCTAGTTACATCTCTCAATCAAAACCCCACTGAATGAAACCAATGCTGCAGCTAGGGAGTGGTATCCATATCGAGGTTAACAAAGTTCATGCTTCACTGGTAACCCCCAAAAGACACCCCCACCACCACCATCGCAGAGCAATGTGGGACCAGTCGAATTTCCATCCCTTTAAGTCTCATCTATGGATTTTCCCCTCGATAAGGTCATGAGATTGATTCATTTCAAAGGGCCAATCATGTGTGGTAAGTGCACCAGTTTGTCACAGTAAAGCCCATTTTTGATTTCCACGTTGATATTTTGTTACTCTTCAGAGCTTTTTGTTGCCTTTAGTGTTACCATGCTATGGAGCTTTGCATGTCCATTAGCAGAAGTGTGGTGTCATTCGGGGCAGAAACCTTAGTGTTGCAGTTAGTTCGGCCAGTAAGTTGGGATATTTTGCTGTGAGAGTGGGCCAGTAAGCAGAGTTCTCTCCAGACTTACCAGTAAACACATTTTTGGTTCGCTGTGTGAACAGAAAAACGCCCTTTCGGAACTTTGCATGCCTCAAAGACATCACAGCAGCAGCGCTCTCATTGTGCACGGAAACGTGTGTGAAAGTTTACATGCTTTAAACACTTTTGTTAGGCGAGCCAAAAAAGAGATATTAACATTTAGAGACTGTAGAAAGTTGCAGAACGCGTTCCTAAGTACAACTCATGTCATCGACACTTCATATCGGCACGTTCATATTAATTATACCCCAGGGAATCGGGGGACCAGGTATGTGCTTCACTTCAGCATTCAATCTTTTACTGCGTTCATGGATACCAGTTGTAGATAACAGTATAATACTGAGTCAGCATGAAAGTATTTATCTTGCGTGGGTTACCTTTCGAACAATAAAGAAACTGTAGACAACGGGGAAGAAACCTTAAACCGTTCATTGGTGAACTTTTTTTTGGATTCCCAAGTCATTTGTATTTTTCGGTTTTTCGCAGTTTGATCTGGTGTGCTCTAGAAAGGACCTACCAGGGCTGTCCCAGTCGGTATTCTTTGCCGGGCTGCTCACTGGGTCGTTCATCTGGGGTGCTGTTGCGGATTGGTAATGAACCACATCGTCTCACTTGTCACTCGCTGAAGTGTTTTATCAAGACGCCGCAATTGCTGTTTACATTGTACTGAATTATGAAAAGACTGATAGGCCAAGCTCCACCCACTAGACGGCTGCCTATGACCACACCACACATGCTCCAGACGCCTGGCATTCGGTTGCCCATGGAGTGTTGCGATTGGTCAAAACAGCATGAGGCAGGGCTGCAGGAATCGGTTTGTAAGGAAAAGGAGCGTTTTTTTTTCAAGGAAATCCCAAGGAAGAAAAATAGGTAGAGCATGAGGTTTTCATATTTCCCGAAGTTTCATATAAATATTATGGCAAAATGTGATACCAAAATAGCACAAAGAAAAATGGACAACAATCGACTTTTTTACCTTTCTGCGCATCTTGAAATACTGTCATGAACCAGGAGTTTACTCTATCTAATCAAGAACATACTCATGCACGGGTCGTATAGGTCTGCGTTCTTTTGCTCGCGAGAATACTGGGGTTAACATTAGTAACACTCTCGAACACAGCCCAATTTCTCATCACTCTGGGAGGTGCAACAAAGTTCCAAACTGGTCAAAAGAAACGTTCACCCCCCCATTGTTTCAATCGCCGCTTTTGGTATCCAACAAAAGCCAATTAGCTCCAACCTTCCGAGAAAGTTTAATCGAATCCGTCATTTGTTGTGGGTCTGTAATTCGTTATTACTGAATCATAATTTGATGGTATTGACTAAGGACGCCTGAGTTGCGTGCATGGGTTTTGAATCCGTAATAATGGATTCCATTATCTTTGTCTGTGGCGCAAATGGGCTTTCGTAGTTTCTATCCAAAGGCCCAGGCTATCATGTGACAACCGGGTGGGGAATGTGAGGGCTTTATGGAGTCGAAAGTCAGAGGGAGAGGTCATTGCGAATATGAATTCGCAAAACATTCGTGGCGAGGTTTGCCAAAGCTGGAAAGTGTCCAACTGTTTGCAGCACTGAGTTTAGCATTCAGGTCATGAGCCTACTTGCCGATCATAATCTCATTAGGTTTTAATTTCTCTTTCTTTGTCTTGTCCATATTGTCAGGTGCGGTCGCAAGCTGACGATTTTTATCAGCCTTTCTCTGGCCTCAGTCATTTGCACTGCCAACAGTTTTGTTCCCACTTTTGCAGCTTACACCGCTCTTCGTTTTTTCATCGCCGGGCTCAATTTTGGTGTCTATTTGATCTCTTTTGTCTTAGGTAATTTTTTTGTTCTTTTTGCCTGATAGTGAGAGATTTTGCCCCCTAGAGTGTACATAAATATGCATGACAATGAACAGTGTTTCAAGCAATCGTTTGTATTATGGCCGAATATAGCGACGGGGGCCGCATGCGGATTTGGATTCCCCCCCCACACACACACACACCCAAGTGTGTAATTTGCCTGCAAATGGGGACCCCCTATTTTTCCTCTTTTGTTTGTACTTTAAATTTTTCAGAAGACCACCCATATGTTTTGTACACAGTTGTCAATCGGGGACCCTCTGTCAATCGGGGACCTTATTGTCCTCTATTATTAAGGGTCCCCAATTGAATGCAGAAACAAATTCACACACACACGACAAGAAAGGAGAAAAATGAAGAGGTAGAATGGAAGAAAAGACCAGGAACCAGCAGGCCACATACTTAAATACAAATAGTGACAAGAATTTAGCGGTGAAATAGAATTGTTTTCGCAAGAGGGCTTAGACCCACCCCACCGCGTTTCATATGTTCGGTGTTTCGGTAAACATTCTCCAGTGTTATTGCCTCTCAAGCCTCCATTGAAAAGTGGCTCCTTACTTTACTCTAGACACACGCGCGAACATGACTCGATTTCACCTGTCCACACTTCACAACTCGGATTCTCAAACCATTCCTCACTCCATCTCAGTTCAACGTGAACTGTTTTTGTGATTATGTGTTTCTTTCTTATCAGTGTCGGAGATTGTCGGCCCTACGTATCGATCCATGGTGGGTACGTTGATTGCCGTCTTCTTCTCTATCGGCTACGCTCTTCTGGCCGTCATTGCATATCAACTGCGGCAGTGGCGCCAACTGCACTTGGCTATCTCGTTGCCATGGTTCCTGTTTTTCCTCATCCTCCTGTAAGTAGACTCGAACACTAGCAGTAGGCCTACTCCATCTGGCCAGATCAGAGCCGTGGGCCAGATTGCTCGCCGAATCCGGCGCTTAACCAGGCTTTTGCTTGCCCGTTACGAAATTACATGTCCGTGGCCTTATGGTTCAGTAACGATGACGAGAATAGTGTGACAGCAGCCAATTGGGAATGTTGGCCGTAGTTTTGCCACCTCAACTTTGCATTTATGATCTAATTTCCCTGTTCCATTTTTCATTTATTCCTATTTTTGATGATCGGATTTGGCTTTCATCTGTGTGTCCCGATTTTGCCTTTAAAGTCTCCATTGCGTTACATTCTACCATTTCTAATACCGCTCCATTATGCTCATGATATAGAACTGGAGAATTTAAGTAGACTAGTTTCAGTCCGAGGTAGAAATTCACAATTTTGTGACTGATCCAAAGTAGTTTAACCTGCTAATTTATGTACAATTCTGACAAAAACGTTCATTAATACCTAGTTAATGTCAATGAGATAAAAATGGCTTTCGTGTCTTTTTGAATTAAATTAAAATCAATCAGCCAAACTTTGAAGAAGTAAATTTGCTCTTCTGATATTCCTCCCTGCGTTTTTTGTTTGATTTCTATTCAAAGATTGCAACCAATATCTGAGCCCTGTCGCTTGTCCAGGGTGCTGTGCCCCACACCCCAAAGAAGATGCACGTTCTTAATATCACGAGACAACCATTTCTGGGGACTACTGTATATCTCCCTTCCTCCTCAAAGCTTGACAAATCCAAGTAGTCCGCCTTGGTTTTGTCTGAATCCTAAGCGCAGAAATGGTCTTTTTGCAGAGTTATTCCCGAGTCTCCAAGATGGCTGGTGACCAAAAAGAAATACAAGGAAGCGGAGAAGATCATCAAACGAGTTGCTCACTTTAACGGCAAGAGTGTGCCAGAAAATCTGTTCGACGATGGAGAGGAAGAAACGCTCCAAGTGAAAGTATGTAACTATATTGGACTTTTCATTCCCGAAACGAGGACTATGGTACATTTAGGGTGGTTGTAGGGTGTGACGTCAAGGGCTGTAATTTTTGTGCCAGAAAAAGTACCTTTGCTCGATAATTGCGTCTTTAAAAAGTCTTGTAAGGACGATAGGAATTTCTCGTTGCTGCGTCACTGTAGCTGCTGCTGGATTTGAGTGGTTTTTTTTTCAAGATTTGGAAATTTAGGGGCACATCCCAGGTTAGTATTTCTACGTGTACATTCTAGGGCAACCTTTTCATGCTCAAAGCAGCGCGTGAAAACATCCAAGCTACATTTTAAAGCCTGTCTCCTCAGGTGAAGTCTTCTTGTTGGTGTATTTTCTTCTTCGTTGGTGATTGCAGACGGTGCTACCCCGCCAAGCTACCCAGATTGACCTCTTCCGAACCCCGAACATGAGAAGGAAGACCCTCAACATTTTCTTCAACTGGTGAGAACTGATTTTCCATATTAATCAGGTCAATGTAGGTCGGAATACCACTTGTTTGGCAGTGGTTTTCGCATGCTGTGACTCAAGGGTAGTCGAACACAAATGAATATATTCTGAAATGCACCCCAATGTCCCTTAATATGACACTTATCTTTGAAACGTTCAAGGTCAGTGCATGAGTTGAGTTTAGAAGGCTCATGCATGGGGGGCAGGTGCTTCAACAAATTGACAGCCAGATAAGACTTGAAGCTATGCACGGTGGAAGTTCTAAATTAGGTTAGGCCTGCGGTTGCACCATGTACATGTAGAAGGGAAATATCTCTTTTATGAGTGCGTGGTTCAGTGAGAAGAACCTAACACTCGACGTTCTGAACAGTAGGCCTACGCCCTGTTCGTCTTCAGGAGGGTGACTGGTTGCCTGGCTCTGAGGATGCTGGTTTTAAGCACTGGAGAGGATTTTGACTGCCCTCTTTTCTCCAAAGAACCGCCGTATTCCATCAAATAACCAAGACAATCTCCGTTTACTAACAGTCCCCAATGCAAGATGTCATGGCTTCGCCACCACAGGACGCATTCTCATAGGCACCTATTTGCACCGAATACTGAACCTTAACATGAAATACCAATCGTCACCAGCCTTTGAGTCCTATTCTTTTCCTTGTCTGTCCTCTGATTTATAACTAAGAGAGTGCAAAATAAAAGTTACAAAATGTTTGCCCCGAGCGGGATGGGGCACTTCCCAGGAAAAAAATTATAAATTAACTAGAGGTTCTGTGTCTGTTTGCAACAGAACATAGGGCTTTTCCGCATTATTTAAGTTTGAGAAATATGCAATTGGTGTACATGCATGCTTGGTGGTGAATAGGTAGACGAAATCGATGAGATATGCGGAAAAATATCTGTAAAATTCACATGGCATAATCATGGCGTGCTACAGAGTTTCACTTATTATACACTCCAGTCTACCCACACATGAATTGGAATGGGATCTACAGTTTTCTGTATACAACCATAAATATTCACCTTTAAGATGACACTTTTAAAATGACGCCTTCAAAGTGTGCCAAATGCCCATGTAACTCATAAGCAGGACGTGACCCTTCATTACAGACCTCATTGTTCCTACATTGTATACCAAGTTTAGACCTTATCGGTCTCAAAATTCTTTGGTCATAGGACATTTAAAAGTATGCGCCTTTGAGATGATGTCTCATGACCCCTGGTGACCTTATCGTAACGTGACTGAAATTACGATCCCCGGTTATATGCGTACACAAATTGAATACAATCAGCCTCGGAGGTCTCTGGTATAAAGAAATTGTATCCCTTTCAGATGATGTCATATGACGTCATAACGTAACCTTACTAATCACGTGAAATACATCCGTCAACAAACATATAAAAATAAATCAAATAGGACGCAAACGTTTTGCAGCCATTGAACATTAAAAGTATCACCTCTAAGATTACGCCACTTGACCTGTGATGACGTCATCGTGACATCATCCAGATTCCATTTATTACACATGCTTCCTTGAGAATGCTGAGCTTCATCCGAGTTGTACATTTGACTCTGGAGATTCTGGCCTGCAAAGAATACAGCTTTGGAGGTGTGTCACGTGAGTTTGGCTGTTGTCGTGGGCCGTGAAAATGACAAGAGTCGCACTTCGAATGCCAGTCTGTTTTTATAAACATTCAAAATTTAATAATCCATGACCCAGTGAAGTCATCGTGATATCACTTCACAATTACCTGGAGCGGATGTTCTATCAACCAAATGAATTTTATGGAGACTGGTTCATGTTTGAAAAATTTTCTTTGCTCAGAATATGCTCGAAAAAAATGTTTAAAATGTGACAGGTGATGTCATCGTGACGTCAACCAAAATTCTATATAAAACAACGCTCGTTTCGTGTATTCGAAGGTTAATGTCAGATTTATTGTTCTTGAGACATTGGCCTGTTAGGGATTCAACTTTGCAGGCAAGTCACAAGTGGCGTAAATCTGGCGTAAATCTGAGATTTGTCAAAGATGTTGCTCAAATGAGAACAGTTGCCTTTAGAAAACTATTTGCTCCCCTCCCTACAAAAAGCTGGATATGGCACTAAATGCCAGGCTAATCGAGGGAGGCTAGGGGTTACAATTCCCCCTTCAACAGTGGTTAACATGTACATTAATTTGTGGCTCCTGAATTGAGCTAATGGTTCCTAAATAATCATAAGCTGAAGTTGCAAGATGGGGAAAAGATTATGCATTCGAAAATTAACTGAGTGCCATACCATATCACACCCCCTTCGTTCTCTGTTGGCAAGCCTGTGGATGAGACTGCTGACACTTTGCGTTTCAAGTAATCGCCCCCGTTTACAGTTCATGCGTCAGCAATTTCTCTTTATAACAAAGAAAAACAAGAGGCAGTGGAAAAAACACCCCCATGCAGCAAATAGAATCCAGATGGTGCACAGGGCCAATCTGGAAACAAAATATCTATTGTCACTCATCTGACACACACTGATACGCTAAAGATCATAGTGCAATTCAAATGAATCGTAATTTTATTGGCATTACCCACATTAATTCCTGTCTGGAAAAAGTGGCAGATGTACTCAACATAAAATGTACATTTCAGTCACTTTCAAAATCACGGGATAAGACCATTAAAGATCTTAAGCCTTTACACAAATAACTAAAAGACTAAGGTCTTTCACATAAACATGATCATGTTTCCATAGAAGTGAAGAGGGGCATTTAAGGAAAACATGCCTGTAAGTTTTTTTTCCAAAGAGAGTGCTCTGCATTGAGCTCTTACTTCTATGAATAGAAATCTGTGCACAAGGGGTAGTCCCTTCTGAGCTCTTGGAAAGGAGGGTAAGTGCAATTCACATGATGGAGCTTTCCGTTAACAAACATAACACTGCGTTTCCTTAATTACCATTATTTTGGAATTTAACTTCAACATTCGACCAAGGTGAATAGATATACCAACTTTCTGAAGATATGCCGTGATACCTGAAATTCGAAGGTGGATGCAGTATTTTTTGCTTCAGGTTGCTTTCATGCCCACGCCGAACAAGACTAAGTTCGATTGCAGCTTTAACAAATTGAATATGTCAATTCTTCATTCTGCCTTAGAGGTATAAGCATCATACAGTTACTTTAAAACACCTGTACTTGCCACACAGGAAGGCATGCTCATGAAGTCATGGTAATTTTCGTTGGGGTAAAGGTTTCTTTACATTTAATTCTTGCAAAGACATTTGTTTAGAGCATAACCTACTGTGGCTTCCCTGAATCAAGTTTCATTTCAGAGTTCAATATTTCTTGCAGCTGTATTTGTTTTTGCCGATACAGTGTGCACAGTGTGTATGATGATGTCCAAAGGAAACAAGAGCCACTGCACTTTTTCCTTTTTAAACATTGCCACTTATGATCAGCATCTTTCAAATGAGATCATCTCTGCTGGGCTGGAGCGTAAACAAGAGGAGGGTCCATCATCTAAAACCTCCCACTGGCTGCGAACATATGCACCAGCTGAAAAATAGAAATGAATACCGTGTTGTCAATACATGTACTTGTAGTCTACACTTCAAGCAAGCAAAACATCTGCGTAGCCTACGCAAGGTATTGCAAACATAATTTTGGGGAAAAAATTGTTTTGTTCAGAAAATACGTCGAGAGGAAGGTTAGATATAAATCAGTCAGAAATCGGTTGATTATGTTATCATGACGTCATCCCAGTTGTCATCTATAACACATCTTGTTTTGTACCTGTATGAAGATTTACCCTGATGGGACGTATGGTTCTGGAGATATAGGCTTTCTTGTCACGTGACAAATGATGACGTCATCATGACAGATATCTTCTAGGACCATCCTTGGGTGATGGTCTGCTTATGTGTCAAGTTTGAAGTCAATCAGACTTAGCAAAGTGCCAAAATTGGTGCAAGTAAAAATCGCGAAATATTGGTTATTGTGAAAAATGGGGGAGGGGGGTTGCCTTAATGCTCATTTTTTTCAAAGTATGGTGACCTAGACCATGTCTCTCTAAATCTTACCAATACCAAATTTGTATTTTGAGAGGGGTTCTGGTGCTGAAAAATACATTTTTCTGACGTGGGTCATGTTTGGCCCGGTGGAAATTACCCCAACCCCAAATCTGGTACCAGGTGCAGGCTGACCTATGACCTTATTCACGGGGAAGCCATTTTGTATCTTGTTCCCCGAGTCCACCATGGTGTAATCCGTTAAATGGGGGTGGTGCTAGACTATTTGGGGGTTCAAAGCCTCCCCCTCACTTTTTAAAGGTGGCTTAAACAGTTAGGTATAATTAATCACAAATTTTAAATTATTCTGGAAAAAATGGCCTGAGTATATTTGAACCTTTATTTCGTTGCTATTATTTTACTCTCAAGCTCCCGATATAAGAGGTTTTACCTAACTTTCAATTTACAAAGGCTGATACATAGATACCTTCAATTGGGTGCTATTGGGTTCAATAGAAAATTGACTCAGTGGTCATGATAGACAGAACAGTGACAACTAACGCACAAGTTACAAAGGAATTCCTGACTTAATAGAAAAAGTGTTTCACGAAAGGCCACAAAATATGTCTTCCATCGTTATTTACGTTGTATTCAACAGATGGCTCATTTCAACTAACATTTTTTCATATTGAAATTATGAACAAAATATTATGGAAGTGCATGTACCGGAACCAAGAGGAGACATTTAGCAGGTGGGTATTACCCATGCAACAGGTACATGTAAATGATGGAATGCTTGCTGCCCATGCGTGTCTAGTTGTAAATGTACAGTATGTACATGTACATACATGTACATGCATATGTGGTCATGCAGAACACGTGGAAGTCAAAAACAGATGTTTTGTGGCATAGGAGAGAATAGTATTTCCAAACAACGGGATAGGTGATACGGCACACGGACAGGGTATTTTTTGTGTGAAGTCTTCATTTTGCCCTCTTTGGCAGTAACTGTAATTAGAAGTGTATACGTGTATCTGTACTTATTTGTGTCTGCGTTAACGGTCCGACTGTTATTCTCCATACCGTATCTTCCTGCAGGGCCAATTTCATAGAGCTTCTTCAAAACTTCTTGTGATGTAGCCTATGTTGTTTTGGAATGGTTATTACTTGTCTTGTGGTTAGCATGACAGTCACATAGAGTTGTGGTAACTTTTGTTTATGAAGCAAAGTTTTGTCGTGCTTAATTTAAGCAAATTCTGTGCTTAAGCAGCTGCAGCAAGATTTACAACCCTGAGCATATACGCGGCCCAACTTATCTTGGGGTGGGGGAGTTCAGACGAGTCTCGGTGGAATCATGTCATGTGACAATTATTCTCGCTGTTGGTGGCAAAGCGCCAAGCATCCGATGCCTATCCGACTAAAAAACAGCCGATCCAGTTCGTGTTCCATGATTCGGTGAATGTGCTATAGCTAACAAATAGCCGGTTGATGATTAATCGATTTGAACAAAAAAATACACGTACATTTTATACTCCAGAGCCATAGAACCTAACCTACTCTACTACAACACTCAGTCACTGAATTTTAGGGTACTTCTGACGAGATACTGTTTGGCAGGTTTTATTTGATTAGCCACAAAAACAAAAACCGCAATCTTAACTAGTGCGCGTACACCGTCAACTTTCAGTGTTCATCAAGTAAATGGCGGCCGCCATGGTACTGTGTAAGTCGCCTCTCGTTACTACCAAATCCGTGGGACACAGTGAAAATGTTCGTTGTAGCCGAAATTCGGTGTTTGTGGAGCTCCATGCAGTGACTTCCGTGGATTTTATGAATAGGTCCTATTGTGTAAAAATTTATGTATTATATATGCACTGTGTATGCACACAAGTGAACGCAGGTAGTTCCAAAGAGATCTCTCGGTTAGGATTTATCAATGTACACTGTGACGTGTTCAGAATAATAAACTTCATTGTTATATGAAAACATATTCAATGTACATGTACATATGAGACAAGGAAATAAAAGCATCAATTCAAGGACAGTATATTTAGTCTGCTAAATTTTAGGCCAAGGAGGAATTCTGGCGTGGATTAAGAGAGGTTTAGTTTTCATCAGTGAAAGTCGTCCATAAAATGGATAGTATAAACGGAACAGGAAATGGAACACTATAAAGAACACCTATCATACAGGGGATCCCTGTCGGGATTTTCTTACTTTTGAGAAGAGTTTCAAGAGTGGAATACAAAATACATACTGTATAGAACTAAATGTGCAAAGCGAATCACGACAAACCTTATTATGGTGGTGTATACCGCTTAAATTGTCGGCCTACCTCTTATTAGTAAATATTGTCACATGTTTCTGAACGTTTTGAGATGAACATAATACTAGCTAGTAACAGGTTTTGCCTCGGAATGCACACAGAAGGAAGGATTTTCATTTAGTGTTTGGTATTGCAAATAATAATTTGGAGGATAGCTGGTGAGATGTTAACATTGCGTGAATGATTCTTTTGCTCAAGTTATGTGCCAATGGAAAGCTACAGTTTGCCTACCATTTGTACATTTGTAGGCAAAAACTGCGCCCCTGATGTATAGCAAGAACTTTCTCTTGCTTCATAAGTGTGCAGTTTTTGCCTGAAACTGTACGCCAACGACATCATAACAGCGACATCATAAGTTCCATGCCAATCAATTGTAGGTTTGTGAACAGCCTGGTGTACTACGGCCTCTCTCTGAGCACCTCCGGCCTTGGCGTGGACGACTATGTAGCTGCCTTCGTGTCGGGCGCTGTCGAGATGCCGGGCTACTTGTCGAGCTGGCTGGCTATTCAGAAGCTCGGCCGACGCCTTTCACTCTTCCTGTACCTATGCGTAGGCGGCTTGGCTTGTCTTACCACCATCTTCATCGGTGAGTTGAACTTTCAGCCGTTTAAGCGACTGAAAAATAGGAAGGTTTCATTTTGTGCGGGATTTTTTTTTTCGTTATAACTTTATCAAAACCTGCCTAATTTAATCCCCGTTATGCATGCATTTTGACAAACTACACGACTAATTCTCCCTACACGTAATCTTGCATTGACAAAAATAACTAAGATTATTGAAAAACTTCATCGTTTCCGCTCGGAGCTGCTTAATAGTGATTTGCTTTTTATTCAAGGATGTGTTCAATACATAAGGCTCAACATGCCCATGCAATCTTAATAAATGTAGTCTCCATTTTTAATACCGGTAACGAACACAACTTTCTGGTGGAGTTTTTCTGTAGAATCTGTCAACATATATCGCCATCATGCATTGGATGGTTTCAAGTTTTAATAAACGTGAGGCTTATTTTTCCCTCTAGGCCATCCAGGAGTTCCCCTGGGCTGATACTTAATAACTGTGACATTGATATGCAGGGTATATATCATTGTTTTTGACATGCAGCGCCAGGTGTTGCGAGAGCTACGGTGGCTATGATTGGGAAATTTGCCATCTCTGGGTCCTTCAATATCATCTATATATACTCCGCTGAGCTGTACCCGACACCCGTTAGGTGGGTCAATTGGCAGTAGAATACAATGGGCCGGGGGGTTGTCAAGGCACTGCGGCAGTCTTCCCCGTTACATGTTTAGTTTTGTCTGGGTTTGTTCGGGAAACGAAAGGAACTCTACTTGTTGGCGTCAGTGTGTTGCTCCCGACAAGAAAGCAAAGGGGTTGATCCTACCGAATCTCACAGGGCTTTGTAACTTTGACGACTTTCTCGGGAGGCTTTTCGGGAGAATAAATGTCAAGTGTACAGGTTAAAACCCTTGAAAAGAGACAGCAGATATGAACCCGTAAATCATTGAAATATAAGTTTTTGCTCGTTCGTGTTTAAAGAGCTCAAATGACAGTCCTGTCTTCAAATTCCAAAAATGTAAACTATAAAACAGTTGCAAACTGGTTAATGACTGCATTGATCAGAAATGCATTTATATGACAGGTTAGACGGCCCGACGTTGACTCGGTTCTAGAGGATAATCTTTCTCAAATGCTACAGAGGGCCTTCATGAAAGATCCCGCAAGGATCGAAACATCAGGCTCCTCAGCATTTCAGATTGAAGTTCAAGTTTCTTTAATGAAGCTCCTGTGTTGTGTACCTGCGCGTATTTCTCTTGCAGGAGCATGGGCGTTGGAATGTCGTCCATGTCAGCCCGGCTCAGCGGCGTGATAGCCCCTGTTATTCTCATCCTGGGCAACTACTGGGAGCCTATCCCGCTGATCGTCTTTGGGGGATGCTCCCTGCTGGCCGGTGCTCTGGCGCTTCTGCTCCCGGAGACCCTGAATCATGCCCTGCCAGAAACCATTCAAGAAGGGGAGGAGTTTGGTAGTAAGTAGCCACTACATCGCCAGTCTATATCGGTACTTGTTTCGCGCCATAAAACAAACAAAATATAGTGAGACATGGGGTGAAACAGGCTTCCAGGGCTACGGCCATCAGGTCTATCATCTAGCTGCGTATTTCCAATGGAGTGAAGACCTAGGCCCGTGTCAGAAAGTGTATTGAAATGATTGGTTTAAAAAGAGATAATGTTTTACTTGAAGGAAATTGGGTGTTTCCAATGTTGAAAATTTCCACTGTAAACAAATAGCTTTTAAAAGTTATAGTTAACGAAGTTATGGGTAGCTGGAAGTGATTCTGTTTTTAGCCTTCCTTGTTGCCAATATCTGAGTATTCCTTGACCAATTTCGTGTCAACCTGTGAGACTACTGTTCCACGATTATAGGCCTACTCAAAGGCTCTTCTTCCTTTCTTTTGTAACCAGAGGGCCAAGGTTTCGGTCTTAGGACTTTGTTCAAGACACAGCATGGGCGCCCCGCTGACGGGGAAAACGCTCCAGGAGACCCATACAAACGCATCCCTACCGACAAGACGGAAACCCCCTGCGAGACATCGCCCATGTAGAGGGCTTATCTGGATGAAAAAAGGAATGCTCTGGTCACAATCATCTCACAGCGGTGCTTCTGTTTACTATTTTTATGTTTTGTAACTCTATCTGCTTGGTTAAATCACAGCGATCAAAATGGGGTAACAGGAAAATCTCCAAATTGCCACGTTTGCAACGACCAGACAATACACTGGTAGATTACCAGTGGAGTAAATTTGTACCGGAAATTTGGGGATGGGGGAGGGTTTATTGTTGGGGGGGGGATAACTTGCCTAGATATGGAAATTTGAAAGGGGGGGGGCTAACCCCATGATTCAAAATGGGGGGGAGGGGCGATGTTCCGGTTCCTGGTACAGATGTACATCTGTACTACGTATTACATCCATGCAGAATCTTACACCAGAACGGTGTATTTTGTAGCTTTTTACTGTTCTCCTTTTTAAGTGATATTAAATACATTTTGGTTGCTAGGAAGTCCGAACAATTCTTCACAACCCGCCTTAATTTTAACTTCATACCACGAAAAAAATGGGGGATGATTATGTTAAAGTAAAACCAATGTCTGCGGTGTATTTATGCAGGGATCTGATCTGACTAATCTAACGATTCTGAGATCACGAGGTACCCAGCATTACAGATTTTTAGGTAGTCCGTCTGTACGGGATTCCTCCTGACTGCCAAAAGCTGTCGAACTTGGTATTGCCAACATTCTTAAATCATCGTTGATGTTCTGGATTGGTCCTTTATATAACAATACCCGTCATGACTTTGCTTTTTTTTCTCAGTTTCTTTTCATCAACTCGGTTCTCGAGTGACAGAATTCAAAGAAGTAGTATCAAACACGCCCGCTGTATTTCAAGCCGACGTGAAACCTTCTTGCCTCGGACAAATGCACGCGGGTTAATAAAGGGAAACGAAAGTAACCCAAAATGACTGTGTTTTTCGAAAATACTATGGCGCGCGTAAGTGACATTTATTCATATTAAAAGCGGTAGTTCTTGTTTTATATTTCAAGATATTTACAATTTTCAAGATATCTCTTATTTCCCAAAATATCTCTAATTTTTAAAGATATCTTTAAAACATGTTGACGTTTTAAACCCTTAAGTGCCGATTTCTAGACATCTCGCACTTCATTTCTATCTCGAAACGATTACGACATATTTTAAAATCGATTTCGAAATATTTCAAAAATTATTCCAAGATTTCTGAAATAAATAAATAAATAAATAAAAGATACTGCTTTAACTTGAATAAATCACTCTGATTGCACGTCAAAATACACCATGCAAATTATCTCATTTTGGGGGGGGTTAGCTCAGAAAGGACTTTGCTTGGGAAAGTTTTGAGGTTTTAGAGTATTTTTCATCTGTAGTCATCTTTAGTCATCTGTTTTTGTACCTGTAGTTTTGTGTAGAATGTTTATCTTTTTCTGATGTTTAATTCATTTACGGTGGAAATGAACAATTCTTTGTTACTGTAGACGAATCATAATAATATGATCCTTCTCACAGGATTTGCTTTATTCAGACCATATTTTTAAAACCATCTTTTATCAAAGCATCTGTACAGTCTTGTATTTTTAGATTTTGGTCACAGACCTGTCCTGAAGGTCATTACCACATTTTAAGGAGAAGGGATTGCTTATTATCAGGTATAATATCATCATATATCTTTGTCGGCTTTAACACGCATTTTTAGTTGTTTTATCTGTCTTCATTATTGTTTGACAATTTTTTGTTGATTAACTGCAAGGCGTAAGACTCTACGAAATCCCGCCTTATGTTTAGATAAAATTGCTGCAATACAAAATTTTTGGGGACCAAAATCCGGTTGACCATAATGTAGATTTATTATGTAGTTTGGGCGAGATGTTCGTGAGATGAATTCTCAGAAAGTTTAGATAACGGGGTGATTTCTTTTCAGTTCTACTTCTTGGGAGGGTTATGGTGTCTATCCTATTAAACGTGTCTTTAATGCACAATATTTTGTGTAATTAATGTTTATGATTTTAAAAATAACCGAAATGGGTCACTTGGGAGACATTCCCATAGGAACGTGCACAAAATTTTTCCAACTTTACCGTCCCATAATTCAATATTCCCTAATCAGATCTTAACCAAACTTTGTATGTTCTCCTTTCAGACCCTAATCTATCATCTTTCAAAATGTGGATGATAAAAATTTTCCTCCTTTTGGTAGTTGGAGCCTAATGTTGGAGCCCGATGTCTCCTAATGTTGAAAAATTTACCACAAAATGTCTCCCAAGTGACCTATTTGGAAATATAATTTTAATGGTGTAGTGACACGCACCTGAACACAAAACAAATGGAATGCCCGCAACATACAAGGAACATTTGTTATTATTGATGACGCACAACGACATAAGAGATCTTATCATTATTATCATTGGAACAACTCAGTCAAACTGCGTTTCGCATCCTCAAATCTCGAGCTCTTCCGTAGAATTCCTGCAGTACCAATCAGCCTTCTGCAACATTTTTACCTTCACAGTCGTGCTGATCTCGTTGAGATGTTTCTCCGGGGATCTGGGGATGGTACTCAGTGCCCCAACAACAACCGGCATGGCCTTCACCTTGACTTTCTACAACTTCAGCAGCTCTCCCGCCAAATTCTGGCACTCTAGGACCTTCTTTTTCTCCTTTGCAGCCTTTGTATCACCAGGAACAGCCACGCCTATAATGTAACCTTAAACAGTGCTTCCTCATCATCTGGCAGGCTGTGTTTCTCACAGTCAGTCTGAATGTTGAAGTCCCAGAGAACCTTTACTTCCTCAGCTTCCAGAACCTTTGCCGGAACGTGCTCCCACCTCTTGACCTTGACCTCGATCCCTCATTTCCAACACACATCCCAAGGGATCACCCTGGCTAACTTGTTAAGCCTTCCCCTTGTATTCAATCCGGAGCATCGTTCTGCATTCGCAAATCAAATGGAACACGGTCTCTTTCTCCCCACACACCCAGCCCGTGGGAGATTCCTTGGCTCTCTCTCTCCCTTCATCTTCGTCACGTTCATCCGCAGTGCCTGATCCTGTGCAGCAGTATCAAACGGCTCCATGTCCCCCAGGTCTTGTACCCTGCCGGTCCTTCCGTGTCACTCAGAAATTTCCCATACAGTGGTTTTCCTTCCCAATCTCTAAGCCTTTCCTCCTTAGTTTCCCTCTTATACGCACTGCGTCCAACTTCCTTTCTGACGGCGTATTTCTTAGTCATCGATCCTCAGCAATCCATCATGCGCCCGAGAAACATACCCATGAAGACCTCTTTTCTCCATGGTTACACAGTCCGTCACGCTCATCAGTCGCCGTCCTCCGGTCCTCAGCAAATACAGCCTGCTGGCATTTGCATCATCATCAGTTTCTTTGTCTTCCGATCAACAGACTCGACAGTCGACAGTCCATACATTATGATAGTATCGATTCACTCCATTGTATTGATCTGTCTCGGTCGCCTTAATAGATCTATAAGCAAACCACTATTGAAAGTTTTGACAGTTTGAAACTAGAGAGGAAATTTTAACTGACATCGCACCACGGAAACGCAGACGTCAGTGAATTTGCGGTACCTCTCGGTAAGCCTGGAATTGCCATGACTGTTGAGAAAACAACCGCACGGTCGCCTTGCTCGACGATCGATCAAAGGGTCAACTTGGCTGCGTGTCCACTTTAAAAATTTGGTTTTTGATCGATAAAACACATTCGAAATCTTGCTCACGTTGTTCACTTGAAATTGAACCCCGTGCAGCTCTGCTAGACAAGAATAAATTGTAGAACGTGTACGGTCATTCGGGCGGGCAAAATTCCGAGTAATCGAAGAATGCTTGTACCGTCTGCCTTTGTCGAATTCCTAGACACTCTTTAATTCTTGAATTTGGCCCGTTTAGGGAAGTTGCTCAAAGAAGAATTTCAGTAAAACTCTGTTGTATGCTGCAGGTTAAAACGGGTTTTAACAGATTAGGTTGAAAGCCTCTCAAAATTAATATTGCCATTCATGATTGGGCCGTGCAACGTGGCTTTACGGTGGGATGATTTTTTTTACTCTGGCTCTTAACAAAAGGGGGCTCTCTTTTATTCCACAATGGTTACACAAGGTAAAAGCGCTGGCATGATCGGTCGTGTTAAATCGACGGTGTAGTCTGGGATTACCACTGACAACTCCATCGCCATTCAGCACTCCAGCCGAGCAGCTGCTGAGTGTTCTGAACACCGACATACATATGTATCAAGGTACGAGACGGAGAGAAACCCCCCCCCCCGCTTTGTGTTGGTCATTGTCTCGCAGGAATCTGGGGAATTCCTTTCAGACATCCTGGGGGGATGTGTTAAGTAACAATAGTCTGGAATGTGTATAGGGATTGGACATGTTGGGGGGGTACCCCTCGGTCTCGTTTCTTGCTGGGTATACCGACATACGTGTACATGGACATGCACAACGTAACTTTGTAATCGGAAACTGCAACGTGGTCGAGAGCAGCCTCGTCGAACAGTTGACCCACGTTTCAACTCCGTGAATACGGGTGCGTCGTGCATCACCGCCTAGCGCGGAGAACGCATGACTGATCTCTTTCATCAGACACGTCTCGCCAAGTGGATTATCGTTTAACATGCAGAGAATACTCAGTTCGACATACCCACCGTCAATGACGTTTGCTTTGGAAATCCACTGTACAGGCTAGTTCCACCGGATATATGCTGCTTATTCCACGCTACTTTTCTGCCCTGCAACCAGAAATCCTTTTGCCACTAGTTCCCTTGGGTTGGGGGTGTGGGTCACACAAGAAGCGGGAATCTCGCCAAATGACGTTTACACAGCACAAACACTTCTGACTTGCATATTTGTATTCACGATACAATGGCTGACACCAAGATCACACCTTCTATAAGAAGACATTATGCACTTAAACGACATCCCAAAAACAGAAATTAACAAAACCTGATACCTTTAATCCATATCATATACTCATCAAACCTAAGATTCTACCACCATCTAATAACATCATGCAATATTCAATAATAAATGTACATGTAGTTCATATGTCTTTTTTTATGCTTGGTTTATGTCGTATATCGAAATCTAAATAATTATGAGCTCAGGAGTTATTATTTCAATACCATTCCATTAACTCTATAAAAGGAGAAGCCGGTTCTGAAGTGAACCCCGCTATCCAAAGTTTCATGTGCCCACGATCTGAAAGGCACATGTTTAATATCTCTCGAAACCCGAAGACGGATTTTCTCACAAGACCGCCAGCAAAGAAAGCCTAACCTTGCTGCTGAAAACCCAGTCAATCAAGTTTTTACTTGCATGCAATACCTTTAACAAATTCCAACCTTTCTCACAATCATTTTAATACCGGCAAATAGATTGGGTGTGGATCACACCACGAACGTAAATTGACAGACACAAATAACATTATTTTCATAGTGCAGACAGTCTTGTTATCCAATAAAATACAAAGTATGTACACACATTTAATGTGACACTCTCCTCGAGACCTTTAAGAAGTTACCTTGGATAGTTCTGCTGTACTCTACCCAATCGACGACCAGAGACCATGTTAAGTTTGCGTGGACTGTGTGTCCTTTTCTATGTTGGACCGCACGGTGAGTTTCGGCGGGCTGACCTTGGCTTAATGGTCCCCCAAATATCTTCAAGTGGTGAAAATGTCAATTTTGACAAATCTGCCTTGAAAACTGTGTTCCCCTGAAAGTGCCCTTGCTGCGTGCATACAATCTTCATCGGGTCGTCATTTGTCTGGGAAGGTTGCTGAAAGAAAGTGCCAACGGTTATCCAGCCAGCTCCGTGTAGCATTCAAATGACTTTCAACAGTACTGATTACATATTTCAAAAAAATAAATAAATAAAATACAAGTACATGAATATGTACTTTCGAATATCAACGGGCACGTTGTGTAGAAGCCTACTGTAGTAAAAATCCACCATTCACTCCACTGTTTTAATGTAAACTAAACACCTTAGTACAAGAGTACAAGTATATTACCATTCATCTTTCACACGAAACAAAAGGCACACGGTACGGCGGCTAACAGTAAACGCAAAACATCTCTCAAAAATATCTATACTTTTAAAAATATGATGTCGACAATGTGTAACGCTCGGTACCAATACACTACGGCGTAACATTTCTGCACATTCTTACAATTCTTGTATGCCATACATGCAATTATTTTTAGCAGTGGACTACCGCGGTTTTACCGAGAAGAAAGGGTTACAGCTTCATTGTTTGAAACGTTAAGGTACAATGAAGAAAGCTTTCACAGATTTCACATCATTCGTTTTAAATAATAATAGCACAGAATGACCGAAATCCCTCTTCTGATTGAGAATCGTCCAACACAACAAGCACTGGACCTTAAAACATTCATAGGAAATGGCTAATTTGAGTCATTAGTAATATTGGATACAGAAACGGTACCTACCACTGCAATAAGCAGGTGCACTTGTGACCGAAGGACATAAAGCATGTGACATTTAAAAAAAACATATTTCAATATAAAACACAGAGGAGTTAAGCCAAACTGAACGATGCACTGGACATACATAGTCAAATCATACAATGTATTGATATTACAATATCAACATCAATGCTAAGGTTTCTACTTCGAAAAAGTATCTGATATTTTTTAGTGGGCGGGGGGGGCGAGTTACTGCATGATACCAAAACTTCCACCTCAAGTGTTTAATATCATTGAAGCACTCTGCGTAAGAACAAAGTCAACAAACTTGAACATTTTTCATTCCTGCATGATGGGCATGCTAGCTGCACGTCATTCAAAGCAAGTTACATTTTGAGGGGCATTAATTTTTGCAAACTAAATTGCTCCGCGTGACTGTGATCAAGCCTCTCTATATCAGGACCTTAAATGAATGGGGATGGGGATCATTCACCTTCTACTTTTACTGCCACTTTATCTTTCAGAATCTTATGAGAGTGCAGTTGACCTTTTAAGAAATTTATCATCAAGTATGATATAGGGAGGAAAAGACACATTATGTTTCATAAGGACAGGAAATGACACCCAATTTCCGGAAGTTGAAGCAGCACTCCTTCGCACGTCATGGTAGCAGCAGGCCAACATATCTCAGCCAAGCAGCGTACTGGACACTGAAAATGCAACAAGCTCTGTGGCCGTTACAACAGCGGCTTCGCGCTCGATGCAACTGGTGGACGTACAGTGATTTACACAGCACGCACACCTCAAGGTTAAAGGGTCAGGGTTGTCCGATTTAAATCACCCTGATTTAAATTGCGATTTAAATCAAAGAATTTTTTCGAAAAATCACTGATTTAAATCCACATATGTATTTTTGGGGGGTAAAAGGGCAAAAACGTTTAAATTTTTTTATTTTGTTTTTTACTGATTAGAAATGTTAGCAGGTTTTGCACATTTTAAACAGCAACCCCCCTCGTCATGACTGTGAGCCTTCCAGTTCCTAGTATTAAAGATGTATGAATGCACATGATATGTGTTACACAAAATCTGGGTTGGCAAGGTTTTTATCATAATGTTCGATTCTGTCCACTTGTTTCGATTTGAATCAGCTTTTTGGATTCAGCAAGTGTATTTGATGTGAAGGATTTATAATCATGATTTAATTTTACTTCATTTAAATTGCCCACTTCAGAGTGAAGGACACAAAGTGAGTTAGAACTCTGGCACTTCAAAGTGCTGGATGAGCATTGCCGCCCTGTCAGACAAACAACAGTAAACATTCCAAAAATACCTGATTACTGCCTACAGCTTAGCTATACAAGTGGGACCAGTACTATCCTAGCAATACTTTTTGTGTTTTGTTTGCAATTCACTACAACTTATCATCGTGACTAGGAAATAGAGAGCGAAGAATCTTTAACGTTAGATCTACTTTGTATTCATGAGTAAACCTTTTACTTTTGCAACGTTTGTAATTTCAAATTGTCTCTTTTTTTTTGAAAAAAATCATTTTATTTGAAATCCATCTGACCTTTGAAATTAGTTTTGTTTGTTCATCAAACCGTATCAATGTCATGTCCATAATGCAATACCCTGTACACATCCACGGTACACTGTCTCGTTACCATGTACCCACGCTTCAAAGAGAAGTCAGCTGATTAGGAGCTTTTGGTTTTTCCATTTTAACAGACACCATCCGCGAGACAATTTGGAGGCCCTGAAATGGACCACTTCTGAGAAATCCAGTTGACCTTTTACCAAAAATTTAGTCAATTTGTAGGCGACAAATTTGTGGCTTCACTTGACGTGAATCCGAAGCCCCTACAGTAACTTTTGAGTGAAAGACTTTGAAAAGAATCCCTGCACAGTGTAAATCAACACCAAACCTCAACATCTGTTTCACCCACATAATATCCATTTACATAAGAATGCCAAACTGAGTGCCGTATCAAGATAAAAAGCTCAAACACTGCTCTCAAAATTATAAATTACGACAAAAATAAAGGTGAAGAAACATTACTTTAAGACTCATTTTGCAAGATCAGGTGACATTTGGGAATTTTAGTAACTGTCTACACAGGACTTCATGCAGTGAACTTGACAAGAATTTATCCATGTGTTATCAAAATATATTCCACACGAAACACACCTCAAGTGTGGGGCTTACACGTAGGAAGTGTGTGACCATGCCTCTAGCGATTGCCGCCCCCTACCAGTGAAAGGATAATCAGGAAGAGGTACACCACATCGATGTACAGATTGAGGGCGCCAAAGATGTACTCCTCGGGGCTCAACTCGTAGCGTCGGCCGCCGACAAGAAGCTGGGTGTCGTAGGCCAAAAACTAGGATATGATCAGACCATAAGCAACTCAAGGATCAATTTAGGAGGCCATTTTTGTGCCAGGCTATCTAGGGTTCCATGCCTCGCTTTTTTTTTTTAAATGCGGCTTAAAACATTTAGATATATATAACAAATTCTACATGTTTTCTTCAGCATAAATGACATTCATTTGTAATGAAGTCTTATATCAGTGCTTTGTGTTTTACTCTTCGTTGCCAAAATGAAACAGCTAACTTCACTTTCAGTTCAATATGGGCGATTTGTTAAGGCCTACTGACACACGCCCCTCCAGCAGAAGCAAGGGGAAAGCATTTTGAACAATAACAAACTTTGGCTTCAGTGTGGCAAACTACAGGTTTTGCTCCATTTAGAACTCGCTAAAGGAACCTACCAAGGAGAACAGCACGGCAGCCAACCAGGCATACACAGTGTACAGGATCTGGATGGATGAAAAAGTGTACATTTGGTGCTTTGCTTATTAAAGATGGGGAACAGAAGGAGAAAAACTTAAGACAAAAACATCTTCATTCATTCATATCAAATTTTTCAACATAAAAATATCAAGGCAGCAAACTAAAAACCGTCAACAGTGAAGTGGGGTCAATTGTGCAGTGTTGCAATAAAGTACCCTTCCAGTTCCACGTTTTCTGCCAAATATTGCACTGTTTAGGAGGGAATAAAGCTGGAGTACAAAGGCGTCTGATGGTAAATTTATGCACAATGGTAAGATTACAAAAGAAAATGATGACTTCATACTATCACTGTGTAATAAGGGAATAAATGTAGGCTTGGCCAGTCTTAAAGGTGTGTTTAAGACCAGCCCAGCATTCATTCTCTTGAGCTGCTTTTACACATTAGAGATCGACCAAGCACATAAATTTATTCCCATTCATAAATATTGTTTTAGTCAGAGAGTTGAAAGAAGTCAATATATGATACATTTCCATAGATTTTGCTCAGGAATTTTACTTTCATTTTCCCAGACCATTTCATGGTATATTCCTTGTGCAAGTAGTCCAGAGGAATTTCCTTATACGGACCTGATGCACGCATGGCGAGTTCTACATGCAGCTGTGCACACAAACTCTTCACCAATAAGAATGGATTAAACTGTCTAGTTTCCAGGTGCCAGCACATTTTTATGCAGCGGGCATTATCAGATGTTAATGCGTTGCACGTTGTTGAAGCCGGGAAACTGTCTTAGGCTATTTATGAACAGATATCAAGTTAATATGACAAAAGTACTCAACAAGTACTCAGCCGAGTTCACAGAGTACTTTTGTCCCAAAATTAACTTTTACAAAATTGGGAGTGTCTGATGTTTTACATTTAGATTGTGATCTTGCCATAGTGCATTTGCCATCAAGTGCCTTTGCACTCCAGCTTTATTTCCTCCTATCCAGTTCAATATTTGGCAGAGAACCTTGGTACTTGAAAACTACTCGGCTCCAACACTGCTATTCCCGAGGTATTTTTGAGGCAATTTGGTGATTTTCATCCCCTCCATTTATTCTCGTTTCTTTCCCTTAATTTGTTCTCCTTATTAAAATTTTTCATTTTCCAAAATCATTTTGGAAGGAGGGTGAGGGAAGAGTGAAGCATCTCTCCGTTGTCATCCCTGTCAACACCCACGACTAGTGCGAACATCTTAACCACTTGACCAGCGACCACAGCACTCGCCACAGTCGGCTGACTGATAGGAATCCCGTAAGTAGTTTGGTCAGGCACAGTGGTCGGTGGAGGGGACCTGAACCAAGACCTCCGCCGACCAAGCTCGCCCATGTCGACTTGCCAGCTTGGATTCTGACAAAACACCAGCCACCAACTGCTTTACTCACCTGGCTGTACGTGAATATGGCAATGAAGCCAAACAGGAAGAGGGACCAGGCGAAGACAAATAGGAACCCCCCACAGGAGGTGAAGTCAAACCGGGTCTGGATCGAGAACAGCGTGATGCCAATGGTCACCCCCTGGAAAACCAACAGCACAATTCAAAACACGGCGTCAGTTTTACAGTGTGGCTCTAATGAAGACACATGATATGATACAAAGGACAGAATGGAAGCTGTACACTGCTGATATTAATACATCAAAGCAATGAGCTCTCCAACACACCAACAGGTTGTCACAGGAAATACACAAGGGAGGTCATTCTCAGTGCAAATCGAAATACCAATGGAAGTCTGGTATTTGCAAGTCTAACCTGCTTTGGCAGCAAATGTCATTGCGAATACTGTGTCAAAGTGGTGTTATTTATTGTTCAACAGACATTTGGGCAATTCCGAGAAGAAGTGTACAGAGTTAAAAATGGAAATTTAACACTTCTTCAGAACTACAAGCACCGCAATAAAAAATGAGGTACCACATGAAAGAGAACAAGAGGACCTTTCATTTGAGTGGTGCACTAATGAGACGGAATTTCATTAAGTTTGTTTTGGTAATACACCTGTTTTGGGCTAAAATCATGGGGGGTTTAGTGCCAGTCGGGCACCTAGTTTGAACACAATAAATAGGACTGTCATTGAAACTGTTTGTCATGAAGTCAAAGAGAAAGGTTCATATTCTACACGGAAAGAGCTTCTTTGTTTGATGACTAGTCTCTTCCATGTTTTAACTTGTGCCAAAGATGGGTGGACAAATTCTAATGTAACTAATCGTGATGGGACTGACCAAGATCTTTCGGCGACACTTAACTGATGAGAGAAACTGAAAATTGTGTACATGAAAGCATTTGTGAGTCAGTAAGCAAGTACGAGAATGTACTCTAGTAGTGTCGCACTTCAGGGAACTCTGTTTGCATGGAGAAAAATTGTCATTCTCGTCAGTTTCTGACCATGATTATATGTCCAAAGACAGCCCACAAATCAAGCGTCACAAACTTCGCTGGTGACTCTCTTAGAAATCCTGGAAGGTGTATTGATGATACCAATATGGGGAACTCATTCCTTCACATGTATACGTAAGAGCACAAAGAGTGGTGCAACATTGCTTAACCCCTTCGCGCCGCGAAGCGGTAAGAGCCGCTGTAAAAAGCCCGCTTTTCAGCTATTATTCTCGGCCCACGCTTGAGCGAACATAGTGAAAGAAGGCAGTCCCTGGCTCTTGTATGTTTGGTGATTGGCCTTTGTGTGTTGCAAAGAAATGAAAAGGCCGAATTTGCATCATAATCACCAGCTTCACAATAGTCCCCACTCTGAAAAGAGGCAACGGGAATGTGGAAGCTTGAGCAGAGCAACATGCCACCGAACAATCAGCCTTTTCACTGGGTAAATCAAAGCGTGCAGAGCACGCGGGGCCATAAACCGAGAATTTGCGGTTTGGCAGGTGGCATTGTGGCCAAGCAGGGCTGGAATTCTCGGAGTCGGCTTTCAGAAAAAAGTCCCGGCGTCAAAGGGTTAAAATGAAACAAAAGGATCCGTGGACTGTTCATTACTGTTTATGCATCAAACTTACAGCACAAATGCCAATAGCGATAAGAACAGTCCGGCCACCACCTTCATGGTAGAAACTGCAACATCAGAAAACACAGACGGGTGGAATTACAATTTTTGTAACCTGAACTTGCTACCACATAACTTATTCCCTAGAGGTTCACAAAGTGTGTGACACAATATAGGATAACTTGGGAGCAGGAATTTGAAGGTGTGTGACACAGCCTGGGATATCCTGGGTGTCTGAAGGTGTGACAAAACCTGGGACATCCTGGGTGCAGAATCTGAAGGTGTGTGACACAACCTAGGATATCCTGGGTGCACGATCTGCAGGTGTGTGACGCAACCTAGGATATCCTGGGTGCAGGATCTGAAGGTGCGTAATACAACCTAGGATATCCTGGGTGCAGCATCTGAAGGCATATGACACAGCCTGGGATATCCTGGGTGCAGGATCTGAAGGTGTGTGACACAACCTAGGATACCCTGGGTGCAGGATCTGCTGGTGTGAGACACAACTTAGGATATCCCAAGCGCAGGATCCCTATGATATCCTAGGGTGTTTGACAGAAGCCAGCTAGGATATCCTGCCAAATCTTGGGGGAATCACAGGTAATGGACTCAATTGCTAAAACGATTCAGCAATGTTCTGGCATTCTTCCACATCATTCCCAAAGGGGTTATGGACTGAGAGTCTTGGACCACATCTGCTTAGCCTTCCAAATTGCTTACCTTGCAATGGTGCCAGTCATGTAGGCCAGACTCAGGGTCTGTTGATGCAACACATACGAGATGAAAATCAGTTTAAGGCTTGTGGAAAGGCACGGAGTAAGTGACAAAAAGAATGATTTCCGTGACACTCATTCCTGTGCACGTAAAAGCTGTTACAAAGAACTGTTACAGATTCCTTAACTGGGGGGGGGCATGTGGCCTAGTGGTTAGTGTTTGTAGCTTCCGATCATAGAGTCGAGGGGTTCGAATCCAGCTGGTGGCAACATGTTGTGATCTTGGGCAAGTCACTTTATCCCTATGTGCCTCTCTCCACCCAGGAGTAAATGGGTACCTGTGAGGGCAGACATGATTTTGTTTAGCCGTGTGCACCAAAATGGCAGCATTAGGCTGGTATGTTCCCCAGGGAGCTGAGAATGGTTTCAGGAATGTTCAGATGATGTGAGCACAATGTGTAGGGATAATGATATTAATCACATAGAGACATTCTGTAATATGCGCTATATAAGAACTGACTATTATTATTAACTGTTTGCCCCTCCTTTAGAGCAAGCTACCACCAACAGGTTTACTGACGACAGTCTAAGCACAAACCACGGTTAACCACAGTGGGACTAAACTTCACTTAAAAGAGAAGGCTCCAGCTAAATGTTTGGGCAACAGACTATGAGGGACACCTTCAGGACAAGGACTGCTTTTTGTTATTGATAAAAGAAAAACTGAACTGGGAATAATTGTGTTGGTGACTGCAGGTGAAGCTAAGACACTGTGGAAACCGTGACGGTAGCACCTGGTCCACTGTGGTTCAACTAGGGCCATGAAGCAGTGCTACGGCCCTGTTTGAAATCCTGCCAGGGACCCGCTTGAGTCCATCCAAGAGAAGGAACAAGGCTGAACATACTCCACTGACTGTCCGGTATACAGAATACCATGTAAATTGTGACTATTTCTTACGAATATGGCAAGCGCAATGAAGTTGTGGGGTGTCTTGCGACGGAAGTCAGCACAGCATACAAGCACGATGTAGACAAACAGGAAGATACCACTGCAAAACCAAAACAAGTAAGAGAGAGTGCTTGTGAGACTGCATTGGCTCACCAGAGCTATGCAAACTACAAGAGACACGTGGGTCCGAGCAAATGAGTCAGAGATTTTCAGTCCAATAAGCAAGAAATTATCTGCCTGCTTTTTTTCCCAACATTTTCCCTCTGTTTGACAACAGTTCATATCCGGGAACTCCATTTTTTGGTATGATGTGTTAGGGCTGTGCCAAATATCCGAATATTCAAATGTTATTTTTCGGATTTGGATATTCGAATGGAAAATTCATGAACAGGAAGGGAAAAATCTTCTTTTGTTCTAAATGAGAAATATTGCACCATGGAGGCTTGTTTCAAGCAGATTCAAATGAAAAGCGTCAGAAATCTTACATCAATTTAAAAAGTAAATTATTCATTAAACAATTTAAAAGGAACAGAAACTTTCAACAGAGCAAGAACTCTTGTTCATCTCTTAAATCTTGCTAAATCGTGGCTGGAGATACTCCTAGATGTGAGAAGCTATTACCTTGATCATAATGTACAATTGTGTGTTATTGCAGCTGATTTTGTATATGGTTTGTTCATCAACAATCTGCCGGTCGGTGCAATCGAATACTCAGGTATTCGATGAAATTGAAGGTCGAATGCTCAAGTAGTGAAAAGTGAATAGTGTTGGTCCCCACTTACCTGCTCATTTCTTTTTACTCAAAAAAAGCAATGTTCTCTGCCCATCTTTGACAGTGTACACTGCAACTACATGAAAGCAATCCACAAGCCATCTATGTCATCACCCACATGGTCAGATTACATGTAGCATCATGTTACCTTCTTCACTTCCCACCTCTGATGACTCATAATTGACACTGATTGGCATAGTTTCACTATAGCATCTTAAAAGCAGTCAACATTTGTATACATCAACCACACTGTGAACTATAGAACGATAGCAATATAACAGTTGACCCTTCAAATATTTCCCCATGTGGTGTGCATGCACATGTGCGTGTACACAGTGATGCCATCTGCAAGAAATATTGACCGGCTGTACTTACTACGATGCCCAGTACATGGCCTGGTTCCGTTGGACAAAAAACCTTACCGAGTCCCTGTTGATAAAATAGAGGGAGGACGATTCTTCATAAAGTTAAAGAACAACTGTCAAAGGCAATGACTCTAAATGTTACACTGACACAAAATGTCACAGGGGCCACTGAATTCAAGGGTCAAATAATTATTAAAAATTTGGTTAAAAAGGTTTTCGGGCTAAAAATTTTGCAGAAGTTTGCTTTCTTTTGCACACTGAGAGGAAAATATACAATGCATTTTGGGGGGTCCAAGGACTTACACGAAATAGAAAAGGCACACAACTCCAAATGTGACGGCAAGCTGGGCAGTCAAAATTAGGTAGACCTGGCAACAACAGAAATATGAAACAATTTGCAGTAAAATCAAAGCCTAAAATAATCTCAAAATAAATTAAAACTAATCAATCAATTTTTTTTTCTGTTTCGTTACTTTGTAAATGCGCCTGGAGAGCTACCAGATAGTTTTTAGGTTAACTTATTAGCAATCCAGCAGGGGTGTACTTTTTTTTGTTTTGTCATTTTGTTGTATTGACTTGCGAAATAATAAATGAAATGAAATGAAAATGAAATGAAAATCTAGCCAGAAGTATTTTCCCAACTATTACGTTTAATTTCATGTGGCTGTGTAACAGCCAACAGCTAGTCTTGGGTTCAAGACACCTTCCATGGTGCTACGATCCGATATGTGTGCAGTGTGTGGCTTTTAATTCATTTCAAATTACCACCTCCCTGACACAAAGCACATCTTGAGATATAATTTATGCAATACACTGTGACAGCGCCCTCTTTGAGGCGTACCAGCCCCTAACAGCTTGCTATGGTTAGTGTAGTGGAATAAACTACAGGGGGGTCTTGGAACCAAGACTACCCAACAGCATGTAGGAGTCTCGAAATAACCGTAGAAAAAAAACTGACTTTGATTTCCAACATGACGTCCTCTCTCCCGGAATGTCCCCCAAAGCTTACAAATGTACCAATCCCAACTTGACAATACAAGTTGCTGCGTGCAAAACTCAATTGGGATCTGTTTGTGATTTATGTGGGTTGATTTGCTCTGCAAGTGGATGGGTTGGGGGTGGGAGAGATCCAGAAGGCTTGGGATGGAGGGGGGGGAAACACCTTCTTGCTTTCCAAGGCCCCACCCCCCAGGTGTCGTTTCTATGCAGCTCACCTTCAGAATAAACTTGCGTCGGATGCTCTTGTCATTCAGGCTTCTTTGAGCCGAAAAACCTTCCACATCGTCGGATGGTGAGGTTCCTGTGTAAAGTTGAAATATTTGGAAAAGGAATTGTTTTGGGGGGTCATGAAAATCTTCTCTGTCAACAAGAAGGTTTCTGGAGCTTTTAAACTAAATACAAGATTTAGAACTGCAAATCCAGGGCACCTTTAGTTTAATACGAGCTGCAGCTCCAACAAAAATCCTGATTCTGTGTTTCTATTATACATTGCTTTTCTTGGCAGCCCTTCAGTGGGTGTTGGGGGATTCATGAAGGATTACAGGACTAAAAGTTTGGGAAAAATTCTAAAATATAGTTGTGGTTGAAAGTTTGACATATACCTGGACTGAAAATGCTTAATTACCAGTACAGTGCAAGTTTTACGGCTTTGCCGATTTCTTCTCCAAAGGGTCATTAGCTCAGAAGTAGATTTTTGCACATTTCAACTCAAGTACATTTCACTGCGGGTGTGGTCATGTCAATCACCCTTCACAAGCATATGCACAGACACTGAAGTGTATCCAGATAAAGGTATACATGCATGTGTACGGGTACATCTTGTTTGATTGCCGCTTAGAAGGTGACAGATTTAGTCGGACTTGTCAGATTTTGTCAAATACTTGCCAGATTTTGTCATATCCCGCTCAGGTCAATGTTGATTTGCACAGCACTGGCAATGTATTCAGCTAGTCTTGCACAGCCATTAAACATTCTGTTTCGGTTCACAAAAGTCAACGTGGGAATGCACGGTAGATTGACACGAAGGAATGTCAAGGTAGGTTTCCACGTGGCCGCAAAAGAAAAAGTCCAACTGGAACACGGCTTAAGAGTATCCACATGATTTCCATGTAGGACTTTGTTCATTAAGACAGCACTTTCTGAGTTTATAAACATATGGTATTAGGTGCGATGACTGTCCCTTCCTTTGCTCAACTGAACCAGTTCACAGACTCCCCGAAAAATCTTAAAATTAAATTGGCCGAATGCATGACAAAATGAAAGCAACAAGATGTTTAATACAACCATGCCTACTGCCTGGTACCACATACTTGTACATGTACACTACACTGACAGCAGCCAAGGGCACATGTTCAGACAAAGCAAAACAAATGGTTGGAAAATGCCCAGTGAACCAGTCTGGTTCCATAATCCCATCTATTAAAAAAATATAGATGTGTACAGTGGTGGGGAAGGGTACCAACACCACAATATACATATATATCCCAGAATCCTGCTTGATTCCAAGCGGTTTTTTGGACTTACACTGCTTACCCTTCATTAATTTACCGCGATTTGATTAACCACTTACTGCAGGGGAGCCTGGTTTTGGACACGTACATGTATTCTTTATATGCACAGCTGGGGTGTCCAAAATTGGACAAAAGGAAATGGGCCTTGTTCAAAAGACCGTATTCGTAACAAAAGACCAGGCTGCAGGGAATTACCAACATTTTTTCACTGTCAAAAGCGGAGATAACCCAACATAGTTTTGAAACAGTACACCACTGTTTGTAGCATTCAGTGCAAGTGGATTACTACTGGGGACAAAAGCGCTCCACCACCGCAGCGATGAGCCACACAGCACCTGGTGAAAAGACGTCAGCAGCGCACTGTGCCAGTTTCGGGAACAAAAGAATGAATTTTTAAAGAATTTTGAAAACAGAAAAAAATGAAAAATTCTCCAGCCCAGCAGAATCAACATTTATAAATGCCCCCAGCCCGAAGTGGTTAAATGACGCCCCAATTTTGATTTGGAGAAGCTGCAGCATATTGCCACCTTGGAACGTCCCGCTAATTTGGGACGCTTCTTGGCCCAACTGATCCACAATGATTTAGGACCGTTGGGAGTTAATAATGGAGGGGGTTAGGTGCTTCTCACAAAAGGTTACATTTAATTGTGTCAATGAACAATGTATCAATCAACAACATTCGTGCAAGGCTGCAAAGTCAAAGAAAGGCACACTTTTGTTAGAGGGTGCATCAGTAACACACAGATAACTAGGGGTGCACACATTTTTAATAAGGGGGCACTGAAAACAAATGAACTTTGGCTTCTACACAGGCTGCAATGGGGGAAGGCTAGGGGAGGGGGGCACAATTGTGCTAAGAGCATGTGCCCTTCTCTCATCCAGAGTTACGCCACTGGGCTGCATGAAGACAACTAGCAACAGACATGGACATGGATGCTGTTCACATACATGACACAAAACAGACTGTCAGACATGTTTCCTGGCTTTGGCTGGTCATCACTGTGACAAGCACGTGTCAACAAAATGGTTATGTTGGAACATTAATGGACAGCAATGGAGGTTTGACAAAGAATATTCAAGCCACACATGATTTTTGTGCTTACTTCCTGTGTCAGAGGACCAGGCATTTCCCTGTCGAGTTTCAAAAGACGCACCTGCATGGGGATTGGGAACCAGTCAAGAAAAACCATCAAAAGAAATATCGTTTTTTCCGGGGGGGGGTGGAGACTTGTAAAATGAGAAAAAGATAGGCTTGTAGAAACATGAGAGCAAACATGTAGTGAATACTCTGACTGCCAATTCCTGGTTGATGTGCACAGCATGGGTTTTCTTGAGTATCTGTTGACTGTCAGGAGAATACTGGAGTGACACCTGGTCAGAGATTACACACCTCAACAACGGTGAATACTGTAACTTTGAGGACAAGGTACCCCTGTCTATTTAAATGCTAGGCTCCTGAATTTCAGTGACCACTTCACTTAGTGAATTTCAGGCTTTTTAGCCAATAATGCTGCCTCACTAGTAAATACAATACATGCTAGAATACAGAAATCCATGCATATTTCAAAATGCATTATTTTTCTTAAACACTTCAGCATCAATTTAATTTGTTCTTATTGGAAGGCAACAATTAGAAGTTATCGCACTGGACATCTTTCAGTAATATATGGGCATTTTGCATCACATTTCCACCCAGGTGCAATGCTGCGCCCTGGTTTCCATCTTTGAAAATATACATGTAAAAGCAAGAATGACAATGGAAATGCCAGAAACTGGTCTAGAGCACAAGGCCCCCCCCCCCGATGAATTCCCCTTTCATATATTCATTTCAGACACATAAGCTTGTGTTTGCAGCAATCCCGGCTAAAGTATGATTTTTCTGTAGGACCTACATGTATACTGTACAATGCAGTGTCCGGTCAGAATGTTGGTCTCTACACAGACTGATATTGTGCCTTCCAGCATGTCCAGACCTTGTTGGGCACTGTCTCAAATGAGTGAGACTGAAATTTACTTAAGAGTCAATATCATCCGCCTGGAGCAGAAGCACCCCCTCATTAGTTGAATTGAGCCATGCCGGTGGGTAGTGTTAATTACAAATGTATGTTGATAGTGACGCGACCACAACACATGCATTTCAAACTCATTTGTGAAACAGCAGTTAAGCGCAGTCCCCAACAAAGGAGCCTCCATTGCTTGGAAAATTACGCCCTTTCAAAGTCCTGCTCGGGGCGGATATAATCTTCTCAACATGTTTTCTTCAGAATTATTTCATGGAGAAAGTTTTCTGGACTTGTGTAAATAATAATTTGTTACGTAAAATATTAAGTACACATGTACACTGTAAACACCACTCCTCACTGGCCCATCTGAGGTAATCTATGGAGGCAATCAACGGCATAAACTTTGTTGGCCTGATAGTCTCATAAATCTCATTTAGGAATTTTTCAGAAGGGAGGGAAGCAAAGAAGCGACAGACCGTAAGACTGATTTTTGGGGAGAAATGGGGGGAGAGTACCATGAGAATAGAGTACTGAAGTGTGACATCATTGGGAACCAGACAGTGTAGTGCACACGAAGAGCACATGAACATGCGCATTATGGTTCATGCGCTGGTTCTCGCACTTATGCCGTTTACACACATCACTGTGCGTGTGAGGTAGTCACTTTGGTACTCTATACTGGTAAAACTTTAATTGAAAAAACGTCTCTTTGAACAGATGGTTCACATCTTATGAATTATACATTATGCAGCACACGGATTTATGTAGTTGGTGACATGCACAATTGTTGCATACGATTTTAATTCATTTACAGTTTTTGGACCACTTCATACTAAATACCAACCCAGGGGCAGTGCTCTTGCCAGGTACACCAAGGCGTGGCAGGCCAGCCATGCTTGCAGTAAAATTCATGATATATCAATATCAGCAATTATCTATAATTGTCGGAGCTTAGTTGTGGATTGGATGTGATTTGCTTTCGATGCATGTTCACTATATGTAATTAATTTTGTACCAACGTTTACATTATTTTATACTCTTGTAAAAAAAATTATGGATTATTCATTCAATATTTGGCTAAACATTTTTATGACATTTCTTCCAATTTTTTATGAAAAAACCTAAAATACTAATTTTTAACAGTTAAGCTGGGGCCTTGGAGCCTACACGCATGCGCAGCAGTAGTGCAATCATATCTTGTCACGCTGTTACATTTATCATCTGATCTTGATCACAGCCGCATTATTGTCAATTAATATCTGTCGATCAGAATGTCAGCTTCCGTTTCTTTTCATCAGCATCACAGGAAGACTGGATTTAATATTGGCTTCAAGTATGGACCACAAAGTATCCCTGCTTACTGAATGCCGAAGGCGAATTCATTTAAACAGTTTAAGCACATGATGGTAAATTATGGACTGCGTGTTTGAAGCTTTTCTTGTGTTGACAGGTGCTACATGCATGTGACGTTGGAACAGAAGCATGGGAAATTCCTACTCCTTTTTACACTATGAAGTTAGGAGGAAACAATCAAGTTCATATTTAATTTTGTAAATGATTTATGGCAAATAATTTGAACTGTTACTTATCGGTTTAAATTTTTAAAAAAATACTCTGGTTTGTTTTCAATACATTCACTGCATCACTAACAATAGAGACACCTTCTAACGGGTAAACGTTATGTAATTGTCAGGATGTTTGAATATGTGTCATTTCAACATTCTTAAGCTTCATACCCTTAATTTCAAAAGTGCTTTTGAGGTGGATTTCCCTAACCTCTTTAACAAAAACCAGGTGATGGCGTTGCCCAAGGGGAGAGGAAGATGACAGGACTTCATTACTCCATTGTCACTACCTGTTGGCACACCTTTAGAGTTCTGTCCTAATTTGTGTCTTGAGAAAATTGTGCATTCAGTACACCTTTGATGATGTGTTGAGCAGTAAACTGATTGCTCACTGGAATTCTACAAGTTCTTTAGACAGTTAATTTGCCAATGTAACGAAGACCAACAAATTTTAGGTCCATCCTGTTCAGACATGTACATTGCAGGTGACAAGAACATAAAATCATACGTGAGTGTGACCATCCTTACCATAACTGGTAGCTGCTGCTTGCGGCTGTGGCTGCGGCTGATACACTGCACCTTGGGGATAGGCTTCGCTGGGTGGATACCCTTCAGTGCTTTGGGGAGGGTAGGCGGCTTGTGGCGCAGGGTACCCACCCTGTGGTGGAGGGTAGCCCTCGCTTTGGTAGGCTGGCTGTGCTGGAGGGTAGGCTGGCTGTGCTGGAGGGTAGGCGGGATCCGCCCCACCCACTACAGCTTCGTCGTATGACGGAGGGGCTGAGGGGGTTGCAGGTGCTGCCATGGTGGGCTCTCCCAACAGTTAATCAATCTACAGATGAAAGCATATCATTTGTTAGGATCACTTTGTGCCTGATGGAAATTCTGTCATATCTGTGCTGGTGCTCAGCAACGCCCACTTTCTGGATGTTAACATTGTGGTGTTAATGATGCAATTATATGGGTAAAGCAAATGGAAGCAATCACTGCTTACATACTTGAGCTGGGTGACATTAATAATACTGTTTACATGCACATTCTCTTCAAATTTAAAATGTATGTGAAATCGTGCTTCAGTGGCTGTATAATATTCCGTGCTCCAAGAAACATAAAAATTACAAAAATGGAAAAATAAAGACCTGACGTTCCTGAAGTAGTACTGGCATGTCAACACTCACTGAACTGACTCACTAAATCCGTAGTCAATTTGCCCATGACACAAAACAGCTACCAGTATTTTGATGACTGTTACCTGTTAACTAACATACATGTAGGCACTTTTCCAGAGCTCCCTCTAATTTAGACATAAAGGAGTCAGGGTTGTGACCGCATTCGCATATAATTTGATCGACCTGACAAACGTTTCCCACTGCTTTGTACATTAAGGAGTTGGATCAAATGCAAGTCAAAAATTTGTGTATATGCCGTCTTATTATGCCAATAAATTTCTTCCTCATTTTGTAGCTGTTTTCACAAAGAGGCAAATTTCTCACCAGAGAGAAAATCCTAGGTTTCCAGAAAATCGCATTTGAAGTTGGTCTCTATTCCAAACACCTATTTCCCCAGTAATTAACATGCCTTTAACTTAAGTAAAGCTACTGCATGAAAGAGGATATCTTAAATGACACAAAACTACAAAATGACATTTATAGATCTCAATCAAAATTGCTTATTTTGTAAACAAACATGTTCGTCTCTTCGTGGAAATGATAAATTAGCATGACTTTTGCCTGGTTGTGCTGTAGCACATGCCAGGTGCAAAATGGTAACATTTAAATACATTTCCAAAGTCAATTCACCTCTTTGTGAAAACAAAATGCGGTACAGTTGAATTTTGCCCCGGGTACATGTAGATCATCAGGATTTGTCTGATTGAAATTCTACATGTAGGCCTATAGGCCTACAAGGCCTACATTACTTGCAGAACTCCAAGTCACAACTCCTTGACTGTGACTTGGAGGGCTTTGACTTTTAATGGGTTCGTTACGCTATCGGATTTAAATGCAGATATCGGCTTGACCATCTACACGTGTGTGAATAGCTTCATAATGCAGCATACAGCACGCACACTTCCATACTCCCCTGCTTCCAAAATGGTTGAGCTTATATCGGATGTTGGTGACATTGTGCATGTGCAGTGTGTGATGCATACTGTAGTTCGTGTAAACAGCCACAGTATGCAGATTGTTCTGTAAAGAGAGGCAGGATTGCAAAGGAAAAGCTCTGAATTTTGCCAAAAATGGCTGGTTACACAGTCAAAAAACTAAACCCTGTGCATTTTGATGGCTATTTCGGGAAGATTTGATTGAGAAAGAACAGTTTCGAAGACAAACGGTGGAACATTGCTATGTTGGGTCTGCATTTACATTCCGCAGCGTTACGAACCCATTAAAAGTCCAAACCCTCCAAGTCACACAGAGTAGTGACTTGGGGGTTCTGCAAGTGCGCCCTCATCACCACATGATGAAATATAGGCCATAATGGGGCACGCACATGAAATAGCAGCTCACAGAGGGTGCCCCATTTGGTCATTTTCAGCAAGTCAAGTTTTTTAATCAGTCTAACAATGATGCCTTCAGATTATTGCCCATTGCTACATGTAGATTGTGATGGGGATATGTGAAAATGGATTTTTATCGACGACTGGCGATATACATGTACTGCTGTACAAATCAACCGCACTCTGTTTTTGTAAGACGTTTTGAAAAAGGTTCGATCATCATCTGAAAATTATGCTGGTGAATGGAGCATGTTGAAAAGTAAATGCTGTCGAAAGCATAAATCAAAATGTTTCTCTTTCAGCCATGAAGAAGGCAAATTTCTTTCAGAACACATGAAAACATTTTTAAACTTCTTCTAGCACTCATCTGTGACAAATAGTTTCAAAATAGCGGTATGTACATGTGCACTCTGTACGTTGAGCACCGTAATGTACAGTTCAGTTTGAGGAAATACTACCGACTTGATTAGTTGATGTCACTGTTTCTGAAAGTACAGTTCAGGAAAAATATTAATAACATGTGTCAAAAAAGGGTATGACAACACCCGACATATTTGTTACTTGATATTTCGCTAACCCATCATCAGTTAATATCTAGAAAAACAATGATTTTTCATTGATGAAGTAATGAATTTTTGTTCCCACGTTTTGTACAGATAAAATGAACTCCACAATTTGTCGAGAAAGAAATCTAGTGGCCCAGATCGCTACTTGTGAATATCGTGGCTTTTTTCAGTCTGTTTTGTTATAACGTTTTAATTTATTTTTTTTTGGGGGGGGGGTTTCTTGTCAGACAGTAACTGCCTGAAACTGTTTCATATCATGATTTCAAGTTCTGCTACACCGGCTGCCCTTTTGAGTTGATCAGAAGTATACAATGCACCCACAAATAGTTGTGTAGTAAATTAAATGGTGATAATGAAAAGTTAGAAATAAAATTTAGCATGATAAGATAAAAGGTTGCTCTCAATAATAAATGTTTGAGCAGCTGGCAAACATGGCAGGTACATGTACAACAATCCATTGGCTGTCTCACAGTGACTTTTGCCTATCACAGATCTTTATGTGAAATTCCCCAACCTGAAGAACAATATAACCATGCAGGTGTTACACAATTGCATCTTGGTACAACTATTTGACTACATTTCCATGATTTGAAATGTTAACAGTCTAGTATTTAGTGTGCCGTCCTTTATTTCGGATTACTTAGACTGCCTTACAAACAAAATCTCCTACAAGACCTACCTTTGCAAAAGGTTCATTCAAATGGGTATAGCGCTACAATGACTGATGTTATGCACCACGGTAAAAACATGTTAAGTAATCATTCATAAGACAACATAATGCAAGCCCAGTGACAGAAATACCAATAAAATTCCAGGTGGTCTTCAACGTTTGCACATGACTGTAGTTGTAAACACATAAATAAAAATATATAGTTTTGAAGTTCATGCAAAGCTTTATCTTAAAGACTAAAATCGTCATTTGTTTACACATTGTGTCTTCTTCCTGTCATTTCTAGAGTATGTTTTTACACAAAAAACTGTCGAAAGAATCTTTCCAGAAAAACAAAATGCCACTTTCAGTTTATAAATCTGCTCGGTTAATGATGAATCCTGAAAATACATGGATGTGTAGACAGTAAGTAGCCTAGGCTACAGAAGTACAGTTGCAGCAATCCTGTCCTACATGTAGGTCCCTAACTGATTCATTCTTCAAGGATAGTCTAGAAGAAGAAAAACCAAGAACAAGTACATGTAAGCTAAATAATGACTCAGCATGTTATATAAAAGTTCTGTCAGGTCTAAACAATGGAAAGATTCACAGATATATCATTGATGAAGAGTGTGCGATTGGAGGAAAGACTGCAGCATCCTAGCTCCACTGTTGGTCGTGTAGTGTGGAAAGTGAACTTTCAAAGTAAGAACATTTGAAATATTTTTTTTAGTTTCAGATTCATGTCATTTCAATATTTCATCAACAAATAACTTTCACAGAGATCATAACCGATGAAAAACCCTTACAACTAAGCCGTATGCAAAGGAAACAAATTGTTTCCAGACGGTCAGTGACCGTGGCAGCATTGTAGCGCACGGCCGGTGTCGGAAAAACAGGACTTGTCATACAGAGGGCGCTATTTGCGGAACCGGACAAATTACCTAGCCTACCTCCGAAAAAAAGTTTAGTAACAGTTGTCTTTCAAATGACTGCCCAAAATTCTGTAATGTCTTAGGTAGCTGGATAATTTGCGAATATTTATGGATGACTACATTTCCACAAACATAATTTTTTGTGCCGCCAGGAGCCTCAGACGACTTCAGTTTGCGGAACCGGACAATCAACTGTAAAACCAACGTTGTCGTTTAATTAGGCCTAGCTTGATTGTCAGTCAGATTATCCAGCCAAAAACTGCCAACCTTTTTTTTCCTAATCACAACCCTGCATGACTCTTTAATTTCTAAAGCTGGGAAACTGTGTTACTTTAAATGTCTGTTTTCTGCTTGGGATAAATTAATTATGGCGATAAAATCAAGCGTTATTTCGTGCTTACCCAGCTGATACTTCCGAACTGGATCTGGAATATTTTAATGAGGAGAGATTAAGTCTTAAGCCCTGATTTCTGTCATTGCATTTCACACAGTCGTGTCCTGTGTACCAGACTGAAATCATAGACGCATGTCGATTTTCCTATTGTTTTCGGCGTCGTTACACCTTACTCTTCTCAGTCCTCGCCTGTTTTTTAACCACTGACATTGAGGTTACTAGCATAATAATAATTTAGAAAATCAAGCTATATGCAAAAGAACCAAATATTGAATTATTTGAGTTTGATCTGAGCAAGGTGGGCGTACATTTGGGGATCGATTTTAGAGACGAACCTCTACGGAACAGAGCCGAGTATTGGAAAACCGCCATGACGTACTACCCTTATAACAGTCCTGCGGTAGTGAATATCCTAGCTGGGTGTGGCTAGGTTTTACTAGTGGGAGGGGGGAACAAAGAGGAACCAGCTTCAGTGCTGTGGGTTTTTTTTGGGGGGGGCAAGTTTTTGTTAGCCTTGTTGAATATCCATTCATCCCTTTTGGGGGGGGCACCAGGAATGGGGAGGGGGGGATTCAAGCCCCACAGAACACAGTAAAATCAACATAGTTGTCATGACTCGAGTCCATGACTCGACTCGAGTTACAATACAATTTTTAGCGACTCGACTCAATTCCCAAACGGGCAAATGACTCGACTCGAATCTCTCATGTAGACTCGACTCGAGTACAAATTTATAAGACTCGAGTCTCAAAACATTTAAAAGCAAAATTTGGGGGGCGAAGAAATATTTGAAAGTGGACTCATGGCACTGCTCTCATATCGATCGTGAATACGTAGAACATGATGTACATGTACATGTATACACTTGAGGTTTCCACTCGTTTGCCTTTTGAGAGTGTCGCTGTTAGACCGAAAAATTAAGGAGTAAGTTTGCCAAGGCTTCGAAAATTTTCTTATGAAATGCCCTTTTTAAGTGGTAAAACCACTTCTTGACGCTTAACTGGGTCTTCAAATCAATGTACCGGTGTGAAATATGACTTATGGTCGGCTACGGTGTTGTAAAACTGGCTTTAAACGAGAGAGGAGCTTAATTGTATGCATGTATCTGTCATGCCAACTGGCACGCATGGAGTTTCTTTGGGCCGGCCTGATGTGACAAATTCCTCGCAGTCGGTCGGCAGCCATCAACTCTCTTCCGACTATCTGCGTGCGGGGGGGGGGGCAAGTTCTCTACCTGGACTGGAGACGCATGTACATGTACTTTCCAAACGGGACTGATATCTTTATTGGGGCTGTGAAAACAAACAAACACCCCGACAAACAAACAAACGAACAAAGGGAAAAGTCCATTTGGTTCCCCTGTACCCCAAACCTGGATACGTCACCACGGTCCGTGTTTGCGTCAGTGGTGATTAGTGTTCCCATTTTGGAACAGTTCAGCCATCGTGTTGTCTGGGTTCCTTGACGTCAACGTGAATGGCTTCTGAATATTTATATTATATAAGCAAGTTTATACATTTTTAATCTTTCCTACGCTATCCTGTTCGTAAGTGTGACGTCACTTCAGTTTAAACCACGCCCACTGCACATGCACTGCAAGTTGCAAATCGCCTGCAAATCGTGGCGCGTCCGCCTATGTGACGAATCACGAACCGGATTATCAAAATGCGTTTTACCCCATGGCCAAAGCAAGGGCTGGTTTATACTTTGTGGTTCGCGGTGGACCATGGTTTTCCTTATAAAATGGACTAGTCGAGGAAATGAGGTTGGAATTAGTTTTCTGATTGCTCTTTGTTGTGCTGAGATAGCTGCCTTTTTGAGGAAAACTCTGTTTATGGGCGTTCCTGCTCCAGTGCCAAAAAGACCGATTGCGCCCGCTAAATCACGCGACCTATAGAGGCATAAACACCAACAAACAAGGCGTCCCCCCAAAGCAATGTGTGTTTTTAAGTGTTGTTTACCAAAAATAAAGCCGATTTACGGTAGCACTCGGCATATCAGTAGTCGGAGTTCTTTATTGGCCATCAGCTTCATTTTTGGTAAAGGACGCACTTTCAAGGGGGACACCCATGTTCGTTTGATACCCGCTGTGGTGACAGTGACTTTAATACTGGGCGCAATCGGTCTAATATTCCATTGGCCTTCGGCACGAGTGTTTATGACCCTATCCCGCCAAAAGCGCCAGCTTAGTACACCACCGAGTTCTCTACCTACACCTTATACGTCTGAAGCTTTCCCCCAAGTCAACAATGTTGAGCCCACGTTGGTTTTACTTGAGGTTTGAGTGTTTTTATGGCACACAGAGAACCTCAACCCCCGTTTCTGCCAAGCGTTCTAGAGTCGCGCAGAACCACACTAAAAGCAGATTTTGAATTAAGTGCGGCAAGAGGTCGATGTCTGAAAAATTAGGAGCGACCAGGCATGCTAGCTGGCAAAAGATCGACCCTTTGAGGACATCCGAGCGACTTGGTTTCAGACGTCGCTCTTCTCATGAGCCGAACCCATTGCAAATGTATGTATAAGTTCGTCTGTCTGAAACCAAAATTTAATTGGGTCGACCCGAGTCGCTCTTAATTCCGTTTGGTTCGGCGCGACGCTAGAACGCCTGTCTGAAAAGGTGTTAAAGATATTCGTAGAATATCTACGACACTCGTAGGAATACCAATTTTTCATTGCCTCTAGGCAGAGTGCCTACTTCGCAGGATGATCTGACGAACAAACTTCCATACACTTACAAGAAAGAGGGACCTTCACGGTGTTGACTTTAATGTTGAAATCCTATTTATTTCAAGGAAACCAACTTGACTGTACAACATACAAAATCAGACTCTCAGGCAAGCTGTTCCAGAACACAGAAATTCACGGGTTTCATTGGCACCACGTTTGCATGCAGAACCAAATTAGCTCACATTTTGTGAAAACGATGTTCAAATGAGATCAGAAAAAGACCATTCAGCGTGGTGCATCATAATTACAGTCTCAACTCTTGGTACAAAGAGCACTTTTATGAAGAGTACCTTCTGAAGTCCCAACTCTGTACTGTTGAAATTCATTTCTTTCTTGTCTTTACGAGGTTCAGGCCAATTTCTGAGTTGCCATGCAGAAAACAAGTTACAATGCAACACACAATAAATGGCATTCTGACTGGTTAACCAGGTTATGCTAAGCAACTGTTTTCTCAGCTTAGCAACTTTAGTGGTGTGCATCTCGATGAATTAGCACCAGTTAAAACAAGGTTCCGGCAATCTTTCATCATGAGACGACTGTAAAACAGGGTTCTCAACGAAATTGGGAATTAAACCAATACTATGACTTTCTCAAGACTTTCCCAGGCTATAATATGACCATTTCCATGACATGTAAAGCCATTTTTTGTTTGGTAATAATTATGCACTGGAAAATTCCTAGAGCCACTATCAAAGATAATCTGTACATTTATCATTGTCACATCAAAGGCACCCTGTCAAAAATAACCCTTACATGATTGATCTGGATTTCCATGGGCTTTTCCACGACTTTTTTCAGACTGACAAAAGGATCCCAGGACTTTTCCCCATAACTTTCTGGGCAACTTTTTTCCCCAAGGACTTCCCAATGACCGTGTCCGTGGGAACCCTGCAACTGGAAGAATAGACAACCTCAATGCCTTCCCATTTTTCGAAGTTTAAGATTACGCCTTCTGCTGGATCCATCAGACCCCATCGGTTTGGTAGGTTCTTGCCAGACAGAGGAAGGTAAGGCCCAGTCACTACTACTTCACCTGGAGGTTCAACCCTCTAAGAGCCAGGTTATTTTGGTCTAGCGGGAGCGCTCTGTTGTACCACGCTCAATTTTTTTTTAAATTGGCATGCATTTAGCGACAATCTTATCATGACAAATGTGAAGTTTGGAATCAGACATATGTTTTTGTTTTGAAGTTCAAGGCTACAAGCGTGCCAGCCCGAGTACATTGAGCACCAGAGTGGAAACAAGTATACATTCTTGGCTAACCCGTCTTGAAAAAAATGGGCACTGTGCAACAATGGCATCTCCAATTTTCACAAAATGTGCCCCTAAATGACCGGAAAAAAGTGACTCTAAACACTACTAAAAGCTCAGTTCGTGAGCAAAATGCACCATGGCGAAATTGTGACAAATGTCAAGGGGGCTGCCCTCCACCCAGCTCTATTAACTCTAAACCCCAGTGGTGCAGGTACAATCGCGATGAAATCACAGGACTGAGGACCGTTAGGGCTACAGTTAGGCACACAGAGCGCATCATGTGGGTTCTGTACCGTGGTTGGCTTGTGGAGGATTGAACAAGATTCCTAAACAAAATACCAATGGAGTTTAAGGAATTGAGGGAGATTTCTAGCACAGATTCTGAGGGAATATTTGGAACATAGGGATATTCCTAGTAAAAATGAAAATGGAATTTAAGATGATTTTCAACACTGCCCCCTTTTCAAGAGAGAGAGACACAATGGTCCACATGAAAGCCATACTTGCAGTATTTGCAAACATAACCAAAATACACAATCAAATCTACTGGTTAAGACTAGACAGAACTGAAATTTTGATAATATGAGTACAAGTAACATTTTCCATGACACATACCCGCAAGTATAAATTTGTCTTCCTTGACTCGAGCTTAATTCACAGGATTTCACTGCACTGCATGTGCTGGCTCAACGCAAGCGAACGGCAGTCAATTTAACACCTAGATGGGATTTGATAGGACACGACCAACATGGGGTAGTACATAAGGTCAATGCCAGAGTTTGACCTCTCTGTTGACTGGATACAGCTCCATGTACAAGGATGCCGACAATTTCCAGTCTTGTGCTGGATGTGATAAAATAGGAAGACATAAACAGTATCAAGTCTTCTACCACATGGGTTGTGAAACAAGGACACCAATACTTAGTTTCCAGCTGTCCAGACTGGACGCTGTGCAAGGTGTTGGCCGTGTCGAGTCCACGTCTACTGGAACAGCTTGTCTTCTGACTGGCTCAGTGGCAGGTGGCTCAGTGGCAGGTGGATCACATGCTACTGACCAATTGAAGACATTCAACAGGCTACATTGTTAATTCCTGCAAAGACAGAAAAAAAAACAGATTATCTATGGCATTACCTATTAACATCATCGATCTTTTTGAACAAAGTTTTTCTCTCAAAGTGCATGTGCTGGAACACCACACTGACAAACATGTTCTTTTGTTTTTCAATAATCTATGCTGTCTCCATAAGATGCCAACCAACACAGTTAATCTTGTATTCCAACTTTGGTAATGCAACTACAGTAGATTCCCGTTATAACGCTCACCAGGGGACCTAACAGAACTGAGCATTATAACCGCACAGCACTATAACCGACTGGATGGACGCGCAACCCGTTCAACGCATGTGTGCACATGTACTTCTATGTACATGTATAAATACATGTATCTACATGTATGTCATGTACTGTATGTGAATTTCGTTCACATGTATTGGCAGATGTATGTACCGTAATTTGCGAAGCGTACGCCTTGTATCCATTTATCTTGATGTTTTCGTGACGCCAATAAATAAAAACATCAAATCTCTTCAGAAACTGCCATGGGACCTCGTGCATGCTGCATCGCAGCACACGCACTGCATCCACATCCACCAAGTGGGAAATAATCAAAACGATGTCGCCACAGCAAAGCAAATTAAGTTTAGTCGTAATAACCGTGCCACACAGGCGCGGCTCACCGTGGTGAGCACATGCTCGCGATTGCGCTGCATGGACGGGCCCAGTGCGTGTCTGCGCTCTGTGTGATCGCTATACTACTGGTGTGCCACTGGATGGCCGGCCAATTGCGGAGGCCTTGCGATGCGGTTTCATATGCATTGATTTGCAAAGAATCTAACTTTCCAAGGTAAAGAGTGCTGCAACCGGAATCATTTCACATGCTGTATATGGTTCTTGGGGCCGAAAATCATGAGCGTTACATCCAGAAAAGCATTGTAAATGGGAGCGCTATAAACACATAAATATGTACACAGTGAATGGGCGTGCAGTTGGGGAAATGAAAATAGAGTGTTATATCAGTAAGAGCGTTATATCAGGCAGCGCTATAACAGGAATCTACTATATGAAGTACATTAAGTCGAGCAAGTCCACTCACCATTATAGCATTGACTATGTCGTTGTTGTTGTTCTTTAACGCTTTCACCGCTTTGGCACGGGACACGTTGGCTTGCTGCACCACAAGCTCAATGTCCTTAGATTCCACACCTGTCTCATCAACCTGGGATGCAAGGCCAAGAACACTGAAATTAGATGTGGTTTCATTCGGGGTGGGGGTGTTGTCCAAATCGATAAATCAACCCAAAATACAAAACAAAATTAAAAACTCATTGGTAAACAGAAAGTTGAGGTCGGCGCGGAAAACCTACAAAACAAGTGCTATTAACAGACAAAATGTGCATCAATTTAAAATGAGGAAACCATGACAAAAACATTGAAATCAGTATGCAAAAGCTGAAAACAGTGGAACAGAAAGCTGAGATTAGCGGAACAGAAAGCTGAGATCAGTGACATGGAAAGCTGGAATCAGTGGAACAGAAAGCTGAGATCAGTGACATGGAAAGCTGGAATCAGTGGAACAGAAAGCTGAGATCAGCGACATGGAAAGCTGGAATCAGTGGAACAGAAAGCTGAGATCAGTGACATGGAAACTTGGATTAGTGGAACAGAAAGCTGAGATCAGCGACATGGAAAGCTGGAATCAGTGGAACAGAAATGAAAAGCTAGGGACTGGATGCAAAGCCAAAAACAGCTGACATAAAGTGGGAATCAGTGTACACAGCTACGCCGCTGAGTGTACAAGAAACCAGCAAGAAAAAAAGCATAAAATTGGTGGACAACAAGCTAAATCAGCTTTGTAACCAGCTCGACAGCATGTATACCTCTTCCTCTTCATCTTCTTCCTGAATAGCCTGGGCTGTGGTGGCATTGCTCTCTCCTGTGATAGTCGGGGTGGGCTCTTGGGTTCGAAACTGCTCTGCTGCTACCACCTGCGCCTGCTGACTCAGATCCTCAATCTGTCAAGAAAACAATTAACGATGTGGATGCTTGTAAAAATCTCTCAAAGTTTCATCTAGGATGACCCACTTACTGATAGCTTGAGCAACTTTGGAAGAAAGATTGAGAATTTGACACCAGTTTAAGGGAAACAGTTCACACAATTATTGCTTTGGGCAAGGCTGAAACCAACATTTGTGTGGGCGTCATCCACAAATTGACTAAGCGTTCTGGGGCGCAGACAATTTGCGGAATCATGGAGAACACGCTAATCACAATCAAACAAAAGAGCCGTTAGCAACCTGGCGGCTATGCGGACGGAAAGCGATATGCAAGCTTTATGCAAATCACCAACCTCATGAATACACCTGATCTTCCGCGCATCGGCCGGCAATCTTTGGTAGGGATATCCCTTGGAATTAGTGCTGGGCCGAGTTTCCACTGACCAATTGGTCAACTTCCAGTTAGAACAAGACAACATGCCGATCAGCCGCCAACTTAAAAACCACAAGTTTTTGTTTTTTTTTCTGAAGTTGGCCAGCCACCTTGGTGGGAATTCCGAAATGGATGCATACGTTTAGGTACTGTGCAGGATTTGCATGTACTGCAGTTTGCCAAAATTGACCGATTTGAGGGTTTGTGACTTAATACTCTGCTTTTCTTTCAGCTCTGTGACATGCTGATCTTCAGCAACAAGAATTTGTCATCAGGAATTTAAACTGACTTTCTTGATGATGTATTCAGAGGTGACTGGCCAATGCTCTTCCAAGGATAGCTGCTTTCCCTTATCTCATGCTAAGCTCAGCAGTGCCATGTCCGAGGACAGACCCAGAACCAAGTATTTTTGAGGAGGTCATTTTCAAGGGTTCAAACTGTTTTTTAGATTTCAACCTTGTATTGCCTTCAGGGGGTAAGGCTTCACGGTGGGTAATTTGCATGGTTGCTGAAGGATGGGGAGAATGAATGGTACAAGAACATTAGAGGAATCTATTGAAATAAACTAGTGATTGACCCGTTTTGATTGTTCATGCTTATACATGTATGACATGAAAGTACATAATTGTGTGGTCATGACGGTTATTTTGGCAAGACCAGAATATTTAGTACCAACATTGGTACAATGCAAAGGTATTTTTACCATTTGGAATATGTAGGTTGCAAACATGAGGTATCAATGACAAAATGAATTTTCTCATATTTCTTTTCTCACTTGATTTTTATTAATTAAAGTATTTTCTCTCATGTAATTTCATGTTAAATTAAAAGTGACAATGACTTTTTATAATACTACTCTGTTTTCAATTGTCTTAATGAGAAAAGTATCCTATAATTTACATGTATCTGATATATGTCAGCACCAGAAGTCTTGACACCACATTATGGCAGTGTCTTCTGCAAATCTGCTGTAAAAGATAAACTAAATACAGCATGATTTCAATGAAAAAATTCTAAATTGTACATCTGAATTTTATAAGTGTAGTCTCATGAATGCAAATACCACAAAGCCCTTAGAGAAAAAGAAACTCATTAAAGTTGAACTAGAAAATACGTAAGAGGCTAATGAGTTTCACACACTGGTCGAATTGTACCCCTTCCGGAGGCTTTGGCACAAGAAAATATCGCTTTCGTCGTCTGCTGGTATAATTTGCAAGCTGCCGGCACACTGAAGGCTGCTGTACATGCGCGACTGCAGAAACTAAATGTCCACATGGCCTATGGCAGTGACACAAACGTGAGTTTCAAGTTTTATGAGCATGAGATATGCCTACCAACACCCAGTCACGTGGAGGAACAAAGAAAAGGGACCAGTGGCTAAACCACCTTTTGAGAGCGACAGCTAGTGCTGCAGCCAAACCGCTGGAACAAGCCCCAAATCATAGAACATGGCACTTACAAATCAAACCAAACGAACCATACGTGCACTGGTCAGTTTGGATGTTCGGCTTTGATATGGCACGGTATTGATAGCAAACGGAATGTACTTAAAAACTTAATAAAAAAGCGACACAACGAAAAATGGAAAACGAGTTTCAGTACATTAAATTCCACATCCGCGCTCGGCAGATGTGCGAGTACACGTGGTGCACAGAGCAGGTATGTACAGTAAATTTGCGATGGCCCGGATCACATACGATCGTTTTGTTGAGTCAAGCCTGGTATAAACATAACCATTTTGGTCGGCGAACTCGTTCGGAAAATGTCACACCGCCTCCAAAGATAATATTCCACGGATTTGTCATGTCTAAATAAACTTTGGAAAAACGTGTAAAACTGTTGAAATCAGAGTTGCTCATGGATATGGGATGGAGAAGGAGATTCAATACTTGTATTAACGTATCATTTATACATGGAAAGACTACGTTCGTAGCGAGCTCCTAATATGTCTCAATGTGCGTTGACCATTGCACACGCACATGTACAACACATGTACATGTACGTATACACATGCGTGTAATGTCCCAACACTGTAACGACCGTAACGACCCTATCGTTAATAAATGTTGATACTGGAAATGGGGGAAAGTCTTTTCCGCAGAACAGCTGTTGGTATTCATGGGGTCCAGAGAAATCATGCTTATTCAAGGTGCTTTTTGTCGCAACGACAAAAGGGCACACGGCCGCCTGGCTCATTAAACCCCTCACACTTCAGCGCACACCTCCGTTGCGTCCGCGGACTTCCCCCTATTTAGCTACGCCAGATCGATCGGAAAAAACGTGGACAATACGTGGAAGAACGCTTAGTCAATTTGGGGATGACGCCATACATGTAGTTTAGTCCTGCTGGCAAGAGAAAGTGACAAATGACAGACAAATGTGCATGAGTACACCACCAACCCTCGAGTCTCAAGCTCTAATGGTGCGGTGTGGATTTTACAAATGTATTCAGCAGGAATGTGCTTATTGACATAGAAAGACTGCAAACACAGTACGCCTCTTCAGCTAAGATTGCCTAACAACCTCTTCTGTGGTTGAGGAACCAAACATGCTATGTGACACCGAATGCGAGGGCCCAAAATGTTGTGGCGACACACTAAGTCCCCACAATCCGGTCCAAGAAAACTCCCCCACATTGCAGTAGCCGGTGGGGTGCTGGTTTTTGTTTCTTTGTCACATACAATTATTGAACACTCTCTCAAAGTTGAGCCGAATTCCCCAAACCTTTGCTTCTCCAAAGATGATGTGCAAGTCCGAACCGGCACACTTGAAGACATCTGGGTTCTGGATGACAAATAGGATTGTCTTCGACTTGCGGATGGTGACGCGCGTAATGCCTGTCACATTCTTCAGTCCACACTTGGACAGGAGTTTCCGGGCCTTCTTCTCGCCGCGGCTCTGCTTGGCTTTGCTGACTGGCTCCTCCCCTGTTCCAAGCTGCAGGGAAAGAGTAACATTGGAGCTGTAATTCAACTTGGCATTCCTGCGCTTCTTTTCTGCTCAAGGAATCCAAAAACGAGGTTAGAAAAAGTACTTTGGTCATAGGGGCAGTGGTATTTTACTGTATTAGGCAATGGTGATTATGAAGTAGGCTCTTAAGCAGTTTGAATCAGAGGATATGTAAATGTGATCTGGCTGTCGGTATACACAGGCCAAATGACTCTTAGGACTTAATTATTTGTGGTGTTTGGCTGCATACATGTATCAAAGCTTGGCTGCTGAATCTTAACTTTTCCAAAAGTCAACGTTTGCGGTCAAATATAACAACATTCGCATTAGAAAGTGGTTAAAAGAAGTCACATTACAGGGCTCGAAATTGGGCTAATCATCACGGGAGCAACTACTTGCTCCCTAGACTGCTGAATTTGTCACTTTACGGAAGCAAGTAGCTCCCAATGCAATATTAGAGACATATGTTCAAGAAATAAAGGAAAGATCCTGGTCCTTGCTGTTGCTTTTGTTTAAATTAATGACACTGATAACTTACCATATGGCTTAGACTTTGGCAGATATTAAAGCCTTGATCGAGTTGTTATTTTTGTTACGTGAAAAGGCTGATCCGCAGTGAAATAAAAAAGTTCAGGTATTTTTCATGACAAAAGTAGAAACAAACGGTAAATATGTTCAGGTACATGGAATCAAACCGGCATAGGTACTTGCGCCCGTCATTATGATTTACGGACGCATTTCTGAGGCCAGCGGGCGCATTTCAGCTACCTGCGCCCGTTAATTTCGAGCCCTGCATTATGTGCAGGACGAGTATTTCAAAGGCAGGAAATGGTGATGACGAGTTAAACCTACCTGTGCGTGCAGTTGTGATGTGGCTTGGTCTGCATCCTCCAAGTCAGGCACAGAGCCGTCGCTGTCAGATTCAGTACCAGACGAAGCTAGATATAATACATACAGACAGAGCTCTTTAGCCCTGCTTTACTGCAGTTCAACGTAATTGCCTACAATATCATAATGAAGATTTGGGAAGGAGGGAACAAGTGCACTGGTAAGCGTAATTTACTTGCAATGCACAGGGGTGAGATTGACCACTGATATACATGTAAATAGCTGAAAACGGCCCAAAAAAGGCAGGAAGAAGCAGAACTGTGAAAATCTCCTATACATTTGTACACAGCCAGTGAGGAAAAAAACCTGAAATCCCGAAGAAAATAAGCTGCTGAGAAATCTCATTTAAATGTGTCACTTGTGCCACTGCATACTAAAAGTGCTAGATGATGGGTGCTAGAATTTGGAAGGTTCTTAGTAAAATATGCCATGGGTTTAACACTGCTAACAAAAATGGTCATGTGTACATGCATGTCTGTGCATCTTCTCTTCAGGCAAACTTGAATTCTCAGTTCTGATTGGTCGATCCACAGCAACAAACAGTGTGATACATGTATGAAACCATATTGCACATTTCATATCAAACCCTGCATAATGTGCTGTGATAGCTCAACGCATTGTGCTATTTTATGCTAAAAACAAATGCACATCTGCATGACTGTAAATTCAAAAGTGGCGTGTTTACCTGTGCTGACCATCACGTGTTTAAATGCACATACAATTCTAAGAATTTCCTTTCTTAGTACAAGCCTGTCGTTATTGTTGTTATTGAAATGAGTTAAAACATAAATAATTCCCATGCTCCCTAGATAAAATTGCAGAATTGAGGTACATCGGTGTTACTGTTTTGGCCGTGCACCGTATGATATCTTTTGTCTTCCGTTTTTATGTAAAGAGCGCATAGGCCCCTTTACTTTCTTTACTGCGCGTCAAGTTTGCTTGAAGATAAATTTGTTATCACGCTTGAGCTCGTGGAACAAGGAATAATGTAGTGCGTCTGTGTCCCGTATATCACTCGGCCTTTGGTCTCGTGGCATACGGGACACAAACGCACTACAGTAATAGATGGATTTCATATTAGCGCCGTCTGCACATATCGACATCGAAATCGAGGCTCTCTGTGTTGAACTTCCTCGTGCGCCCCCGCGGAGTCGACACAGTACATGCAGTATCAGGTTCGTAAGTGTGATGCCACTTCAGTTTAAGCAACGCCCACTGCACAAGATACACGGCCATCGCAGGTACGTTAGTTCGCGCTAAATTGCCATTGTTTTTTCTTTTGATTTCACGTGTCGAGTCATTCTGAAAGACCCTTCAACAAAAATGTGCAGCCTTCAAAGTCTGAATTTAGCAAACCTTTATGTATTTGTGTCTTGGCTCCTTACTTTCAATCATCTGATCGTATTAAGTATGGAAGCTGACACATACAGCCTCGTTTTCAAACGCGGAAGTGCGCAGATCGACGCTAAAAGCATCGTATTGGGATCCCTCTATTCTGTGTTCCACTCGTGCTTGTGTGATAACTAGTAGACACAACAGCTATGCTCATGTCAATTTCAATTTTTGCCAACAAGGGCCAACAGAACAGTTGCTTGCGTCAGAGACACCAGCTCATTTCATCTGAAGGAAGAATTTTCTATCATTTAGCACGAGTGGATCTGAGAATTTAAACTAACCTTCCAACATGTAACTGTATGCTTTGACAGTGCACACGTGAAGAAATATCAACAGTCCAGTCTGCCGCATGCTTTGTCTATGTGCACACGATTCTGCGCAACCTCACTTGTATACATTTGTTTGCCAGCACAAAATGACCCATGCTCTTTTGTGCTGTCCTCATCACAACAGCTGCTTTACGGCCCAATTATGGAATGGTGAAGCACAGTTGTTGGACAGCCCAAAACCTGTACTCTGATATCCCTCTCAAGGCCGTTTCTTCCAATGCACAAAATGGCACAGCAGGGTATCTTTGTGCTGCCAACCAACTGCCTGACCCAAAGGGCAACTTCTGCATCGGAGGGTTAGAAGCAAACCCATGGAAAAGTGAAATATGTCTAGAGCATTGAGGTACATTTTGGCATGTTTACCTTCATCTTTGACATCTTCTGCTGAGGGCTGTACAGTTTCTGTCGTCTCTGAAGGCATTTTGTGAATTTGTTGTTCTTGGTAAATGCAAAATCTTAAAAAAAAAACACCCAAAACATAAAATGAAATGTCAGAAGGACACACAAGACAAACTCTTTTAAAGTGTTATTAACCCTAACCCTCCTTAATCCTCCAAATCCTTTGGGTGACTTAGGATTTTGAAGGATCGAGGAAGAATGGCTAAAGTGTGAGACTGACTACAACCTCAGGGTTGTGGGCTACACGTAGTCCTTAGACCATGCTCCACCGTGCATATCTTCATGCCTACATTAAATAAGGAATCCTCCATGCTGCTCAAAGATACTTGTACCATTCGCACTGCATCAACCTAATGACAGGAATTGCCAGAGGATTTTGAAGGATTAAGGCAGTGGGCACCACTCAAAGGAGCATATTCAAGAACTACTGGATGATTTTGAAGGATTGAGGATGGTGCCTTGCAAAAAAACCTTGGGGGTTATGAGAATGAAAATGTAAAAGAAAAAGAAAGTTGATGGCATCAACAGCAGACCTGTGTACACTCTACAGCAGGTTTATCCCAAGCCTAACGGCCAAGGTATTATGTTTATTTGGGGGACAACTTCAGTCCCCCAAAACAGAGAATGTCCCCCTAAATGGGGACAATTTTTTTTTTTAAGTAATCCAACCATTGCCCTGGAGATTCTTTTCTTGTCATAATTACCAGGTAGATTCAGCAGAAAAAAACAACCAAGGCTGCCATTCAAAAAAAATCCTACCATTTACTTTTAGGGTTATGAGCAAGAGTATGCAATTTAGCATAATGGGTGGGAAAAAGACTATCAGAACAATTTTTCCAAATACATGTACATGTATCAATCCTTTACATATACTTAATTGAGTGGCATGGCACAAAGTTCATAAAAAAACAATTTAAATATCTTAAATGAATGGAAAATATTGGAGAAAAAAATATAAGTGCATGGATATTTTTGACCCAAGGCCAATTGGGGGAAAAAGTCCCCCTTTAAGGGAACATTCTCTCTTTTAGGGGACTGGTGTTGTACACATGTATAAAGGAATTCTCCAAACCCAGGGACAGTCTCTGAATTGTGATTTGCCCCTCTACTGCCTGTCCGGTCAAATATCGTTTGTAGTGAATCGTACTTGCTCTCTGTGACGTGAAAGGAAACAGCTGTCAGTTTTGTGCTAGTCAGGCCAAAATTCACAGGCAACGAGCGTTTCCGCTTTGAAGGAAAATTTCTTGTTTCTTCCCGAATGTGAGTAAACCTTACCCTCATTATTGGAATCTCCACTTCTTACCTAGCCCATAGAGCAATCCTTGCTCTATGCTTAATGTTATCCTAACGTTAAACCGGGTACATGCCATAGGGCCTAGACAGTCATGACAAATTTAAGGACATGAACATGGACTGTTTTGGAGGTGAGGTCGGAGGATTTTGATTCGGGGTACGAGCTATTTTGAGTGAAAAGAATTAATGGAATGGAAAGCCTGTGGAAGGTACTTGGACTCTATCGCCTGACTATGTCCAAATGTTTAAAAAAGGCGATTTGTCATGTTTGTATGTATTGTAGACTCCAAGTTACTCGGATTGTACATGTAGCCTACAGTACAAGTACATATTTGGGCACGAAAAGAGCTATGCTATTAATGTTTGATCACCAATTATTGTGATACAAAAGGAATAGCAAAGAAAATCACAATATTCGAGAGTTTACATGTAATAACTAAATGCAGACTTACCTTCTTGGTTACTAGATGATGCCAGATTGTGAATTAGATCCTCTTTTTTCTCACGTGTTACCCGTCCAAATTTTTTATCACATATTCGTTTACACAGCACACAGAGGGCGTTCTGTCTCTTAAGCGCGACAATTTAGACTGGATACCTGACTTCAAGGTACTGTGCTGGGTACTAATTCAAGCCCAATTGAAAACTGTGCAAAAGCACTATTCAGGGCCCAATAACGTGCATAACGGTCCCTAATCTTTCAAGTTCTTTTCATTTTTTGTGGGTTAACCAATTTCAGCTTTAATTATTCCCACAAAACAAAATCACCCCCCAATAGTGGTTTTTTCCGAAGTCTGCTTCCAGCCATTTTTCAAGTGACAACCCTCAACTTTCTCGAGCATTAAGGAAACATTTTTCAATCGTATTTCTTTCAGCTATTCTGCTCTCAGATGAAAGCCCAAGGACCCAGGGAGTTGCAGCTGGCAAAGATTTACACAATCCCACCATTTTGGGGGGCCAACAATCTCAGTACCGTGACAGCCGAATAAGGCATTGTGCATAGTATTGAAGTCTGCAGAAGGTTTCTATGTACTGCGACACTTTCCCTCAACAGTATAATTCGTTCACAATGAAACGCCAAAAAAGTGTTTTGGAGGCTAGTCATTTGGTACGCACTCACCGCATAGGCGCGCATAAACCTGCTCGCCTATGCGGTAAGTGCGTACCAAACGACTGTCAATTTCATTTCAAAACACGCCCTCTTTTTTTTTCCCTCCTCGGAGCGGATAGTTCTTTTCCAGAGCAAAACAGCATGTGTAAAGTCTTTTGGATGGTGGTACACAAATAGTAAAACTAGCAAGCGTCACATGGCACACTTTCGGCCAATCAAGTTACAGAATCTGTGGGTGAGTTGTTATAATTCTGCTTTCGACGTAACCGGAACTGAAAGCAGCACCAACCTCTGGCAGCTGGCAGTCCAAAGTGTGTGCGCTGCGCACAGAGATCGTGCACATTTCAATCACTGATCGTCACCATTGATCTCCACAATCGTTTTTTAGTCATATAGCAATGATCATCACTGCATAAATCCCCGTCATCTGATCGGTGGATCGTTGATCACATGTCATTGAATTATTCGTTTTATTCAACGGAACCCCCTTAACAGAAGTTTATTTCACTTGACTGGTTCCTCCTGCCCCTATTTCCATTGAGGAAGGGGAAAATAATGTGGGGACGGAAACCAGTCTAACATTTCACAGCACTTCGATCATGGCGAGTAGGTATAGCGCACTGACCTCTATTAATCTTATTCTCAAAATGACGGAGACGTTAATGGGCGCGTGGGACCTGTTTGTTAACAGAAGAGGATTTGTGCAGCAGGTGTTGTACAAATCAAATAATGAACGTTTCACATTCGTGCAGTGGTAAGAATAATGTCATGGAGTAACAGAATACGGATAAAATGTTCGATTCCACGAGGTGAAGCCGAGTAGAATCATGGAGGAAGGTGTTCCTTCCTCCATGGTAGAATCGATTATTAAGTTTTTCATTACTTGTTTCAGTTATAATTCTTTGGGGCTTGGCTCTCATGCAGCTACGGTAGGCCCATTTACTAAATGCATGTGTCGCTTTATTACAAAATACAAGGCTACTGTAGCCTGTGGCCAATCATTGCGACTGAGGTGAGATGCGCGTGCTGTGTCCGCGCTGTGTCTGTAAATTCAGTTTATTTCCGACTATGGAGCGAATCATGCCAGATCTCCAGACAATCAAGAATTTGGTAGTTCACTCGAGGCAGATGTGCTTTGCTTGCGCTCTGTCAGTAAGTCAGAGCAGAGAAACCACACGTAGGCCTACATCTCTGCGTGTGTAGATTCTGTGCCATTCTTTTTGAGCCACATGTGTGCAAAATAAAAGATGACAGGAAAAGTCGTTACCAACGAAACAATAATAATCCATGAATGTCACAGCTACATTCGAAGTTGAAACCCGGTTTTGTAAAATGCGCGCAAAAGCAGCGCACAAACGTACAACAGACTAAAATGAATGTCAGTTTGCGATGTCGCAGATTTCTTCTATGATTGCCTCAACATGGGTATCATTTCGTGAAGACAAAAATCAGTTTATTTCGCGTCACTGTCCGATGTGCGCGCACACTACCGGGTGTTAGTTGGTGAAAACAAAATTGTTGATAACGCGATTTTCATGAACACGCATTTGCGAATGAGTGTTAGAATACAAATAATTAATGTTTTTGAGTGCAATGGTTGGAATAATTTCATTCGGTGACAGATTAATTAACAACTACTCTTTAATAGGAATGTTTCAGTTAGAATAAAGGTCAGTCGTCACAAATAATTACTGGTACGAGTATACGTACAGCGAGAACTGAGCCATGAGCATTTTGGCGATTTTCGCCACAGTCTTACACATAGATTGAACGCAAGCGCCTTCTGTAAAAGGCATCAATGCTTTCTTCAAGTTACTTAGAAAGCCCATAATTATTTCACTGTTTTACATAAATATGGACGCTATGAAGGTGAGGAATTTTTTGAGTTGTCGAATAATCGTTGAGACGTTCCTGAATTTGTTGAAAAAATGCCAACGAGACTGTTAAAGTCTGTTTCTACATTTCTACATTCCAGCAGTAATCCGATAATGAAATAAATATTCTGATATTAATCTGCTAACAACAAAACCCCGTCTTTACTGACTATGTGAAGTCCTGTTTTCCCACGAAACCAGGGAAAATAATACTGTGTTGCTGTCATGACGACCTACTCAGTGAAAAGACCATTACTTTAGTATGACGCCACCACGCATCACGTCTCATTAATAAAATAAATAAATAATACTGTGAAACAACCTAAGAGGGCGCTCAGCAACCTCTATTTACCACGGGCGACGACCCACAAGAAGCTGTAGACACCAGATTCAGAATGACGCTGTATTAGTCTGTGCCATCAATGGTCTGCTGAATAGCCTGAGCAAGGGCAAAATAAGTCTGTTGTCACCCCATGCACGTGCCTACTGTTGCACAGCCACCGGCAGAAAACCAGCCCTGAAACAGAAAAAAGGCACCGGCTTTGAACTTGGCTGATGTGACCTGAAATTACGCTCGAGTCTGTGGTAGTAGCCACAGACAGTTCCCTTGGAGTCGTGTGTAAATTCAAGCCATAGCAAAGTAATTCAGGCGCTGCCCTTACAGAAATAATGCGTTTTGACGACCCGACGTCATTACTATGCAGTACTTATCATGTTGTAACTTCCAGTGAAAAAACAATGCAGGGTCGGAAGGCTTTGACGTAGCCCGGGAGGGGAACATTGAGTGGCAGGTGAAACGAGAAGCAGGCTTTAAATAAAGCAAAGCTGGGACGTTGGCGGAAAACTGAGTCGGCAAAATTGATCATTGAGGCGGAACAAGTGACAATAACCATGTAGATAAAACATTGGGACTGTGGAAATAGATGATGACAGAAATAATGAGCTCCAAAGTGTATTCCAAAAATAAACTATTATCTTAATTATTTCGTCAAAGCCTAATTTTGTACAGGAACCTAAACGGAGGGAAAATTCTATTTTGCACAGGGCAAGTAGGGCCCTTACAGCTACGTGTTTGCATGAAGAGCGATTTGGTTTGTTCCTGTCTCAAATCCACGCAGTTCAATTCAATCATGATTTTCAACTGCTCCTATAACGGTTCCTTTGGCCTGTTTTATCACATGCCCTACCGTTAAAAATATAATTTAATGATGGCGAAATTCTTTCCACCGAATTCCGAAAGGGTGCTTTGGCATTTGGAGAATCAACTTTCGAGTTTCTGAAAACACTTGACAATTAAAGGTGAAGTTTCCCACGCAGACTGATGGGACCATGGGGACAGCTGAACCTCGATGACGCGTCTTGCGAAGACCGTTTGCGAACCTGATGCATGACGAAGATCAGACAAACTAAAGCGAAATCTTTCCCTTTTAATGACTTTCGATTCACTTTCTCAGAAAATGTTCTTAGACGGCAAGGCGTCGCCAGGTTGATTTTAAGTTCTCGCAACCGTGATGGATGAAAGCCTAGCTGGGTGAGGTTCATTACATTGTAGTTTCGGTGACAAAATGAATGACGCACAAAAAAGCGAAAATTGAGAGTGACGATGTCAAGGGAAGAAGCGAAATTGAAAATACCTGTATTTGGAAAGAAGAGAGAGAATGACATGTTGAATAGACGAGCCAAACCAGGTAAACAAGCTATCGGAGCCGACGCAACTTAAATCATGAATTGATCAGCAATATCCAGTAACATTCGTGGCAAGGCGAACCACAAAAAAGCAAGTTCCTCGAATATGGTCTGGTGACGTCGAATTCATTCCTGCCCAAGTGGCGAGAAAGGTATAAAAAGTCGGCCTTGATCCACTTTGTTGAACTCTTTGAGCTCAATCGGGTAGAAAACGTGACCAAGGTTCCGCCCATATGTTCCGCCGAACTGGCTATTAACCTGTACCGTGCTGTTAACTTTCTGTATAGTTTAAGAGCTGCATAATGGAAGAGATTTATTTTGAATCATTTGAAAGGTTTGGCGTTACTCTTATTTTTGAGTTTAAGGACATTCATGTTGTTCAATGGAACTCTTGAAGTTCAATCAGATTCTCAGAGTTTTTCGTGTCGGATGGCCTACTTTGTCAGTAATTTTTATGTTTGAATCGGTGATACCATTTTGGGGGAAGATCCAATCTCACAGTTTGTACTAGAGGAAAAATGTACCGTTTTTTTGATTGGATAGTATTGCTTGGTTTGGGGGGATTTCGGAGTCGAATACATTCCGTTTGACTTTTTATAGCAAGCCGCATCACTTAGCAAAACACACAAATTACTTTACATGCAAATTGTGCATAAGAGTCAGTCGCTGCCTGAGACTGACGTCATAGCAACGGGTACAGGAAACGGCATGAAAATTGTAAGCAATGAAAAGTGTACCCGTCACAATTTAAAGGCGTTTCAACATCCTCAGACAGTTTGGGCTCATGGGTGTCAGCACAAAAATGTTTTTGAGTGACGTGACACACATCGCAAAATCAACTGCGTTCTGTCTTTAAATTCCAAACCTTCATCTTCAGACAAAAATATATTGACAGGGAGAACAGCCTCGATATTTACCCTATCCTCTCAATGAGTGGTGCTCTATATTACAAACCGCCAAGCGATAGAACTTGGTTGTCTCTACTTGGACAACGCCCTCACCTTGCAACTCGAATATACAGTATGTACAGTACACTGATGACATCAACAGCAGACTGAAGTGGTGGTGGTGGGTGATCGTTCCTGTTCATAAGCATCCAATTGTTTTTCTCTGGCCGGGGAGCGTGAAGTTACGCTTTTGTTTCAAGACTACCCTAAGGGGCCCCTGAGGGTTATTTTTGTTCCTCCAGTGGGAGGAGGGAGCTTTCGAATTGCCACATGAACCAAAATAATTTTATCACTGGCCATACAAAGTGGGTGCAACATGACGAACGTCCAGAAGAGTGAGAGAACAGCAGCCTTACCAGGAAAAGATGATCATGCTGGTTACCTTATCCGGTCCAATTGACAAAATGGCACATACTTCGCATATTCGATTCAGACGCGACATTAGTGCTTTTTCGAAGTAAACGATGCTTTTAACAGGTGTAATATGGAAATGCTGCTTCGTGTGTCTACGTGCAGCGATTTTTTTTACCTCATGCGACGCGTAACTTTGCTGAGTTTGGGTCTGGGATAACGAAAGAGTGTTCAAGTCACTGAATTCACATTTTTGCGAAGCAGAGGCCGGACTCCGTGCTGACTGGGGGTGCAAGCAGTTCAAGTCTCCCGATATTCTTTTCGGTTTTTCTTCTTTACCTTTAAATTTTGTTCAATTTTGATCCTTTGTTTATTCCATATAGTTATTTGCAGTGGTCCTGTGCAAGTTCTATTCTTTCTTTACACGGATCGGAATCGATGTTCCGAAAACGAAAGTGAGGCGGCACTTGCTTTAAAATAAGACTCTCGTCGCTACTGCGAAGGGCCTCGAAAACTATTATTACGGTTTCGCTGATTACGCTTTCTTTCACGCCGCCAAAGCTGATCACTTTGTCCTTCTCCTGTCAACAGCTCCATGGTCAACACAATCATGGGGCCCGTGGTCTACCAATGGGCGATTCCCATCTTTCCTATGAAGGCAGGGGTGGATCCAGGAATTTTTCTGGGGGGAGGGGGTCAGGCGGAGATTTTCTTTAATTACTCATCTTTTGTGGACAAGCGGAAACGATGATGAAACAGTGCACGGCATATCTGTTTACAATGGTATTGGTGCATTGTTTACTTTAGCTGTTTTGAAATTATTTTCCCCCTTTTTTAAAGAGCCAGTGGGGGGTTTGGACCCCAAGCCCCCGGATCCACGCCTGAAGGGTGATGGGTGATACTACAAGTTTCAGCATTTCCAGATTGGGGAGCAAAACTAGACCGACCAATCCATTCTCGCGAGCATCTTGATGAGACAACACAACCCCCCCCACACACACACGATGTAATGACTGTTCGGTGATGTATTTCCTTCTATGTAGTTAAACCCGTGCGGTCTCATGTTGGTGTAAGAGTTTTCAGCAAAATAGCAGCTCGATACCCCGTAAGCAGCATGGTGCCACATTACGATGTATCTTTCCAGTAATCGCAGCAACCCCCTCAACAAATAAAACTACCTAATACTCCCAAACTTCGGCCGCACAGCGGGCCACTGTCTTCGAAGAATTCCCTCGTACATTTCAAGCTTACCGTACCGGTATTTGGGGTTTCGGGGTTTTCATAGAAGTACGATGTGAAAAAGGATACATACACTAAAAACTGCCGAGTGTTTGAAGAAACAGACGGAGTATTGATGTTTTCAGAATACTATACACAGGCCATAGTATAATTTTATTGTGCGTTTTTATAGACGAGTGTTTCAAATTAGAGTATAGACAAAAAACAAAAACACCCGTCACTCTAAAATAAGTAATCACACGTCAACGCAGTGTTTGATCTCCTACGATTTCCATCCTCTCCACACATAGGGATAGTTGGAAACTTTTCTTAAGTGCAGTTTTCGATGCACAAGTGCATTTCCTTCAGAATGATGGTATGCGAAAAATAAGGAAAGTCGCCGGCTCAATGGAGCCATTACAGGGCACGGTAACCAACATCAGAAGTGTGTCAATTACTGACACACTGTGTTTTCCGGTGACCATACCAAATTGTACAATAGGCCCGTCCACCTTAGAATACAATGGGACTCGATTTGAACTACAACACCATTTAAGGGGAAATCCCTAGCAATGATTGCTCTGATCATGCTCTGACTTTATCTGCACCAGGCATCCGACTCAATCAAAACAGGCGTCGGTTGGATTCCATCCGCAGGCGTACAGGTACCAAGATCCAAAATCTAGATAGGCCTAACATCCCACTTGCCATGGTGTCAGATTAATTGTTATTCCATAAACACAGACGAGGATGTATGGGGACGGTCCAGATCGGGTTGACTCAGCGGCTATTTTTGGTCGCCTAACTTTCTACCCGCACCGAAAAATGGCCAAACGTGTGTTTTAGTCCGCGTGTTGAACCGTGCGGTTCACGAGCGCGCTGGAACCGTTTCCGAATTCCGTGTGGAACCCGTGCACATAATGGATGCACTCAGCTCCATAAGAGAACTCTATTAACTGTTTGCTGGGTTTGGCAGAGGGAGGGGTCATGCTTCGACACATCTGCAAGTAATCACCCTATAATGCGTTTCAAATTGGCAAATTTACCGCGAAAATTCATGCATTTGTACTGACCAGGTACCAATTATTACTGACCGTTTGTGCTACATTTGTAATTGCTTTAGTGTCAAGCAAATTGGGCAGTTATAGGCATAGTTCCGCTTTTATTATTTTTTTATGTTGTAAAGTATTTTGAAATTCACCGAACGAGTGCACTGCTGTGGCCTTACATTCTCTAGGAAAACTGAAGCCACTGGTTTCCCGAAATCACACAAATTTAACAAGAACTGCAACATTTATTTCACTTTCTTCTGTACACGTATTTTAGTTAAACAACATTGGCTCATTCGTCCACATGTGGCATAAATTGGAGGGGTTAGGGTCTGGGGGCCCTTTCGATTTCTAAAATGCCCCGACAGGGTTTTGTCAAACTGTCACCCCTTTGCAAAGCTGGTGCTAGGTCTTCAGGCTAAGATGAGAGTGAGGAGGAGAGAGAAGGGGACTGCCCCCTGATTCAGACGCAGCCGTTACCGCCTGAGCCAGGAGTGCGGGTCGTTTATTTCCATTTTTCCATAGAACCTATTAGAGGAACCGGGATACAGGGTGCGGCCACCTGCAGTGGAACTTTCTAATGGTGTAATGGATGGTTTAATGCGGGCAGAACCCACACATACACAACTCAAAAAGAAGATATGAGCAGACCGGTGTCATTACTGTTGCTAATGTATCATTGCTAATGTACACGTATCCCCGCCAGTGATTGTAACTTGGGCGTTCCAGCGGACGCCATGTTGAATCCACACTATACCGAAATGATAATATTATCGCACCGTCTGGTTTTCCATTTGTGGTCACGTTTGACGTGAATAGATGAATGACTCATCCCTGACCGATCACCTGACGATCGGACGTATCGTTCTACGTTTCCACTTCCCACACAGAAAGTGATAAAAATATACTTTTCCGGTTGTTCCTGTCCCTCACGGTTGGAGCTGGGCGCGCCAAATATGGCAGAGCCCTATTACCATATCACGGCCTTGACAGAACACCATGGAAAAGCGGAGTTTGGAAACAACATTCGTGTCCCTTTCTTTTCTTTCCGGTGACATAATGTCTCAATGATTGGTCGTATTGACCGAATTTTTAGGTTCTGCAGGGTGCTGGTTTGGAAAGGCAAACTTGAACGGCAAACTTGCAAACTGCAAGTGGTGCAGTCTCAGTCTTTGGTTGTATTGATCGAAGTTTTAGATTCTGCAGGGTTCTGGTCTGGAAAGGCTAAACTTGCACACAGGTCCCAGCACGCATGACAAAACTATCATTTCCATGAACTACAAGTTAAAACCTACACCCAATGATAATAATCATATAGGAAAAGGCATTTAAGACATTTAGGTACACTCATAAAACGTCTTAAAACTCACTGTCAAATTGAGGGCACTATTGGAAAATCAACTGCAAACGAAGCATACAGTGGATTAAACAGCCGAACACCCATATACACCCCTTGTGACTGCTGGTTGCTGAACCCTCCCATCGCCACAGAGAGACTCCCCACCCTCCCTTCCTTCTGAGACACCGTCACCAAGTATGAAGGCGGGCTGTATGCTTTATTTTGACGGTTCCATTCCATTGTCTACTCCCACGAGACAGGAAGTGTAGTTTGGTCGCAACCCCATTGCACTAATTTGGCGTTTGGAGGATAGGAGCCGTTGCGTCATTTCGAGACGTGGACGGTAATGTTTCATATCTTGATTTTTTTCTGTCAGAAGTAATGCGACGATGAAGCACGCGAAATAGGATTTGTGGCTGCTTCGTTGGGCACAGATCTAGTCTATCCAAAACGAAAGGGAAAACAAACTTTGATGAATGGGTGGCGTTTTATTTGACTTTGTAAAGAAAAGACATCAATCTACCATCCCTTTCATGTGCACAAAATCAAGCTGAGGAAACAAGAGCTGACCAAACTCACCATCCGATGGAGAGGCCATAATAAAAGGGCCCGAGGAAAGCTAGCGAAACGCTCGGCGACCCGAGTCGAAAACGCGAAAGTAGGGCGTCTTCGCCTTCAGCAGAACATCGGGGCAAACTGTACCGATCACACTGATGTGCCATACGATAATAAGTGCTTCAAAATGCTATTTACTTTGAAACAGACTCTTTATACAACAAAAAACGCTGGGTCTTGTTTTTGTACTAGTAATGCGGTTCGTGTACATGTCAACAGATATACGAGTACCAACCAGGTAGCTTTTGACGGTCAATATATTGCGCGTATGTACCATAAACCTCGGAATTTACTAGGGATTTATGGACCCCCATTCCTGTATACAAACAACCGACAAACTTGCTAACCACGGCCCCGAAGTTCGTAAGCCGTCTCTTTCTCCTGGCTACTTGATTTGGCCACCCCTAATGCCGCCACAGGTCGACTTGGTATATGCTGCTGAGGAGGGTCGACCGTGCTCGGCGAGCGAGACCAGAGGCAAGGGTAAAAGTTCAAGTTACTTGCGCTTGGGATTTGACGTCTGTTTTGACAGCAATTTCTGTGTCCACTGGGCGTGGCTCTCTTTGCTGGCAAATAAACCGAGAAGCCACCGACTCAGAAGGGACAAAGGAAAGTGGAAGTTTATATCAGTAATTTTTGGTCAATTTCATTCATAATTTATTTGTTAACAGTATGGATTGGCGGGTGTCACTTTACAAGAGGAGAAATGGGTATCAAAAACTTGGCGCACATATCAACCGATACAGGTGCTCAAGGCGCCACATCATTGGGATACTTTCCAAGATATTGTTAAATAAAATGTTGAGATTAAATTCTGATCGATCAAAAAATATCCATCGTTGGATTCACAGCTGACTCTTAGATCCTGTCTCCAGCTTCCATTGGTTTGCTGTATCCCATGCATCCTTGACTATTGTTTCCTTTCTCATCATGCCTTCCCAAGATAGAGTTTTGTACCGCAAGACAGCACACAGACAGCCGTTCACATGCCCGTCTGATGCCGCGACTCACCCGCGCCAAACACAGCAGCCAAGTTCACCACTGCCGAACTCCCTTACGGGGTTACATTCGCAGAAAAAAGGGCGATTTTTTAAAATATAGCTCTACTCCCTGACCGCACACATACATACTTTCATCAATATTATCATTCCCTGATTACGGAACACACCTTCACAAACAAGACAAGGATATCGAGCTAATCCACCTTGGTCGGGGCCAAATTATGTCTCGTAAATTCATTTACGGTAAGGTAATCCGTGCTAATTTCTACCCTGCCAATCGGCGGGTGATTACTAAATCCTTAAATCCTCGTCTAATTTGGCCCAGCCCGGCAAAGGTCCACTTTGAAACTCCTGGGACCGTTATAAAAAGCGTGGTGACGCATTTTCTTGGCTGTCGCTCCGTTGGGGGGCGAACGAGGTGTGGCGGGCAATGGGGGTAAAAGACGAAGAGGGGGGCTCCCGTGTGAAAGTACATTCGCTGGGCGTTCACGTTTCAACTTCAGTGTCAAGAAGTCAGACAGATTTCTGGGATGATATAGGTGTCGCCTCCAGTTTTTTGAAATTAGCCAGTCTCTCGGCGGGAAACGGGAATTCAGGCAGTTTTGTGGGTCTGATGAGAGTTGAGCCCGCGTTCTGAGGGGGGAAGGTTTAACAGAATCAGATTGCCAAATCCCTGGCGTTGGTTCAAAGGGCGGTTTGTTCATAGGGTGTGAATAATGTATTTGGTAACCATGTCCTTGCTAATTTCAAAGGGTGTCCGTTTTCTGGGTCCATTTCACCCATTAATACAAATCGAATTTCAAGAAGTCAAAATACGATTAAAAAAAATATGATAGTCGACATTCCAAATGGTTCTGAGGGGGGCTTTAGCATGCATGGCTCGGGCCAAAACTTGACATTCGATAAATAGGGTTTTGTTCAGGTTAAAAAGATGCGGCACACTTACGGGTTTGGAAAAGGCAGGGCAAACCGCCAACTTTTTTTTGAGTATACGAGCCTATTAATTTCAGGGAAAAACCTAGCCGCCAGTTTTACACAACAAAACTCCGACAAATTAAGAAATAAAGACCTTTATTTAAGAAAACTGCATGTACCTGCAGGTGTTTCATGCTAAAAGCAATGAACCAGTCGAGGATGCACGTTTTCAAGTTGTGGGCATGGCCAGCGTCGATAGCGCTCAACGAAACCAACGAAGGCACTCGGGGCACACCACGCATTCTTGATTGCGCCACACAAAGAAGCGACTGGCAAGAAATTGATTGGCGACACTCAACGGCGCCAATCCTCATCGCTTTGAGGTCATTATGACTTCATCTCCCTCAACTTTGAGGGGGGGGAATGATCAAATATAGCAACGTTACGGACTGGGGAAGTTGTCATAAAGCGGTCCCACGGCTGACCGATTTTTTTAAATGTTCTTTCCGTGGGTAAACGAGTAACTGTGCACTTTTTTTTCTTTTCTGGATTGCGGAACCTTGGAAATGAACTCTGGAAACATTGTCCATAAGGCAATCATGCCACGACCGAAAAAGAACAAGGAAGTGATATTCACGACCTCATCAGAATCTCACTCATGATGAAATTGGCAGATGTTTTTTATACAAACAGGTTTGGGCGGAAAACGACACTGTAAATATTTCCGCCCGAGAATTATAGAGTTTGAGACGACAACCTCAGCCCAACTACTCACCACTATCCGTCATATTTTGACGACAGTCTGCCTTGAGAGAGGTTGCATGCCTCCGGTCGAGTTCCATTTTCTTTTTTTAACGCGATCGAAAAATTTAGTTTTTATACATATATTAGTACTGGAACAAGAGGGTGTAAAGAGATGAATAACTTGATGAAAGATGACTCAACTAACACAAAGCTGTTAATAGAGAGTTGTAACATAAAGAATCTCAATTGTTGGGAACCAAAATGGTTGATTAAGCGTCTGTGCACATCGACAATTAGCACACAATAGCTGCATGCTGTACAGCACACAAAGTGAACAGCCATTTCAGTTCCAATTTCGATTCATGACCATTGTGTCAACCACTTGTCGATTTTGCTCAGCAGTCTCATGAAAGCGGGCCCCATAGGCCCAGGCTCAAGTTTTCAGAGGGGTGTTAAAAATACCCCACCCATTGGAAATCTGCAGCACCCCCCACCCCTGGTTGGTGAGAGAAGATCAAATATCGTCTTCCCTCCTAGTACTAGTGTTTGCTTATCCTGGCGGAATACAGTAATACTCACCATGTTTTAATCATCCTGTGGCACTCATGCAGAGTCCTATAATTACATTCACCAACATACAGGTACTGACAGACAGGTTACGGGCCGGTCTGCCATTTCCCAAATCCTCACTCCGTCGTTTGTCTCAGTTTGCCTATGCCGATCTCTATCACTTGTTTGCTCTTCCCCTCCCTAAACACCTAAAATAAGCCCCCACAGGAAAAAAATAGGGAGGGGAGAAAAATAAGAAGAGAGTGTACAAAAAAGTTCAAGCTGACTCATGTTGAGGTCGGCCACATTGGCTTTTGGGGGGATAGGTCGCCCTCTTTGGAGTGGGAGGAAAATGCCTTGTGTTGGGGGCCCACCTTGATGATGTCCCTACGGAGGTGAAAGCATCTTCAGGGTGGAATGGGTTAGGTAACCGCTGACAGCAGACAAGGTGGCAGCAATCAGGGTGTATGTGCATGTGTGTTTATGGAGGGGGGACTGGCACCCTACCAGAGAGCCAAATTGTACTTCTCCTCTGCCCCCTCCCAAGGGAACCCTTGGCGTGAGTACTCAGGCCGAGGATGAGGGGCCTCGGCCCGAACAGCTCAAGGGAGGGGGGAAAGTGCACAAGCAAGGGGGCTGGGGGAGGGGATGGCCTCTCCGTGATCAGATGCAGATGGGGATAATAGGAAACAGGCAGGAAGGAAGAACCACTTCAGGAATTCCCTTCGCTGCGCTCTGCTGCCGGTCAGACCCTGCTGATTAAAGGATTAAGGGCAATTAAAGAGAAGTGCAGGTTACCTGAGCTAGTCGGGGGCTGTTTTAGGTACATCAGTAATCAGCACAATTTAAATGGACGATAGGGTGACCCGCCCAAACCACTTCAATGCATCTTTAAATAGACCCTGTCCTTGCATCCTTTAGTTCATGCCAACTCTCAACTTTTGGGTTTTTCCTGAGCAAAGGTATTTTAGCATGCCAAGCTGATTCAAGTGCATCAAGGATTCAAACACGGCGGTGTGGAGAACCTAAGATTTTCAAAAATGTCAAATTCCATGGGTAATTTGATCCAAATATATTGCACAATAACAACTCTTTTGAGGAGAAAAACACCTCCAATCAACTGACAGAAGCAAATCCATTTAAACAAAATTATTTACTTCACTGTTTTCTGTCTGGCAATTTGTATGGAAACCTATTTGTTGATACCTGATACTTGTAATAAATTAGAATAAATACTTATATTAAATAAAAAAGACTTTTTTTAAAGACCAGCTTGGTATATTGCAATAAAGGGATTTAAGTAGTCTTTTATGGGAAGCACGACTGGGAGAACGTTTTTGTGGGAAAGTGAATGAGTGGTACCAAGGGGCACCTTGAATTTTGTGATGTCGCCATGAGTTTCAAAGATTGCATGGAACCCCACCTTCCCCAATTAGCATAAATCAAAGGATATACCTTCACCCTTTCAAGACGATTTCAAGGACCCTCAGGGTGCATCCACGTAAAAAAGTCCAGAATGTGTTCACCAAGCTCATTAATAAAAGTTATAGACTCAAATAATTCTCTATTAGAGGGTCCTGAGAGCCATGGAACTGGGGAATTGAAGAAATATGGCACTGAACCTCTGGCCCGGACTCTGGGCTTCCGATTCTGAGCAATTTAGATGCAATCAGGTTCGAAAGTGGCACTATTTTAGTCATTTTGCAAAGGGATGCATTTTCAAATGGCCACTTTCCGGGCTGTGAAATTTCCTTCATTTTAGGGGTGGTCTGCTTTGGGTGAGAATTTCTCAAAAATTCATTGGTCAACCCCCTAAAAATTGAACGGAAAATGAAAGAGGGCATGTCGAACATTGTTTATCTGTGCTGTGCAGCCTGAACACCTGTGAGAATTGTATTTTTGAAATATTTGTGAAGTATGGGGATTTATCACTGCTGTCAATGGGAATTGACTTGTTGCGGTGCACCCCTCAGCTACACGAACTGGCCCTCTGCTGTGGGACAGCCTGCTTACCCGTCCACCACCGATTAAAAAAAAGAATGCTATAATTCACTGTCAAATGCAATTCACAACACCCACTTATCTATAATCCCACCTGTGACTAGGAGCGGGGCACAGACTCTGATTCCAGACCACCATTTACCAGACCTATATTTCATTAATCAGACATCAACAATTTGTGCACACTGTTGGGCTTAACACACTGAATGCCAGATGATTTTTGTTATCACTTTTTGAGAGGAAGTTGCACTGGCTGCAGTCTTTTGTTTTTAGGGACACAGAGTAACATATGTGTCAGTATGGTGTGGAATAGGAGCTATGGGCTGTGCCAGCAGATTAATAAAAGAGGGCCTTGGATTTCCGGGAAAGTGTGCCCAAGGGTTCTCATTCACACGCCCAATTTTTCTAAGAAATTGTTCTGGGGGTGCTGGGGACAGATACAGCCACCGAGCTGGGATACAACAGCCTCCGAGGGGAACTAGGACCCATCTCATTTTGTGCTTCTCAGTCATGAAACCCATCTGGTGTACGGCAAATTGTTGAACAACTTAGACCAAAGTGTTGCAATGTTGCCTTGCTGGTTCCAATTTTTCAAGCATCATTTGGTGTCTCACGATAGTTGTGGAGTAGCTTCAGCTAGGCCAAGCTTAACACCCAGAATGAATGAAAATGCTGGGGTCCAAAAGCCATCTGATTACCTGTAAAGATTCCTCCTCTATGAGCTCATGAGGGGACGAATCAGTCATACTTATCCCAGTGGATTTTCTATGAATCTACGGAGATGACAGGATTTGGCAACTTAAAAGGAGAAACAGTCATTCCTGTCTCCAGATTTGTTTTAACATTCCAGGATATGAGAATTGAAAGTGCCACCCCCAAAAAGTATTCCAAGATTTACAAGTAGTGATTTCTGGTAACACCCCCTCCCCAACTTCTTCAAGGGAGTGACGGACCGAAGTAAAGCTAATCTTTACCTTCCAACCAAACACTTTCTGAATCCCTCAGTCTCAACAACGGTTAGATAAGAATCTAACACATAGCAACACAAAAGGATTTTCTGACTTTAGCTGCTTCCTAGCTTCAGTTAACTTCCATGTTCAACAACAAAAAAAGGTTAAGTAAGATTTGAAGCTTTGCATGGGGGAAGTTACATGAGCTGTAGGTTTGCGGGTACACCATGGAATCAATCGCCTCAGAAGAGGTGTGGTACATGTACTTAGAAGAACCAGAGACTATGAACTCACCGATTGCCCTATTGTGAATGCAAAGAAAAAAATGGCTTGTCCCTTGTGAAACTACAGTACAAATGACCTACAATTACGCACTGTATTGAAATTGGGATTGATACCTTCCAACCCGTTTAGCATAATGTTCATGTGCCTCCAACACTAATACTAACGATACAACCACCTCTTGTTTATATGTCTGCAGAGAGTGGAAGACAACAACTCAAGTCTGTTCCTGACCCCACCACGAAGGAAATAATTGGAAGACTTTAATCCCTTTAATCCAAAGATTCTAATCACTACTTTTAGAGGTCTTTCAGTGCACACTCAAACATGTTTGATGTTCCCTTCTCCGATCTGGTAAGCTATTCCAGTCACCCTGAGCTAACCAAAGTACCCTCATATCCGGTCCCCCTCTCTCAATTCCTCAAACTCCCCCTCCATACCCCCTCCAAGTCCTGTTCCTATCTTCTCATTGGTTTTCACGTAATCCCCGCTGACACTGGCTCATTATGGATATCCAAAAGTTGTGGAGGAACAGAAAAATTTGTCTCCTGCTTTTACGTGGTCTCCCAAGCGATGAGTGCAACAGGTGGATTGTGAAAGGGGGGGGCGGTGTTGCCCACTCTGTTTGTGAAGGGGGGGTGCAAGAAAGGTTTGACGTGACCTTTTCGCTGACATGATCCCTTGGGGAAGGGGGTCTTACCTGAGATTGTGAGGTGATGAAGAGGTCCGCTTGGAGCTGTAATTGTACGGTTCCCCTATCTGATGGCCCGTCGCAGGTGGTTTAATGAGTGTCTTTGCAAATCATTCTGCTGAGAGTAGAACAGGCTGATTAGTTTGATCTGCTTGTAAAGCACAAGGATACATGTAATTGTGAGGGTAAAGAGGGACACTGGGTGGAAGAAGACTGCAAAAGAGCTAGTTTCAATTACATGGGAACCAATTTTACTCAAACAAGGTTACTGGGGCAGTAACCTCCCATTCTACCGATCAGACTAATACAGTTCTTGCATCATTTATACCAGACCACATTCTGATGTGCAATTTTAAAGATCCTCCACCTGAATGTCAGCACATGACTTGGTTGACTTTGGTGGATTTCATCTCATGATCCGATGGTTCCTGTGCACGCACTCCCTACAACATGCACAATACATGTACCCTGACTGTACATGTACTGCACACAAAGAAACAATTAATTTCCACGTTCATGTAAAAGGAATGCAGACATAACGTCACATACTAGTGTCATCAGCTGGCACCTTCTCCATAGCTACTCACCTACATTGTTATGCAAATGATGTTAGTTTAATGAGCATAAGTAATTACACAATAGACAAACTAGCCTCCATGTACACAATTTTTTTACCTTAAAGAAAGCCAACGTTGTTGACCACCATTACAATAGTAACACGTCTTCACTGAGTTACTGTGTAACCGGCAAGACAAGATGGTACACTGTCCAATGACAAATGAAGATTCAAAATACACCACTTTGTTTTTGTACAAAGTCTACAGAGCATGAGTGAAACTTGAACACACTAGTCAATCTAAAATACTGCAAAAGGACAGACGCATCATCTCCACCCCACACTCCCAGATAAGAGCAAATACACACAATTCTTAGGCCTTTCCGTATTTCTTAATCATTTGTCTAAGCCATTCTCTATTCAGTGTTGTCTTCCTGCTTATGTTTCTGTCAGTCAGTCTCAACCTGAAGTCCCTCTGCTAGTCCTGTCGGGCAAAAACTTGACCAGCTCCAACCGCTAACCTTTCACCTCCGTTCCTCTCTGACCCACCACAATCGCTCAACCAGACTCTGCTGACCAACTTAATGCGCCAAACTATCTGTTCTACATGACTAGACGGGAACATAAAGCTTAGGCCAAATTGCAATGGGGAACAGGTGAAGAGGGATTATTCATCTTCAGTTGTAAAGTAAGGGTAATGAGAGGGATGATTCGACACAAAAATCTCCTGAACTGCGCCTTGTTTCCAATTTCTGGCCTTCCAGATTGACACTTGATCACAGGTGATACTCTGAGCTCCGTTGTAGGGGGGGAACAAGGGGACCAACAACAATGACGGTGTTCCTCCCCCATCTCGTACTACAGGGGGCCCAGTTGTATGCATGGCCTTACCCAAAGAAAAAAAGGAAAGAGCGAGGGGGGATTGCGTGCAAACGCGACCCCTGTGGGATTTCGGTGCTAGGTGAGCAGGAAATATTGCATCAAGGTTGACTTGTGGAAGTCGCTGAGGCCCCGTCCGGTGAATGAAAGTGACAGAAGATCGTTGACAGGTGTTGGTGCGTCACCCTGGAGCCATGGCACGCATGTACCCAACTCCCGCTTCACAATATCCCGGTCTGCGTCTCCTCAATGACAAATCTCTGTCTTTCTCCTTTCTCCGGTCTTCCAGCTCCCATCTAAGTATTTAAGTCCCCTCTGTCTGGTCTTTTCCTGTTCTCATGAACTGTTCATTTGGCTGCCCCCACAAAACACAGCACATTAGGGATCTAGTCCTTCAAGATGTTTTGGTTAAAGATGGCATGTCTTAGTCACGTACAAATTAGATCCTTCAATTTATTGAAGGTTATTTTGGGATGATGTTCAATTGTCTGTAGATAAGGTTTTGGAGGTGAAGTTCAGGCATGAAACAATAATTTACTGATATTTGTGTGGTAAAATCCTGACCAGTGAATCTTTTGTCACCTGGTCTCATTCCAAGCCACAAGCTTTTCAACTGAATTGTCAGTTATTCATCCCCCTTTTTTGTGATTTGACTTGTGGACTATGACTGCAACTCTGCTTCTACTACAGACGTTAAAAAACTCCTCTGAAAAGAACTGTATCAGACTTTGTGTAAGGCCTGGTTGTTCAATTTGCATGAGCGCACATGTGAAGAAGAAAATAAATACAAAAGGAAAAGGGAATCTAGAGCTTATCTGTCTGTTTGCCAATAGAACAGAAGGCTTTTTCGCATTAATTTGTTAGTTTGAAGAACCCAATCTGCTGCAAAATCCTGATGGTGTAATTATTTCATCACGACCATTCAGGTCCAAGGTTTCAATCCAATCAGGCATGCACTTCAGGAAATAACATGCTTAAAGAGTGTATGTACAATGTAATTTGACTCATCTGATGACGTCATCATAACATCAGGTAAATTTTCGTCTAGAGCACTTCATTTGTTTGTTATCTGCAAAGTTGCGACTCGATGGGATATACTTCAGGAGATATAGGGCCTTTAAACAGTGCACCTTTAATGTCATGTAACTTGTCACCTATATGGCGTCATCATCACATGAGGTCAATAATCGTTTAAATCATATCCCTTTCAAGATATCTGCAAGGTCTGAACCCAATTGGAAATGTACTTCATATAAAGTTTTACAAGTGGACATTTAATGCCATGTGACTTGTCATTTGATGACATCATCATCACATGAGGTCCATATTTGCCTAAAGCACTTCCTTTCCAAGATATCAGCAAGGTTTCAACCCAATCAGACCTGCACTTTAGGAGACATAGTACTTTAAAGTACGCACCTTTAATATCATGTGAGTTGTCTGCTGATGACATTGTCATCACAAGAGGTCAATTTCCATTTATAAACCTTCCCTTCCTAACTATCTGCAAGGTTTCAACCAAATCAGACATGTACAATACAAAATACAATACAAAACATTATTGTTATTACGGAAAGAGCACAGATTAGAGATTTTAAACACTTGTCCCTTTTGGCGTTCCATACAATGCGATCTGCTCTGAGCAACATGTGCTTGGCATTTTGCCAGCTCCTAAGTATATGCCCTGCGCACTGTGCGCTGCCTATGTTACAGGCAGATATTGTGCGTCCACACAGACATTAGCCAATGCACAGTATGCGAATGGGACTTTCGAGTTCGCAAATATTAATTGTAAGGGGTTTTTTGTTGTCTGCGGTTCATCTGTGTGAAGAAGTACACCACTTATGCACTTCATGCAGTTGACTTCAATATTTTAGCTATCATATAATGGACAATTCATGCTTAACTCTGTTATGGTTGATTTTTTACCAAATTTTGAAGAATAAAAGAATTTTTTTTATAACTTCCAGTATGACAGCATTGGCCCAAAATTTCACAAGTTAATTGGGTAAAGATTATCATCCACATGAAATTTCAGGCGATTCGGACAAACTTCGCCACAGACATTTATTCAAACTTCCTTTTCCAGAATTTTAACCTGTCGCTAGAGGGCGCTCGACAATAAACGTCATCAGTAGATGGTTCGAAGAATACTATATCCCAACGAGTAACACCGCTGAAAACAAACTGATACCTATAACCACTTTTAAACAATAAGCTCACTTCTGGTTTCAACCGCAAGGAGGGTCATGTGATTTGACCGATAGGAGATGAATTGAAGACCAAATTATACTCTGCCACTTGATGCAAACAGAATGTTGTGGGAGGCCACAGTTGATTTTATTTGGATTTTTAAAAATTTAACATAATATTTAAATTTTCAAAATTTCATATTAAATCACTCGATGATGTTATCATGATGTCATTATTTTAGTGTTATCTTTGCTTTATGGTCTTTGCTGGCTGCAACTTTGAGGATAACTGAAGATCACCGAATTACCAAAACATTGCCTTGAAAACGTGTACAAAGTCAATGGGCTGCAATAAATACTAAAAAAATCAATAAAAAATTACTGCATGATGTCATTGTTCTATGCACATCTTTGCACTAAGGTCCTTCAGTGAAGTAAGTTTCATGAGGATAAAAACTTGCAAAGGGACCAATGTCGATGGCGGAAAAACGTATACAAAACAAAGGAAGTTTTGGTCAGAAGAAAAAAAAAGAAAAAAAAGGAATACATTTTTCACAAAATTGCGAAAAAGCCAACCAGGTAATTTAGGGAAAGGCCGCATACCTCTGTACAACCTTTATGCTGTTCTTGAACTGCGTTTAATTATTTTTTGATAGTAACTGTTCTTTGTTTACTTCACATAGAGGGGTCTCCACTTGACAAGCTCTTGCTTCTCGGAGACCTCCATCCATACATAATTTTATATGTTGAATAATTTAATCTGTCCAGCAGTGTGTAAGTAAAAAAAAAGATTTGAAGTGAAGTAAACCTTATCTGTGTTGTACGTTTCAGAGGTGGAATAAGAAAAAAGATACAAATTCTACAAGACAGGGGGAGAAATCATTTCTCTCTGCTTCTGTCTTTGTGTGAAACATGAACAAGGATATTACTTTCAAAACAAAGAAAAATAAAATCCTTACTAAAGCACACATAACACAGGCAAAAGGACTAAATCTTAAACAGCCCCTCAAAGCCTAACTTAGCATCAAAGACCTTCTTCTCGAAATGTACAATGAGGCCACCCCTCAGTCAAATAGCACGGAAATAAACTTGCACAGAAGCTGGGCTTCACGTGTTGCATTTCAGTCCACCAACTGAAAAAATCAAAGTTCAGTTTCGAACAGTTCCAAAATTAGTTTATCAAATTGCAGCATCCGTCGGATGCATATGGATACGCACTGCTTGTGCAAACGGCAGGGGAAAACATTCTTGTCATGCTCTCCCCTTAGTTATGTGAGTTGTCAGCAGCAAGCCCCTGTAAGTGTCGGTGTTTCTGCATAGCACGTCATGATAAGTTGTGGAGGAAAACACAAGGAAATTCTGTGGGTGGGAAAAGAAGACAAACTTAGCAAGATCTGGTTCCAACTCGGGGCTGCCAGACAAGCCATTAGAGAGCCAGACAGAGTGATGACAGTCCGAATTTTGTGCCCTTTTTTCCAGTAAAGTGCAGCGCTATGTGGGTTACTTTGATTCTGTTGCCACGGCTACAACAGATATGGCTGCAAACACAATGAAGTTAAGTTTCTGAGTGATGGTAAAGTAAAACAAAGCGTCTTTAGACACAAAGAGAAAATAAAAACCTTGTAAAATGAAAATGAGCTTCAACATCAGGATGTCAGTGACTTTTTGCAGCTACATGCATCAAGCTTGCCATTATTAACATCTGCCTGAGGAAAATATAAAGAAAGGAAATTCCAATATGCGAATGGATGTACGAAGAAATAATACATCCATACATTACAAGTTTGAGCAAAAAGCGTGTTGGCTTTTATGCAAGTGGGGATCTACAGTGATTCAAAACTGAATCAGTGTATGAAACAAAAGAAACTTACAGAATCAACGACGACAAAAAAAGAGAAAAATCAAACCTCCTTGCAAGATAAAAGGGAACATTCTGCAATCAGGCAAACATTGAACACAAATGCATGAACATAAAGGGTGTCATTTAAGTGGGCTGGAAGGTGGCTCACAGGAAGGGTGGACCCACGGCTTACGAAGGCCTGCTGTTGAGGCCCCCCGCAGACAGATCAAGACAAGATCAATGCATCGCCCAAACACCTGGGCTTGCGACCCCGATACAGAAAGGCTCCTCAGACACGCACCGCATCCCCCCCCTGCAACCCATCACTTCTCGTTCAATCAATACTCTCCTTGTAGCAGGTGAAGTGGGAGGGGGGGATAGAGATACGCAAGTGGGAGGAATAAAAAGAACGATGGAATGGCGAGAAAATAAATGCAGGCACGCATGGAGAAAAACAGACCATTTCTCCAACCCCCCCCCAAAAAAAAGAAAAAAAGGATGATGGGCAAACACTGCTCAGATCTAGAGGCAACTGGATGTTGAGATCTATAATGCACCGCCCAGACACCTGTGAGCAGTGACGCTCAATAGGACAGGTCTCGAGACGTGTTTCCCCCGTTCTCCTAAAATTCCCATCACTTCTCGACAAATCAATAACAAGCCTCAGAGTTATCTTCACAGGTCAGTAATGATTTTTTTTTCCCCCCGTTTGGAGAGGCGAGGCAAGATGGACTGGATAGAACAGGTACTCAGGGTATAACAGAGAAGGTCCTTTACCTTGCTGCACGATCTTCTTGGTACATCAACTGCTGCATACACCACAAATGAGCTTCTCTAAGGCTGCATCCGAATCTCTTGTCTAGAGCTAGGTCTAGGTCTTCACTCCATTGGAAATGCGTGGAGACGCGTAGACAATAGACCTAGCCATAGCTCTGGAAACCCGTTTCCGACACGGCCTAAGTTAAATATATCAAGGTCATCTCAATTGAATTGTTACTTCAATTGTTATTTCAAAACGGGTTCCTTTCTGACATCAGTCATCTTTCGATAATGGGACGGCAAGTGCATGTGTGTATTGAAGTCAGTTGGCGTGCGAATATCCAATGTGCGGTGAAACACCACCAATTTCACACCAATATGTACTAGACAAGATCACTGCATTCACTGCACTTTGTACAGACTTGCCCTTGAATGTATTTGCTATCATGCCTTCCACTAGAATGATATGGGGGGGGTGAGTCTTAGGAGTGGGGGTTGGATGTGGGAATGCTGAAGTTGACATCGTAGCTTTCTGATGCCTTAAAACACTGCCACTGTTCACGTAACAAATTTTGCATCATTTCTCAGTAGTTTATCAACTTAACATTATCCAAAAATTAAAGAGAGACTAACGTAATTCCTGTAATTGGTGGTATTTCTGCTGTTGAATGTGAATAATAAATAAAAATCACATAAATGTGTTCTCTCCTCCTTTGATCCATTTTTGCTTGTTTGCAGAACATGTGGACTTTCCCGGTCCCCTCCCCCAGTGGCAGATCCAGGGGGCAATTGGGGAGGAGAATGGCAATTCACTTCTCTTCCTTCCAAGTGTGTAAAAGACCCCCAACATTTAGCCTCATCCCTGAAAACAGCCATGAAAGGTTACTTTAAGAAATATCCAAAACAAAATTGGGTTTAGGATCCACCCTCCAACCAAAGCAGAGGGGTTAAGCTTTTTCTCCCCTAGTCCAGAAAATGTTGCAGTTAACTTGTTGTGAGAAACTACAAAAAGAGAGACAGGCAATTAATATAAACTATGTCCTATGCAAAGATTCCTCAGTGAGGGAGAAACCTGACAGGTGACAGCCCTATTATAAGTCCAAATGCTAATAACAAGGTGTTTGTTCACAACATGTCACTCCAGTGTGGATTTTCTATGTCATCAGTTTGATTACGAGCCCGGTGTACGTGTGGACATGTTTGGAAAGTTAAACCTAACCAGTCCTGAGCAAGTTGAATGTATCTAGATTTGTTCTGCCTCCTCTTCCTCCTTTGGAAGGAAATAAAATGAGATCTCCACCCTAAAATGGCTGGCTTAAATTGACCTTCATGACCAGAAGGTCCGCTGACCTTTCCTCAGAATGAGGTCAAGAAAGAAAGGTTTTGCAATGCAGGCCAAATAACTGGAGCTGCCAAGCTTTGGCCTTGTCCTGGCAGTTTGTGGTTGCTGGTCAGTATAAACAGGCCCAAAATTGCCTGCACTGACTAAATCATGATTTACTTACTGTCAAATTCAGGCCTAGTATTAGGGCACTTTGTGGCAGGTGCCAATGGACTGAGTTGGTTTGTCAAAGGAGAAAAATGAGTGCTTTCAGCTGAACCGCAGTGCTAGATTGTTGGACAAAATGGAGCTCTTCAAACTGCTCTGTTTAGCAGTGGAGTGTGGGCTCTGTGACTGTTTTTAGGGGTGATTATCTTTGGATAGAAATAGCTTTAAAGGTTTAAAGGTTGAGCCACTAAAACTTGAAAAGAAAATGAAAGATAAAGCCCCATAAAAGTCTCTGATTTCTGATCAGGAGCTGGTTCCAAACATGGTGCAGCGGTGTGGCTTTTTTTTCACCCTTTTTTTTTTTTAATGATGTACAGTAACAGGCGATGTCCATTCCAACTGCATGTGCACGTAACTCCGGCTGCTGCCAACACTAATTGGACTGACCCCTGCACTTTCACTGTTTAAAAGCTTTTTCAGCTTGTACATAGGACATGAGATCACCTTGTTTGTCTGGTTCCCAAACGTAAATGTATAATACAGAAATGATGTCATCTGAAAAAGAGTGCCCAACTAAGTATATGGGGAACTACAGGGACTCCTTTACTGTACATATTACTCAACCGTTCCCCATCAAAAACATGTTAAAATTATGCAGTAGCAGGATTCCAGCTGATTAAGCAAGTTTGGCAGCTTTTGTGCATTGTTTTATACAAAAACTGTTTTATTTTGCTGATGCGCAGGTCTATAGCAACGCGCAAGGTGACCACAAACCAGAAACTTTGGGGGGGGGGCCTAAGGAAATGAGTTTAATTTGATATTTGTGTCTTCAACACCAGACAAACTTGTATTTTTCCCTATCTGTTTTAAGTGAGGATATTGATCACTCTTGTCCACCAGGCAGCTTATTTACTGGTCTGCAATCGTGTGGCAGTCAGAGGCACTGCATGGCTAGCCACAATGGCTTCCAATGATGGTACAATGCAGCATGCAACTTGGCCACTCACATGTACCTGCAGCTGGAAATCATGACACAGGTGTCCATGGGAGATTCTGAAGGCTAGCAAGCAGTTTCATGATTATATAGCCAAGTTATACATTCAGAGGCAGCCATTGCTCAAGCACGGGTCTGGCAGTTGCAGCCCCAAGTTCAAGAAGCGGCCAGGTTTATGCGTGCATGTGGGAGGGAAAGGGGGGACATGAGGCCTGTAGTGGTTAATGGGTTACAAATCCAGCAGGTGGTCAAGGAAATGTTGGGGCCTTGAGCACGTCACTTTACCCCTATGCACTTTGCCCCTCTACACACTGAACTACAAATGTCCCTGTCAGAGGCTCAATGGATGTGCATTGATATCTCCGACTGTATTTGGCTCTCATTGTGTCCTAATGAACAAGTACATAACTTCTCAAGTGAAATTTGAGATTGTCTGTATGATGGTAAGTGCTATGTAAGGATTGCAATTACGAAATCAGTGATGTTTTAACAGAGGCAAAGATACACCAAGTCTAATATGTACCCCAATTCGGAAAACACACCAACCTCTTTCAGAAAAAAAACATTGCACATAAAGGAACGGTATGTCTCTCCTTCAGTAAGGCTTTGATATATAGCCTGCCACAATAATGCCTCCCCCCTCCCATCTCTCGCCCAACAAATTATCACCCTACGAGCCAATTTACACCTCCAGTAGTCCTGCCTAACCACACATCCCCCCCTCCCCCTTCCAGCCAATCTAAAAATATACCTTTAGCCAATGCTTGGGGCAGAGGGTATGGTGTACCTACGCTCTTGAAGGGCGCACATTACAGTGGGCAGACCGGTTCCATCACCGCGACACATCTGCGGATTTCTGCCTTTAATCCCTCCACATCAGAGCTCAACTTTGCTTCGCTGGGACTGAATGTCAACACGGTAAATGATCACCTTCCTGTGGACATAAAACACAGATAAGGAAAATGAACAGGATGGAACATGGCTTTGTGTTGCAGATCGATACAAAATGTTCCATATATGGGATGACACATTTGAGCTTAAGTCAGTGTCTGGACAAGTTTTGTTTGCTCGACATTGTTCCTTCCTTAACCTAAAGCACAAATACACTATGTCTACCTCCAACTTGAAGTGAAGTTTTTTAGTTTCTGTAGAAGCCCCTTTTTTTGCCCCTTCCTCACCTGGAATGATCATTATATGTAAATAGGGCCCTGTGATGGTCAACTTCTATTTAAAACAAGGCACACTGAGAACAGGAGCTATGTGTTTAATATCTCCATGCTGAGAATAATAAGGACCTATCCTTTGATACTATGCTATGACAATACCCCTCAGGGTGCCATGCTTAACAGTAACCTATATGTAGTTACTCACAATGAACCTTTGCCACCATCTGATAAAGCACAGATTTTGCCTTGAAATCAAAGAGCTGTTCTATTCATCAACAAGGAACAAGTTTACGAGTAGCTGTGAATTGGCAACTACAAAGGTATATATACACATATACTTTGTCAACACTTTGCTTTTTAAAATTCTCAGCATGTTGGCCTGATTTCTGCTGGGGGCAGCATGGAATGCAGATACACTGTGTGACCAATCACTCATCACTGTGTGTTGCATCTGTAGTATCTTTGTAATGATAACGTTGCATATGCCCCCAAGGAGGAACATAACGTTCTAAACAAGGAAAAAGCAGAGCTTTGGGCAATCTTTAAATTTAAAGAGTGGCAGTCCCTCAATGTCTGCCAAATTGCTTAAAACCAGTGCAGTACTGCTGCAGCTGTCACTCAGGTTGGATCTCTACTGTGACACTGCACAGTGTCTGCACAATGTCTGCTCTCCCAGCACCGATCTCAGCTATGCAGCGTTTACACAGGCTTCATAGCTGGGAACCTTGTCTCTTAGTAAAGTACTGGTCCTGCTGATTCTACAACTGTGAATCAATGGACCCTACTTACTAGAGTGTAGGCCTAAACTGTGCTGCTCAACCAAGTGAGTGACACACATGCAAGAGGGCTGCATGGGATTGAAAACTCACAGGTCTTGTTCAGCCATCAAACACACATCCATACACTATTCTAGAGGTTCCAGTTTTAAATCTGACTCCCGTCAATTTTCCTGATCATCTTGGCACTGATACCAGTTTCATTTAGAATCCTTTGATAGATTATAGGCCTGCACTAGGATACAGCAATTGGTAGAGTACCAGTGCAGTATTCTAGTGCTCTTAAGTTCAAATCTTACCCTAGTACATTTCTTAAATATAACACTGATCAAATTGAACCGCACCAGTCAGTTAAGCAGTAGTTCTAAATTTTAGTGGTATCATATTCGAATCTCACTCCAGTAACCACAAGTCTAAACATAAAATTGATTAAAACTGCAGCAAGTGAGTTTCCTATGGGAGTGTATTTCACACATGAAGCAAGAGTACAATATATTCTAGGGTCATGAGTTTAAATCAGATATCAGTTTTCTTTGTTCATTCTCTAAATCAAGTGAAAGTGTTCAGTCAATTTCCCCTTGTGGTTTACATGACAGTTTCCAGAGTGGTGGAAATCCCCCAAGAACAATAGAGACAGGATCCTATGTCAGGCGCAGTACCTGCATTGGCTGTTGCTTCCTGGGTGAGTAATCTACAATTACTACCTTTGCGTTGTCCGGTGTTTCTTCCAACATTTGACAATGCTCTATGCATAAGTAACCAGAGTATCAGAACAAAACTAACAGGGATAACGATCATTGCTGAACAACCTTCCTTGACAATGGAGTTGGTATAATAGAATGACACCATAAAAACTTATGCACAACATAATCCAGCTCTAGCAACTGAATAGTTCTCATAAAGTTATACATCACACATATCAATTAACCTACTTCATTCCACACTCCTCAAGGGGTGGCTTGTATCAAATTTATCTAATCTTCCCCCCTTTCTTTTCTGGACAACTTGTTGGTCATATAAATGTGAATGCCTGGCCTCTCATTGTGCCATGAGCTAGCATATGTGTGAGGGAGTAAGGCTAATCAGTCAGTGCCAAGGCTGTGGTGGAGTCCATCCATTACAAGAACAATCACAGGTCCAGTCACAAGACACAGGTTGAACAAAGGAATGGTTTTAGTGGCTGTTTGCTGGAGCATTGCTACAGTGACCTGGCTTAAGACGGGGGCGGCTTGGGGTGGACTTGTGACCAATGCCTTGTATGCAGGGACTTGGTATGGACTCGACTACAGCCCAAGCCAGACCTAGAAATAAACCCGGAAAACAAAGAACCTGTGAAATTAACGTGAATTTGAACTTGATTACATCTCATGTCTTCGCTGAAGACTTCGCCGGGGAGGGGGAACCAGTGTCCCCCCCCCGACACTTTTTCAATGGGGGGGGCATGGCTGTCCCACTTTTTGCAGGCCCTATAATGGGGTGGGTCTTAATGCATTGGCCAATTAATGGCCGGGTAGGTATGTAAACACGGGTGTATCTGTGAGTGGAAATTTGAACAGACCAAAATAACTTCCTTTGATACACATGTTGACATACCTTGTGATGGTGAAGTGTTAAGCTAGCTCCTGTGGGAGTTACATTTGTTTCAAGAAATGAAGTTACATTTGAATATTTTCCAGACAGATCAATGGGAGTACCCCTACCCAGGTCTAGATGGTCACAATGATAACTGCCGACTATGCATTAATCTAATTCCTCCATGATCTAATTGGAGTTTCGTGCAAACACACCACATCCCCACAGGGCAAATACTTGATAGTCAATTTCCAACATTTTGATGAAACAGTAAAGGACCGTGCATTTGCGCCACGTTAGAAGGGCCGGACAATTAAATTACGAATCTCCTTAAAGACCAAATCAAAAGATTAAACCGATGAAGGATGGAAAGTGGCATTTCTTCCTGTCCTTGGACAAACATTTGGACAGCTCTGAGCCCCGTTTTCCTTCCCTAGAATGGTTGTCACCCTCACCTGCAAACAGACAGACCGGTATGGGATCAACTGGTGAATTGGTCTTGACTCCTCGACCTGGAACAGCTAAGGCTCCATGGAGAGACATTGTCAACGGGCATTTCCCCCCTCAAAACGGAGCCACTCCACCACTTCAGACCTCTGCACCCACGCAATGTCCAGGCTGGAGGGGGGAGGGGAGGGGAGGGGGAAGGGGAAGGGGTAGCCTATCTTCCTGTGAAACGTGTCAAGTTTGATTGGGATGAGGGCAAATAACAATGGGGAAGGGAAGACAGTGGCTGGGTTAAGATGAAAGTTGCTGCCAAGGCACTTTGTGCAATCTCATCCATCTGTGACATGGAGGCATACTTTGAGTGGGTTGAGGGGCGGGCCAGCCATCACTACAGTAGGGGACCATTTCTTTTGTCGGGACAGTCGGGAGCAAGTTGTTTCTGGTCCTCACAACATCTACATTTCATCTACTGTGTAGTCCCCACAACTATATACAATGTACATGTGTACATGTGTTCTTCTGTGGACAGGCCTGCAGAGCTTAGGTGACAATGTTTCATTTCCTGTATCCTTTCCCATTCTGTCTTTCTGTTTGCCTACACGAGGCACATAATTCAAAATGACACATCAGTTACAACTGGATTTATTCAGTTTCAGTGACTCACATGTTTGTTTTGCAGGTGAGACTATTTAGGAAACACATTAAGTATTATGCTCTACGAGGGGCCAGATAATACTTGCTTTGAGGTTCCGAGTAAGAACAAATCTGTACACATTACGAGGAAGCTATAACTGTCAACATCATGAGATTCACTGGGCATGTGGATGAAGAACGTGTATAAATAGATGCACGTTATGCTATCCTATGCTGTGACAGAATTAGGTTCAAACTTAGGATAACAAAGGATTAGTGGGCGGCTGTGGCCCAGGGTGTTCCACTGTATTTCTATATTTCAATGAACCTGGATCAGGCATGCAACTTGGACCTTGACAAAAATGAGGAAATTCCAATCTTTACAAGACTTTGTACAATGTTTTTCAATTTTTAATGGTATGAGTGTGAGGTGAAAAACGAGGAAATCAGCTGATCCCGAGGAAAAGTTGTATGCCCGCTGGATCTGGCCCGCATCCCATGAACAATTAGTCACAAAGCCCTAACTCGCCCTAGACTGGGGATAGGTACAGAAATACAATCCTAGGAGCTCCCAAACTGTAAATATTCTTAAATTTGAAATTGAAAAAACAAAATCAACCATTTTACTGTTAAAACTTTGCTGAATGCTCTGAAAAACAAGCACTGCACTTCAATGTGGAAAGGCAACAATCTTGTCATATTAAGTTGGTCTGTAAATGTTGCTCCATCAACTTGATATCAAAGACGATTTCTCAGATTTTGGTGTCAAGAGGGTTTAAGGGAATGGGATCAACATGTAACTGCTGAAACAGCCCTGTGGAGAGATTCACTGATGAAGAAAAATCCACAAACAAGTCCACTGAAGAGGTTCCAATGATGGCAAAAACTGTACATGTTTATATCACCGTGAATTTTCAGGGCTTTTAATAGCAAACGTAACAAGGCACGAGGTCTCTCCCAATGGCTAAGATGATATGAATCTTGCACGTGTTTTTTTTTTTTTGCACAAAGTGCAAAATGTAGTTCAAAAATCCTGAAATCTGGAGAAATCCTGGCAGTGTGGGGGAGAAGTTCCATTTCACTTATTCCTTTTCAAGCAAGACTCAATTTGAAACTGTACATGTACTTCCTCATCGTGCTGATGTGCAATAACCCAAATTGATGTATCTCTCACAAACTGTTGAATCATGACGCTGTTTTCACATCCGATTGTGAAGTGGGGGGGGAGGCATTTGGCAAAGTTCAGTGCCATGTGCCAACTGCCCTGACAAGTGACTAATTAGGGTATCACAGGCCACACGCCTTGCACTGCAAGCGGCTTGAAAATTGTTCCTGACAGCATATGGTCCCCTGTACATGCACGGCTGTCCCCGCTGCTTAAAGCTGAAGACATGTTAACAGGTCCCTGGCTTAGAGCAAAGTGCTAGGGACTTAAGCACTGGTAAAACTATAAAACTATTACCAAGTTATTAATTAGGTCAGTGGGAATACCAGGGGTTTATATTGTCTCTGCCTAGGACTTGTAAAATTATCACTGGAGCACTGCAACAGTGGAGATAAGGGATTCTTTGGCGAGTCCATTTTGTCTTTGTTTATACCTGGGTGTGATGCTTCAGTGATGAGATTAAAGAGTTGAAGAGGGAAACAAGGCTAAACTTGAGTCTGAGCCAAAACATCCGCTTTTCTACAAATAAAACCTAAACCAAATGCCTAATACGCACCATGACTGTAACCTAATGCTCAAAGTAACATTGCGCACAGCTGAGCACAGGATTCAATGGCCAAATGTGACTGATGTACACCAGCACCCTTTTTTTTTCTTTTACACTAGGTTTTGCCTTTCAACTTACATGTATGATATAGATATATATATTCACACTTTATTCACAGTGTGGTCTGAAAATTGTGAAAAAACCACACGCTTAAGACGGTAGGATTCGAACCCACAACAACCTGCTTATTTGTGTAGATGTCTTAACCTCTTGACCACAGAGTTTGCCAAGAATTGGTGGCTAGCTCGAATCCATTGCAGCAGCGGGTACTGCAAGTAGTCAATGATATTGATAACTTTTCCCCTTCAATAATGACACCAAAGCGTGCCTCGGACCAAAGGCTAATTTACACCAGAGCTGTTAATAGACAAAGTTGAGTGTCTCAATTGTTAGAACTGAAATAGTGAATGATGCGTCAGTGCACATGGATAATTACACACGATAGCTGCATGCTGTACTCTACACATAATAAACAGCCATTTTGGTTCCAAAGTCTGCAGTTGGCGCTACTCTCTCAAAACACAGCTTTGATTTATGCCATCACAGGCTGCCCCTCAGTTTGACGACAGAAGATTGCATTCAATGTGCGCTGCATCCGAGATTTCGCGATTACACATTTGTACTGCCCTCTTGCGTTGAGTTGACCTGATGTCACGTACTACCGCAGCATCTGTGTAGTGGGTAGTTATTAATAATTAAACTGTGAATTGTCACACGTTTACTATTTGTATCAACTGTGAATGAAAAATCACATGAAACCGAGTGAAAGCTGCGAAACTGCTCTTCGTTTTAGGTTCTTTTTTGACATTATGATAGGTTTTTCTCTTTGTGAAGGAGAAAATTCATGTGAAACCCAACATATGTTGTTCAACTTTCGAAACGTATCTCACTCGGGACCCTGAGCAGGGCAGTTGCAGTTCTAAAAACTGAGTTTCCGTAACCCTGTTTGAAAAGATGAAGGACACAGGAGGAGTTGCAATTCTGGCACAAGTGTTGAATGATGGTCGCCAACGAGTCAGACGAACAATGGAAACATTCCACAAATGCCAGGTTGTTGCCGGCATCTTAGCCGTATAAGCAGGGCCAGTGATATCCTGACAATACTTGTAGTTTTTTGCTTGCAATGAAATACAAATTATTGCTGTGCCCAGGAAATACAGAGAGAAAAATCCCTGATATTAGATCTACATTTGCCATCGTAAATAAACTTTTCAAATTTGGATACACTGTTCCATTATCCATGCAAAGTTTGTAATTTTATTCTCCTCCATCCAATACACCAGTGTTCAAAGACTTGGTATGAATTTGGCTAAGACTGGTCAACAAAATGTTGACTTTTACTTGAAAGCTAAGTTCCTAAGTAACAAAATGTGCTATTTCATCACAGGGAGTGATCTTGAAATCTCATAAAATAGGCTTTTGTACAAATGCCAGGATAAAAAGAATTTAAACAAAACACAAAATCTTGAAAACAACCAGGCTTTTTATTCCCAAAATAACTCCAGAAGAAAGAGCTCATTAAGGGCAATGACTGCACATACAGATTTAGGGCACACAGCGTAAGCATTAAATTTGATGCTGTCGTGAGATCATACCAAGCACCAACAAATGCCTGAATATTCAATTTCCTAAACCTCAGTGCACAAAGTTTTGAGGATGCAGATTACCAGCGACAAATTGCAGCAGCGTTCATAGGGTACCAAGGGTTTTGTGACTGTGAAACAGATGGTGTGTAGCAAGCGTTTGCCGCACTCTGGCTACGGACATACCAGGCATGCCAGAAAGCGGTAATTGGCCAGATGTTACAGCCCGGGCAGTTCAAACTCCTTCTGTGTCCTTCCTCCATGCTTGGATTTAGTGCTCATTTAGTTCAGTAGGCACTATCACTGCAGAAAGGACTAAGCCGCACATTACTGCACTCAGTTTTATCATCCCCATGATGCTTCCATGCTGATGTGCACATCAACATTTACAGTGTTCTGTTAAATTGATTCACTTTCTGTACTTGTAGTTAAGATTCAAGTGACACATGAATCAGCTGGAAGGGCGGAGTAATACTGGAAAAAATCCTTCACGCTGAAATTGTGAGCTTGAATCTACAGGTTCCAGTTTACTCACAAACTTTTAGTTATTTCAGCATTGTGCCTCAGACTTTCAGTGCTAAACTGGAACAATGTGATTTTGAAATGATCATTGCAGGCAGCATTGAGAATAACTAACAGAGTATACAAGCTGTTTTCTTAATTCAAAAATTACATGAAAGTGCCAACAGCCATAAAAGACATGGTCAAAATTCCTCTCCACTCAACAGACACCCCTTCATTGATAATGGATGAGTCTAAAACTTTGTCAGCCAATGAGGAGTACTGAAAGGACAGAATTCACCCTGGAACACAAATGTAAATCCTGGCTGTACCATTTGAAGTCCTTTCAGGGGAGGTAAGAATGATAATTATGAGGCATAAAAAACAGTAAAATGTTCCATCCAACAAAGTAGCTGTTGGTTGGTTTGTACAGAGTAAGCTTTGATATAAACATTCCATTTAACAGCAGCATACAGTGTCCTGAAATCTCATGATTACCATTTGGCAGCCTTTGATTGACTGATCAATTTTTGCATACGCTGGAATAACAAGGAACTGGAAATGACACATCAGCAAGATTATACACAGCTGTTGTTAACAGCATCACAAAAACTTGTTCAACACGAAAAGAGAGTGCTCCCCACAATGTCCACTGTACATTCAGAGCTGATGAAAGATCTTCCAAGGACCAGAAACACAAGGAAGTATTTAATGGATACCCTTGACTCAAAAGAAGTGCCGGAAGTTTCATGTGACACACCGCAAGTTCAATCTGCATTCCCTCCCTCCTCCCTGTCGTTTCATCTTTCAGGTAAAAAGTGCAGACTGAGATCCTGGTAACGGCGGTGAGGTCATCTGACGGGGATAAAATTTCTTCGTCTCTCGGGAGAGGTAAGGGGAAGTTGGTCTCATTAGAGTCAAATTATGGGATGAGAAAAATTGGATGCATCATCTGTGGGTTCATCCAGAGCTACCTGTTTGTCAGTTTTGTAATTCAGCACTCATGTAACACACTACTTTGCATCAGGTGAAAGTGTCAGCCCTTTGTGCATGCAACAGAAAACCCATAATGATGGAAGAGAGTGGCCTACTTAGAGGATTTTTATAAAGGATTTTGATTGGCTATCAAATAGCCACATGATATAAAAGGTCATCTGCATGCAACAAACACAGGCTCTGTTATAAACGTACAAACAATCAGTATTATTGCAATGGAAATACAAAATAGTGTTTTCCCTTAATGCCCTACGGTACTTTCAAGACATCTTGAAAATTCGTCTTGAACTGTCAACGGCCATCTTGTGTTGAGCCAGGCTGCAGACAAGGACCCCACCTTAAGTGCATCATCAGCCACACCCATCATTAAATTATTAAGTTCAAGTCATAGCTATTAAAGGCCTGTTCCCTAAGGAAATAACAGTTTCCAGCTCACAACCGCAGCTCTGCTGGTTGAAGGAGGTTTCAAATACAAACTTTGAGGAAAATCTTTCACAAAAACACTCCAATACCATTTCCATTATGAACAACATTTTTAAACAGTAGACTGTGAGAAATACAACATGGCGTTACAAACGGAAAAGTAACTGTGGTCGTCTCTACACTCTCCCACAGAGGTCAGTGGAACTTGGGTAGAGTACATGAAGGACATTTGGGCCCCCTGAGGAGGGCTCCCCTGTCGGGCATGACACACTGGGTGGCACCGGGGCACATTGGGGGTTCCCACAGCCACCAAGTTCCCCCTAGAGTCGTCCTTAATCATTGCCAGCGAGTTCCTAAATAGCCAGCCTGGAGCCAGAAGAAATTAGCCATTGGCGGAATGAAAAGTTCCTATTGCCGCTGCTCCATCAATGTTTAATCCTTGGTTTCCTCCGGAAGGAAACCAGAAGTCTAAAAGATGATACCAGGTTGACAAATATTGAGTTCCCCCTCAATGAAACGTTTGAAACCGGGCTCGATTCAAGACAGGAAATGACCTATCTGTTTGAAGAGAGAAAAATTAATAGTTGCTCAATTAGCTCACTGAAAGTGTACGTGGGATGGGTGAAAGGATGTACCATATATCAGAGAACATGAACTCCTTTTTTGGGGGGGGGGTTTGTGCTCTCTTGAGGTCTTTCAGGAACTACTCTGTTACACAGATTAGCAGGAGATACCTATTCTTGCATGTTTGCTGCAAACAGATGTGTGTGTGTGGGGGGGGTGGTGGAAAAAAAAGAAAGAGAGAGCTGGAACTCAACAGGCAGGTAAATAGGGATGAGAGTTTCACATCCCAGCAGTTGAAATTCACTTATCGTCAAACTAATGAAACCACCCGGCAGAAAATCAGTTTCAGATTTCAGGCCACGATCTGCTGTTTCATTACCACATCCAGACAGGTGTACAGGAGCTGTGAATGTTGCTAGAAATACTTCAAAGGAAATGATGCATGAGAACTGCTTCATTTCTACGCTTTGCAAGTACTGCCTCCGATGCTCATTATAGATGGGGAAAAGGGAACAAAATTGGAGAAAAAAAAATTTTCTGTGGGGAGGATTAAGGTTGATTGATTTTGTACCTGGTGCTTGAACCCCTGTATCTTTTAATAGCAGTGACGTGGGAGTTGTTCCAGGAGGTGTGATAAACTATTCACAGCTTTCTGCAAACCCCACACCCTACAAAACGTGATGGGCTTCAATCGGTGGGGGATGTGGGGGGGCGGAGACATGCCCCCACTTTTTAGGAGGAGGGATATATCATTTGTCCCCTGCACTTTTTTCCAGGGAGTAAGGCTACACATGACTCATATTTAAGATAAAAATTATTTGGAAATGAAATAAATCTTGCAAAAGCATTTATTACAAAAAGTGGTCACACAGTGTCCACAAAACATCTAGAATCCAAAATTTCCCCAGGCCCTCAAGCAGGCGCCAGATCCCACGATGTTAGGACTTCGTGTTTCAGGCTCACGTTAGTTCTTATCAGGGATGTATGTCCCCCCCTCCACTTTTGAAAGCAACTGAAGCCCATGCTGGCAACCTTAGACTAGAGGTCAATTTCATTGAAATATGTACAGGTGGACCAATGGGATAACTGGGGCATGGCCAAGGCACGGGATGTGCCCAGTAGAAGTGTGTTCCCCCCCACCCACTTGGTGCCCCTCCCCTTACAAAGTTTGACATTTTGAAATGTTTACAGCATACATGTATGTACAAGCCACAGAAAACTTGCTTTCAGTGCCCCCTGAAAGAAAAACTGCGTACCTCTAGGTGATCCCTCAGAAATCTCATCTTAGTCATGTCACTAGAGGAACACAGATAAATGCAAGTGCTATAAATGTCCGAATGTGCACTGAAGAATTTGACCAATCACATTATGGGGAAGGACGAATCGACGGAGCCCAGAGCAGCCAATTAAATCTCAGGTATTAAGGTATTAAGTCTAAGGTGCTCCTTGATGCATCTTGCATGCCTAGTGGGGTAATACTGCCTCCTTTGCAAGTAATTCCTAATTGATACATTTTTGATACTTATTCTGTGCACTGAGGATGATGCTGTATAGTCTTTCCTGAGACGTGGTAAAGGACCCATGCACATTGGATTCACGACGGGGAGAGACTTAGTTTCTTGTCCCCCCCCCTTGAGAAACGGTGTGGTAAAAAAAGGAAAAGGAACCAAAACAGAAAAATAATTAATTCACATGAAAATACCTCAAAATAGACTCCCCTCCTTTGTTGATGATTTGTCAGCTTCCTGCTGAGAGCTTTGTCCCTTATTGTCAATGCCTGTGGGTACAGTCCACTAATTCAATCCCAATTGAAAACAGTGTAAAATCGGCACTGTTCAGGGCCCAATAATTAACATGCATACCAACATCCCTGAGATTTCTGGAACACAAATTAAATTGTTGCCTGGTCCCTAATCTTTCAATTTCTTTTCATTTTTTTTGTTGGTGAACCAATTACATTGTGAATTATTCCCACAAAACAAAATCACCCCCCAACAAGTGATTTTTCCAAAGTCTGATTGCAGCCACCTTCAACTTTCTCAGACATTAGGACCATTTTTCAACCGTCGTTTTGAGCCATTCTGCTCTCATATGAAAGATCAAAGACCCGGGGAGTTGATCCAGGCAACGATTTACACCTCACCATTTTTGAGGTGGCAAACAATCTCCTTTATCAAAAGACACTGTGGAGGCACTTTTAATGCTAATGAGCTGGCCAGAAATCCTCACTTGAATTAGAGGACTGCACCCCCATGTCCTCACATTTGATGTGAAGTGTGCAGGGCTAATGTGGGCACGAACCTCCAGCATCTCATTAGTGGGGGGAACACACAGCAGTGCACACTTCAGTTTGCCAGTCCATCCACAAAACTACACACGCCCACCCTAAATCTCTCTGAAGTGTTGCACCAGGCCAACAACTAACTTCACACTAAATAAGAATCCAATTACACCTCCCACACAGGCAGCCCTTGGACAGGTACAATTCAGTTGGGACTAGGGCTAAGGCTAGAGAGGCTCTATTTCAAAATCAATCATTGTACACCAGCCTAAAGCCAAAGGTTCTAGTGTTCCAAAAGGTACGTCTGGCAATAGCAAATGCCCCATCTTTGGGTTTATTATGAGATCGAGGAGCACAAAGTTTCATGAAATTTTCACTTTGCAAATTCCGAGCGCAATAGGACTTAATGATCAAGTCCATCATATAAGCTGGTGTTTTGGTCTGCAACACCATGAAAACAACAACCAATATCTTGAACTGCAAATATGCACGTACTGGAAGCCAACGCAAATCTGTTAGCGAACTATTTGATCACTCAGTTTAGGAGAGAAAAATTTCAATAACTGAGTATCATCAGCAAACCCATAACCACTAATTATGTAGTTATTGACGACCTAAAAAAAAAAAGTGAAATTGAATAAGCCAGAGAAAGCATGAGGCCTAAACATGAACCCTGAGGAACCTCAAACTTGACACCAATACATTCAGATAAAACTCCTGAAGCAGAAACCCTTTGCTGATGATGACAACCAAGAAAGTACAGTGTTGCCAAATCCAAACTTGTTCTCCATAATTCGCAGTAACACATTATGGTCAACTGTATCAAATGCAGCACAAAGGTCAAGTAACACCATCATAATGACCTGGTCCTGTTGATTACCCATACATTGGAAGATATCCAAAGTAATTCTGCAAAGCATGGTCTGTGAAACTGCCCATAAGCTGACCAATGCACTGCGTATGTGCAGTGATTTGATCTGATTTGATCAAAGTGATTCTTTGTCAAAGGAACTACCACTGCATGTTTCCATGCATAAAGTGAAAACACCGTTTCTGAAGGAACAATAATTGACGTTAGATGTAATAATAGGAAGTAGCACATTAATACATTCCTTCAACAACCACGTCGAAATCGGATCACTCATACACTGTTTTAATTAAAGGAGCTTCCAATATGTAACACTTTTCCAACTCCATATTAACAGCTGTAAACCAATCCAGATTTTTCTCAACACTTATTACTCTATATGAAACGTCATCAAAGGAAGTTTGACTCATTCCTAATTTTAATGATTTCACCAATAAAATAATGATGGAACTTATTAGCCAGATCACTTTCAGAACAAGTCGGAAATTCAAGGCTTCTGTCAGGCTTAAGTAAAGAATTAATAATGACATACAATTTCTTTTGATGACCATGGCAATCGTTAATCTTACTAGAGCAATATTCCTCATTTTGTTCAAATTTTGAATCACAAATTTGCTCTTTGAAAAAACATTTCTCCGAAAAGGTTGCTCACTATTCTTGCACAAAAATGAATTGCCAAAGATATCAAAATTTAGACAGCAAAACATTAAATTTCATAGCAGTTTTTTGTGCACAAATCAATGCAAGATTGCAGTTCAGTGCCTGGGATGGCATCAGTTTTGCTCGTATGCAAAGTGGTATTAGCAGAAAAATAAAAAAAGGCTCCAAAAATTGAAAATAAGGTTGATTGAAACACAATAGTGTTGTAGTAAAAACACTGTATTGCAAGGTCCCTTTAAATCATTCTTCTAATCCAAACCAGCAAATGAGGAACTAACAGAATCTGCAGTAAAAGATTTCCACAGTCTTGGAAATTTGGTACATGTGATATCCAATACAACATACAAGACGTCTATCTTCCGTTGCTCTCTCCCATACAGGCATGCACAGAAATCAATTTCTCAGAAGTTTGACAGCCAGATAGGACTCTGTTCTGAGACTCCTTTTTTCGTACTTACAGACCTATGTTGCATCTTGCAATGCAGGGAAGAGATTTTTTCCCCATCATTGCTAGCAGCAAGAACCAGGCTCAGAGGCAAAACGCTGCGCTATCACAACATACAGGAAATCTATATGCGGTGACAGCTGAAGAGGTTTTACATGGTAAGAAAAAAATGTTACACAGCAGCGATGGAAAATAGTGACAGTCGTTACTGGTAAGACTAGTTAGCAGGACTGTCACATAGCATTTGAAGATGATTTGGTACATGTTCCTTTCAATTATTTCTTTCAGTTCATGAAAATAAAGAATTAGTTAATTGTGCTTTACAGTCTAAAAAAAAGGGGGCATGTGAAAAGACAAAGTGGTGTTGCAAGGTCTGGAAAAAAGCGTTCAAAAACAGAACCACGGCTTTCAAGTCTGGACAAGATATTGAATGTTAATGGATTCTACCTTTTTTCATGTGGCAATAAAATCATTGAGCTCCACCTTTTCCCCTAAAACCCCCCAAAGACACACTCAACATCTGCTGTCTGCAAATGTACGAATGGAATGACAACACTTTTTTCCGATTTAAATTTGTCTTGGATAGCCCGAGTGAAAAGTGCTAAACCACTCTCCTTTCTCATGCTAAAGCACTCCATGTGGGGGAACGAAAAGCTGAGAGAAAGAGACTTTTAGGTGTAACTATAAACAGGAGGCCTCACTTAATTTTGAAGATATTCCCCATGACAACGAGGAATGGATTACGTCAAGTAGCAGTAGGTCCTGGATTAACAGATTAGGGATGTGATCACACAGCACTGCACAGTATCTCAACAAGTGAGGGGCAGAATTAACAGAGATGTTCACCAATCGGCACAGGCATTCACTTAGCATAGAAATTAATTAACAAAAGTAGCTTACCAATCAACGTGTCATGTACATGTGTGTACTGTGTATTTCTTGTGGGTGGTTCCCAGCAGATTTTTTGCTAAGCTGATGAGTTTGCTACGCTGTAAAGGCCGTATCCAAAACAAGACTGCTGAGCTATGGCTACTTCTGTTGTCAGCGCATCTCTGTGTATTTTCAAAGGAGCAAAGACATCAAACTAATTCCCTTTAGACAACAGATTAAGATGCAGCCATTTTCTGTTGAGCAGCTGTATAAACTGGGCCAAGCATTTCAAAAACTGAAACAAGTGGCCAGAGAAAATCATCTTCTCCTTAATGAATTGTAGATCATGTGACATAAATTATTTAGTGTAAATGGTGAGACCATGGGTTATACCCACGTGGCTTCTTACACACAGAAAGAACGTAGCACACCACGAGCACATATAGTAGGACGTTGACGGCTCTTCACACAAACACGCAATTTGGATAAATACCAATGAACGTAAACACCAGTGACATCTTGTCTTCTGTCACGTGAGGAAATATAAGTTATGGTGAAGCTTCTGTGGGTTATCAAATGATCAAAGTAATTGGTAAGACACACAGGATTGTCTGTTTATGTGAGCGTGAACTAAGGCTGAGTGTAAAAACCTCCCATTGCATTTTCACTTAGCAACGACTTGTACACAGAGTTTAAAAGGGATATTCGGGCATGATATAAAACAAATAATGAATGTGTCACAGTCATGCAAGGGAAAGAATTCTTTCATTTGGTAACAGACTAAATGTCTCATTCCACTTGGCTTTGCTTCGTGAAATAGGCCATTAGTATCTGTTACCTCAGGAAATTATTCCGGCAATTGCACTCACATTCATCATTTGCATACTCCCATGAGGTTAGATCTCCAAGAAACACTTGATGACTGGAATCACAACTTTCAAAATGCTTTCATTTTGGAGGGGATGTTGCAGAGAGTACAGCCAACAGAATTTTTTTCCTTCTCTCTCAGTGGCTATCCCTACAGTGGCAATGCACATTTGTAACATTCTGCCATGGATTTAGTGGAATTCCACCTGGCGCCAGTCGGCTCAGCAGTAATTCCCTCACGTGTGTATGTGTGTGGTAGTATAGCCCCGAGACAAATCAGGTGCGTCCTTAAAGAGGCAACCTTCTCCTTGCCTTCCCCTTAGAGAGTGAGCCAATCTATGCCATTGCTACAGCAGAACCAATTTTTGTCTGATTTTTCTCCCATTGGCTAGGGAGACTACCAATGAAATTCAAACTGGGCTGCATTTTTCAGTGTAAGGTTAGGCAGGGGCACTGTTGCTGCTTGTCCCCCTTTAAAATGGGGGAGGGGGCTGTTGGAATCTTGGCTTTATCCCTGCTTTTGGGCTTCAGTTTCAAGAAATTTAGCCTCTCCATTTGAGAGCCTTTTAAAGCTCAGTGCATTTCCAGGTTTGCTACAGAAATGTCTGATTGTCTGATATGAGGCCAAGGTTTGGAGGATCTTTACGTGGTTCCAAGAGTAAACGTGTGGAACTATTTGTTGAGATTGGAGACGGAGATAATGGGCCGAGATTCAGAAAACCCCAAGGTGTCCCAGGATTACACGCAATCACGTGCTTGGATTCATGCACTGCCATGAATTATGGTGGGCTCAGATGTAAGCTGGTAGCATCACATTTTTAAGGCCAGCCTTGTGAAACCTTCATAAGCTTCATCCCTGGGCTATGGGGCACAGCACCATTAAAGTAATGTCAAAGATGATTTTTTTTCTTCTCCTCCTGGAAAAGTTTGAATTCAGATGAATTCACAGATTTTTGCAGAACAGGTAGATGGAAAATAACCCTAGCAACACTAGTACATGTACTTCAAATCAATGGCAAACTGAAAGTGTGAACGGTAGCTTCTATTTCTTATGTTTGAAGAAATCAGCACATTTTAGGTATCGTTGATGGGTTTGTGGTAAGAGTTCATTGCAAGTTGTTACTTCAAAACTGACATGAACAGAATTATCAACGGTACTCAATTATTAAATAAGTTACAAGCAAAAGTATCAGTCAACAGAATGTTTAAGATATTAGAACGTTTAATGAGGCAGGAACTGAAAGTTTAGAAAGCACATAGAAAATGACAAAAGAAACTCTTCTACTCTGTTTGTACATTCCACTCAGGTTTTTCTCAAATTACCAAAGCACAAGGGCCACTGTAGTCAACCATGATAATTACTTTCGAGTGCCAACTTTCTTAGAACAGCAACAAAGTAGACATCCTTACAAGTGTGATCTTCTTTTGGAAGAGCTGGTAAGTGTAAACAGTGACTCCCAAGGGATAGTAACATTTTTGGCATGATAGACTCTCCTCTAAAAGCTTAACAGCCTCCCCATCACCTATGTTTGGCCTCTGTCACCCCGTGCCACACTAGGCAGAGGATCACCTGTGGGGTCAGTCTAGGGCAGCTATGTTGAAAGCCCGCTGATGATCCCACTAGAGGTAGAGAGGCGCCAGCAGGACTGTGCCCTAGACCAGGGAGGAAAGAGTAGGTATCAGTGGAACTGTCACAACAGTGAGCCAGGGGGAACCGGGTGCAAATCTCGGCCCTGGCCGCTGGGCAACCCAAGAAGGCAAGCAAGAGAAACAAAATGTCCAGCTGGATCCCAAGCAAAACAAACTGGGGGTTGATTGAGGACGATCTCATATGCACTTATTACAGATTATTAAGGAGGTGATCGAGTAAACAAGTGTGGTGTTTGGTGAAATAATTTGCCGCTCTGTCTGCTCAAATATTTGACAAGTCAGCTGGAGTTTGAGTGAAGGTTTGAGCATCTCTCTTGAATAGCTTCAAAAGGAATGAATCATTAAAATCTGGCTTGTCAAATGTGCTGCCCATGACATGTTCAATGCTGTAAAATTGTTACTTGAAAAAAAATTAACTGCATGCATTTGTGGGTGAAAATTACTGTTGTTTTCACAGGGAGATATGGCAAGAGGTTATGAAGGTCATGTGTTTACTGTCAATTCAAAGTCAATTTTTTGATTGATTTAAAGAGCATCCTGAGGGTGTCTATTTTCAGGATCATACTACACGTACAGAACGAACAGCTTACTGATATTTACAGCTTTGAATAAACTTCTGAAAAAAAAAAATTAATCCCAATGAGCTCCGGGACTAAGTACGAAGTCTGCTTGCATGTATGAAACCACAAGGATATCCAATGCTGGGAATCCCTCGAGAGAAACCAGGTCTTGGCTGATTACTGCACACAAAAACGTTCACCCAAACACTGCTCTTGCCACCCCTGACTGACAGAACTTCATCTCACCCACCTCTCAAATTCCATTCATTCTATTGGCTGAGAAAAGTTTTAGACTCTTCCATTTAAATCTTAAGGTAGAGAAGAAACAGACTCTATGTAGCTGTCTGTGGGGAATTTTTTTTTTCACCCATGAAAGGGGAAATTATGACAAATATCGATAGTCAGCTTATATCAATATTTTTCAAATAATACATAAGTCAATTGGTCCCACTTAAGATTTAAAATTATTTAAAAAGTATAATGTGATTGTGATCAAAATTCATTACTATTTTTTTTATAACAGGAATATATTTCAGTGCAGGAAATAGTGTATTTGTCAGATAATCTCTCTGCAAATTAATGCATGAACTACCATACCACTCATTTTGTTTTCCAAGTGCTACATCTGTTGAAAAGCATATATTTATGCCTTGATATAATTTCCTTCTGTGGTTGCTTTCGCATTTGATGAAAACTCCTCTTTCCTCAATGAACACAGCAGACATGTGCAGTCAGCCTCATGAAATAAAATATTGTTCAGTCGATACACCATTACTCATCAGCCCACTGGAGAATCAAATCACTTACAAAATATTGATTCAAAAGACAACAACGTGGAGTGTAACCATGTGTACATGAAACAATTCTTTTTTTATAAAGCCCCTCTCCCAGAATTCCCCTAGCAAAGATGATAAGAAAGATGAGTTACAGGTGAGGTGAGATCATTCTGTCAGCACTTGGGTCTGGTTGTCTAAGGTAGCAAAGAGCTAGAGCAGCACGGGCGGCGCAGCACCAGTGAGAGGGGAGAGCTCGTCTATAAGCTGAGGCCGAAGCGAGAAGCGGCGGGGGAGGGCCGGGGTCGGAGGCTTCACAGCTCTCTGCACGGGTGACCCCAGAGTGATCAGCCGGCCAGGTTTGCTGGCACCAGCACCAGACAGGCTGGCGCCAGGTGCAGACAAGGCAGGGAAAGATTGGTTACCCCTGGTTTGACACCAGATGTTGGAAGTGGAAGTGCCAGAAGGATGATAATGATGATGATTATCCGTGGGGCTGCATCATTAAAGGAGCAGGCTGGGATAACAACAGCACATGTACAACAAAGACTGCATCAATTTAGTGTGCTCCTAATGTTGTCGACAATTTGTAAGTTCTGCTAGTTTAAATTTTACCTTTTATCATTGAAAATACTGAGACTGCCACTGATCTATAGTCTGTTACTAAGCCAGTGCTGCACCGCTCCTTGACAACATAATCAATTGAGCATGCAAATTTTGTTTCAGATCTATGGACATGACAGTCCAAATCAATGTAGATTTTATAGTCTTGTTTCATGTCTGAAAAATCAAGACTCTTCACTGGTCAATAAGGGTATTTGACTTCACAGCAATGCTTCACTGATTGCTCCTTGAGAAAAGGCTACCTGCAGATACTGCCAATTAGAAATAAATTTGGGGGAGGAGGGCTCCCGTTTTCCCACCTATATAATGAACCACACAACTTTTGAAGCAAGGCTTTTTTTGAAGTTGTAAGCAAGTTGTTGAAAATATTTTTACTGCTTTTAATAAGTGGGACATTAAAAAATTGACACGAGCTTGGAGAATCAAAAAAAAAAAAAACCATCGTGAGGAAGGGGATGGAAGGGATGAAAATTGAAAAGTCTTTCCTTAAATATCTATCAAATGTTTCTGCTTAATTACACTTGGCAAATGTCCTTCAAACTTTGGAGAACCAGGGCCACACACATGTAGAGCTCTATCAACAAAGATGTAAGGAGCAGCAGCCTAAGGTATAATGACATAAATGACTCTAAAAATGAAAGTGTACCTTTAAAACAACACCAGCCTTCTCTTCTGTGTAGCATGTGTGTGTTGCAGGTAGGGAGAAGAAATGCCGACCTGATCAGCCGAAACAAATGATACCATATGGCCCCAGTGAATGGTTTATCATGGGAAGGCTCCCCGTCACAGATGAATTCCTTATCAATGGCTACACCATGAATCATAAAGGTGTTGTACTGACTGTCTGCAATGATGCCTACTGCATCCAGTTCCCCTGCTACACCCGCCTCTTTCTCTTTTGTGTGTATTGCGCATCAGGCCGCTGGATACGGCATTTCATTCAGGAGAAAAATAAATAAATTCACAACAAACAGAAGCTCACGAAAACACAAGCTCACAGAAGCAGGTCTGTGCATTAACAACCAAAAAAAAAAAAGAAGAAAATATCACAATGTCTACTCTTATAAAATGCTCTCCTGTCAGATGGAAAAAATCACAGTTCTCCCTAGACTTGAGTCAGATATCCTTAGCAGCTGAGCTTGGGGCAAAGATTGGCAGTGTAATGTGGCATAAATTGGTAGATGGAATGATGAGCCGATGGAAAAACGCCAAGATGCACCAGTATCATAGCAGAACATCCAGGCTTCTTTTTATCTGAACTCATCAACTGCTTCTTGTTTGATTTTCAAAGTCTTGCGGTCCTACCAATATGGATGAGAAAATTCTTATTCCTCCTTACTGTTGTATTTCCATCAACAAAAAGGGATGGGTCTAAAAACAATCTGTGAGGGAAGAAGTCATTTCTGGGGGCCACTTTTCCCTACACGTTACTTACGGACTGACGAGGACTATTAAGAGCAATGATCAGGATAGTTTTGGGCAAACAGCATGACACTCTCTTGTCATTTATTACCCCTCTCCCCACCCTCATTTACCCTTCTTCCCACCCCCACACCGTCTACCCCATTTCTGGAGTGGGACGTCCTTGCTGGTCAAGAGACTCTCTCATGAACACTTCCCCCTGAAGTAGTGATTAAGAAATTGCCATTAAAATGTACATAACATTGTTTGAGAGGTACATAGTTAAGCACTGCAGTCCATTCAATGTTTTTGCAAAACAAAAAACAATCACATGCCACAGAAAAGAATGAGGAGAGAAAACTAGGGCTGGATATGACAGCACACCGACAGCAAAAAGGAAGAGAACAGGCTTCTTGTCATTTCAGCAATGGCAGGACAGAGATATCAGCCTGGCGTACATAATGCGTATCAATCCAAGTGAATTGAGGGGAAAATGAAGGCAGTTTGAGCCTAATGTCTGCTCTGACTGACTTCATCACCACTTAGCCATCTCCATGCATCAGGTGAGACAACATCAAAAGATTACAGAGCCCCAACTAATTGGCTTAAAGAAATCCTCAGCCAGTGAGACACTGTTATTGGATGGGTGCCCAGCCAGTGTACAGTGGCCTGGCTTGTTTGGCTGATTTCCTACCCCTCCCCCAAGCCACAATCCAACCCCCCCACCAAATCCACCTTCCAATTACCCCAGGTAGATACACTTTCAATCAATTACCTTTGCTCCTCCTGACCAGCAGCTGTAGCTCCCTTGACTGACAGCCCAACATCAATCCACCTCTGGTATTGGCTGGCGTGGTGTGCACTGGTGCCGGCCAGTCTAGACATCATAACTCAACACATTTCACAGCTGGGGCTGGCTGCACCGCTTGGGCGGCAGGGACATGATCAAACACTATAGGGGGAGAAGTGACATCAAGAAATACAATTACACACAAAAAACCCAGAGAGAAGTAATAGGAAGAAGGGGAAAAAATAATGAAAACAAACCTGGACTCTGGTGATGATGATGATGATGACGATCGGACTGCAGGATGGAGGCAGAAGCTCAGAGGATCTAGCAGAGTTAAGGAGGACAGTGGCCACAGCTTGATTACAATTCGCTGGTGCTGATGATGTCATGGCTGTTCATTTTAACAGATTCTCTCCCCCTGAAGGCAAGTCGGGTGAGTCCCTAACGTTTGTACAAATTTTCTTTGTGGTCTGGTGAACATTGTTGTTTGTTTGAAGGTGGAACAGTTTTGGAAAAGCAATGGTGGAAATCATTCTGACCATGGTGACTGTGGAAAGAGTTTGAATGACGAGAAAACCAGTTTTTTCAAACGTGGAATTTCTGTTCCTCACCTGTCCTCCGCCATTTCCCACACAACAAAAATGACCTAATTTTGCCACTTTTTTTGGGGGGGGGGTTGTTGTTACATGATACATGTATATGTATCAAGCATACATGTAATAAGTTAGAGTCATCAATAAGTCTATCAAAAGTCAGTCTCACAGTCGGGTCACAAGTGCTGAAGGGCTGAACAATGACAAAGAAATGCACATGTAATTGTGACAGTCTCCTTGAATGACTTTAGGTTTGACACACGATGAGTTCCCACTGGCTTGTGATTGACAAGAGATGACTTTTGATGACACAATACAACTCTGCAAAGTGATGTTGAAACTTTCACACTTGCTAATGTGACTGTTGAATTTGGCATTTGCGAACCTTTGCCACTGGTTATTTCATAACATAAACTTTAAATATGTATGTAGAATTTGGATTGTAAAATTGTAAAAAGACATGTCAAAATTTTTGAAAGACTTGTGACAAAAGCCTAATGTTGATTAACAGCAAGAGTGTGTAGTCAGTGTTTTGCCCACTTGACTTGGCTGAAATGAGAAGGCGTGCTAAAAGCACTAAGGCCAGTTACCCCTGGGTGCTGGAAACTGTAGTAATAAAAATCTGACAAGGCACCACACACCACAGTCACCAGCCAAAGGTGTTAGGTATGGGTGATTTGATGGGGGCCCACCCCTCCACAGAAAACCACAGGAGAGCCCTGGTGGTTGTCTCTTGTCTATACCTGGCGTACTCCTGCAAGGATAATATATGAGCTGTAAACCACCAACTGACAAACGTGGAATGTGGTCGGTTAGCCAGGGAGTGAAAATACACCTCCAGAGAAACAAAGCCATTTCGGCAATTTGAAAACAAACTGACTAAATTTCTAAAACAACTTGTGCTTTATATAAATGGCATGGCCTGTTCAACTTTAAAAGTTATGAAAAAAAATGTGAAAAACTACTGTTCCTTTTTTTTTAGTAGTCAAGACTAGGATTATTTTCAAAGCAAATAACTTGTGCATGACAATAAACAGTTTGTATTTACTTTATAGATTTATAACTTGTCGAAGTATGGAATGCTCATCACAGTTGGAAAAATGGACCGAGAAACATTCATTTAGAGACCCAATAATTATCTTTTCTTTGCCGTTATTCCCTAATGTCACTCTGAGAAAACATAAACAGAAATACTGAGGTAAAACAAACAATTCTTTAGACAGAAAGTACATGTACATGCGAGAGAGGACATTCACAGAGAAACATTTATGAAATTTCCACTATGCTATAAAGACTCAACTGATATATATATACATAACCCCAAACCGTAGCCTTATGTTTCTGTATGTGTCTCTTTAGCACACTTGTAGGGAGACCTTTTGCAAAGGGGAATAATTTATACCTGGTACTGTATATGCAAAGCCTATCTGACTGGCGCCAGAGGGTTGAGGAGCCAGGAGCAAGTCTAATAAATTCTTCCCTTCTGTGTACAAACACTACACATCGGGAATAGATTAACGCTGGCAAATTAAATCAGCATTATGTTCTCTGGTGTGGCGACATGGGGGAGGCGATCATTTGCATGGAGGTATTCTGTTGACAAAGGGCTGTAAAATGTGCATTCTTAGATATTTGCTGGAAATCTGTAGCTATTTTCAGGAATGGTTCTAAAAATGTCCATTTCAAACTTTCAAACCTGCAATTATTATCTGAGGTTAGTAGGATTTTAAAAAAGAACAAGCAACTCTCAGACACAATTTGAATGTCCTGTTTAATTTCACTTCAGCTGAGCTGAAACTTTTACGCTTGTACATGTCGTCTAGGCTACTTAGAGAACATGCATCTTAACATCATGAGTAAAATCTCCTTCATCTAAAATGTTAAACATTCTGAACTCTGCAAACACATTAAATTCTGACTGCAGACACCGGTGACATTTTGCATTATCTGCCATTAGCAGACATAAAAAGCCATACGCCCTCCTTGATTCCTCAACCCAGTGTCGTACATTTCCCTGAGCAGTCAGCTATGCTAAAAGGCATCCTTAACAGGACAGGGCATAATGCAAAAGACAGGTACATGTGTAGTACAGTGTCTGATAAGTTCAAAGACAGTGAGAGTGGTGTCTGCCTGGCTGTCAGACTGTGTTTACGATACCTCTGTGAGATCTCAGTCCAAAACTGTTCAGACTTCAGGGAGAGAAAGAGAGAGAGAAGGGAAGAAAAAAAAAAGATGAAATGGTCCATTAATCCTGCTGCACCTCAACTTACAGGGGCCCCCATGATCATAAGTAACAATTTTACAGGACGGCAGGTTGGCGCCAGACCTACCATGCGGAGCAGCGCTGATGGAAAGGGAGACAGTGGATGTGCCATAGGTTAGCCAATCTGCTCCTGTATGATCACCCTACTAGACTCTCAGAACTAGGGCATGATGTTTCCATCCCCCCCTCCCACAAGCCTGGTGTAGAAGGGGATATGATGGCCAGGGCTCCCCAAGCTAACGTAAATAACAGACAATTAGCGGATACCACACAGCTTTGATAGTAAGGGGGGGGTGGCAAGAGGTGGCTTTTTGGTGGCAGGATGGTGGAGGTGTAATGGAGGCATTAGTAAGGCGCCCCAGTGTCTATGAACCTCCAGCGGTGTCCTGCCCCTGGCAGTCACTGCTGGACCCTGTCTGAACAGTTATCCCCACCTAATTGAGACTAATTAGGAAATGTGACAGCTACTCCAAAACCGCCATATCGTGTGTACAACTGGCAGCAAATATCACTCTATCACACCTTGAGTGTGGGTTGTTGGCTGGTTGGTTGAAAGTCTGAAGTACAAAATGTACACCAGTCTAGTCTCCTTTGGGCCATTTTTTGTCAGAAGTGTTGATAAGAAAATACCTGGAAAGAACCTGGTTTGGTTTATTTTTGGCACTGGACTGGAATTCTGACAGGAGTGATAAGCCCAATCTTCATGTCTCCTCTGATGGCATTGCCCTTTGTAATATTCCCTCCTTGTGCTGATGCTCACGCTTTGGCATGATGAATCATTAAATCCGTTTGAGATGTTTACTTACGTTTTATTCTTATTTACCAATGAAGAGCGTTTCACAATTAAATTAGGCAGAACAAAATCGAGTACCTCATTAGCATTTACTTCCTACCTCCTTTTAAAGTTTTCTTTTTAATTTGCAACATATTTTGACAACAAAATACTGGTACACAACTATGAAAGCACGTTGAAAACCTGTGCGAGACACAAAAGCGGTACATACCCTAGATAGTTAAGAAAATCAATCTGCCATTTTAGAAAGAAACCTCCATCAAAAAAGGGCCTCTTCCCTGTCTTCAAGGATTAGGGCCGAGTCAATTCGAATAATTCGCTGTTCGAATATTGGCCCTCCAATTTGATCAAATATCCAAATATTCGGTATATTTGTCGATGAACAAACCATACACAAAATCAGTTGCAATAACGCACACAATTGTACATTAAAATCAATATAATAGCTTCTCACATCTAGGAGAATCTTCAGCCACGATTTAGCAAGATTTAAGACATGAACAATACCTCTTGCCCTGTGAAAAATTTCTATTCCTTTTAAATTGTTTAATGAATAATTTACTTAATCGTTGTAAGATTTCTATTGCTTTCCATTCGAATCTGCTTGAAACAAGGCTCCATAGTGCAATTTTTCTCATTTAAAACAAAAGAAAATGTTCCCTTCCTTTTCATAAATTTTGCAATCAAATATTCAATCGGAAAATAATAATCGAATATTCGGTTATTCAGATCAGCCCTATCAAAGATCCCATCAAAGAAACTAATTTTTAAAACTTGTCCATACAGCTCATCAAAACAAATTTGATGAGACCAACCCCCCCCAAAAAAGATAAGAAAATGAGGCAAGGGCTTAGATCTGGGGGTATGCTGATGGTAAAATATTTGCTTTCCATTTCACTTCTAGGATGAATTAAAAAAAAAATACTCAGTCTACCGCCAACTCACCATGAGTTTGTTTTTTCCATGTTGTTGAACACATGGAGACTCTAGCAATGTGAGCATTATCATAAGAAACCTGAATGCAAACTGGAAGTGCACTTCAGCCTGGGTGGGATTCTAACCATGGTCGTGTAGGGTACACAAAGCAATCAAAAATAACTGGTGTTACTTCCTTGAACCAAAATGCATTCAGCATTTAATTCAGTACAGAACTGCCAATAACCTGTCCTGTTCTGGAAAAACATTTCTTGTTTGCCACGGAGCCAGAATTATTTGTTTGAGAACAAATGACACCATTTCAAATTCATATTCAACATGTACCTGGGTCACTGACAAGAGTACAAGAAGAAATCCATAATTTTTTAAAATCTTTGGTGGCGGCTGCAAACAGACACTCACACGCAACACACATTTAGCGGACTCTTGCCAAAGTTCAACAGCCAGCAAGGCACTGGCGCTCGGGAAGGGGGATACTGTACTTTCCACTCACACCAACCAATTGAATTAGAACTGGTACATGTATTCTTTCAAGTCTGACTGCCCGCACACTGCACAGGACATTCCTGACACACTTAGGGCTGGTTAGACCTACAGCTCTCACTCCCAAAGAAATATACAAAAAAGACTAAATTGGAGCCATTTATAATTAATAATGCTGATTTAAGCAAACGAAGGAGGAAATCATCATCATTGCTTTGAATTGCGATGCCCGCTCACTCAACGGTTTAGTGGTTTCAATCATTTGGGAACTTGACTTGTGTGACAACAGAGGTGTTGGTGAAAAGCAGGATTTTTTTCCGTTTGTTTTTGGTGGGGAGGGGACCACACTCCAAAATGACTCTAGCCCCATTCTTCTTGCCCACTCCCATTGTCCAATAAAATCTACCAGGGAGGGGGTGCGGATGTACCCTACTGTCCCCCTTCCTGGATCTGCCTCTAGAAGGAAGTCATGGCACCATTTGATGGTGCCCTCTGAAGAAAAATGTTTACGCATGTAAACGTGTGGTCCCTGGTTTCCTTCCTCCACAATCCGACCTAGGTTGTGAATTTTTTTTTTTTTCAAAATAAGCTTCAAGTCAGCACTAAGCATGGACTTCTCATAAAACAAAATTGTGATGGTGAAGAGCAAAGCCTGGTCTTAAGGTATGGGGGTGTGCCTAATTCCAAAATTCTATATTTGTTGAGAAGTCCAGTTTGTGTCTTGTCACTTCTCTAATCATTGAAAAAAACGTAACTCTCTGCTCTCCTTTCCCTGCTCCCTTTCTTCACCCAATGTACACAAAGGTAGGGGTCTGTTACAGTCAGCTTTCCTCATCTCTCCTCCCCGAGTCCACAATGACAGGAGTCAAGTAGTATCCCATTAACTTACCAGTTCACTTATTAAGTACACTACAATTTTAAATGACAGGTTCTTTCTGGCCACTGTACATTTAGTGTTGCTACTAAGCTTAAACTTTAACCAGATCAAAATGCATAACTATTAAAGGTGAATGTGCCACATTTCGCAAAATACCGATCATTGTTTATTTTTCAACAAAGGGATGGAAGTTAATTTATGAAAGGTAAATAAGTGAGGACCCTATTTTTAGAGCACAAATTTCACTTTGAGTTTGACGGCAATTATTCATTTGTAATTTTGGAAAAAGAAATGAAGAGACTGTTTTCAGGCGGGGGGGTTATACTACATAAAGCCTGTCAATCAAGTGAAAGGTTGGTGACTTCACTTGAAACAATAGTCGATGATAATGTGCAAACAAAACTAAACAATTGAGTGATCTGAGTCTACTGCGGGAGTCTGATCTGGAGGTGACGCCGTCTGGCCCATATAGCCCTCGTTTCCCCCACCTGCATCCTGTATTGTGGCTCTCTATATCCACCTTGTGTCAGGTCCCCCGGATGATATCATAGGCCATTTACCGCAAGCCGAGCGGAACGCACAGGTACTGAATGTGGCCGGTCTTCCGGCCTGGGCTGGAATCAGCCTGTCTTATGCGTTGCCACTGTCTCAGCATCATCATCATTCGTCCCACTGCTAGCAGTTCTGTCCATTTTATTGTAAGCAGGGCTGTCTAATCACCAATTTGTATGGGGGGGCGTAAGGATGACTGTGCAGCTGCCAGCCACCAATGGGCCATGACAGCTGAAAAATTTTCTAAGGCAGGAAGTCAAAACCCAAGATAACAAAAACCAACGGAGAGGGGATGTAGACACAATGTTAGACTTATAAGCACAGTTTCTGGTACTAATACGTGTACGTGTATGTTAAGTACATGTAATAAGCATATCTTTACTAACTGCTGATTTCTCTACCCATCCCCTCTTCTGCTAAATGTGGCAAAACTTTGATCCCCCTTAACACCCATAGAGTTTCCTTTTGTCAATTTGGATAGATTGCTACATTTGACAGAACGTCAAATTAAAACTTTCAAATTGTGAAAATAAAAATTGTTAATTTCCTTGAATTGGTAGCTGAACTTGATTCTTTTCTGCTAAAACGGTGTCTAAACCCCCCCCCCATGGGTATTATCTCGCCACTAAAACAGTGATTTAAACAATGTTGGAGGGGTGGTTTAGCACTTAACCACAATGATTTTAAAATTTAGTTCGGTGAATAAATGGCTTTAGCTAAAACGCTTCTTGTTTTAGCCAGTGCAGTCGACCCAGAGTTATGCAACAGGTTTTCAGTGGCGTGCTTTCATTTATAAACAAGTGTGGTAGTCCAGCATCCTGCAGGTACACCAACATAGCATGGGCCACTGTGCTACAGTCGCACGTGGGCTATGCACCGGCACGCGCACCGTACCAGTATTTTGTTCAAGGTTTGCATTTTTGTTCAGATGTCTCCTACAATTTCTTTTGTTAATCATGGAACTACAGCAATTGTAGGACGCACTTCAAAGCAATTCACTGTCATGGCCAAATCTTCTGATATCAATGAACGGGTCTGTGCCCTTGTTGAGTGAACGACAGTGGTAGAAATTCCTGGGCCAACTCTGCAGGAGCAATCAGTATGCTGTGTCTATAATTCGATGAAAAACATGCATGTCATCTGGTATTGCAATTATGAAAATTGAGCTCATCATTTATTGCTCTTCTTTAAATCAACATCCAGATCCTTTAAACTATTAGAAAAACTGTCTTTTTTCTAATGATTTACCATTAAAATTGATATCTTAAACATAGATCCAGCAGAAAGCATATCCTTCCGACAACATATTTACTGCCATGCAAATTGAATTTCTTTGGTTGCACATGAAAGTCCGCAACTCCAAGTAGATCTGAAAACCATTTAAAGGAATACATCCAGTGGCAAAATACTGCATCGATAATTGAAAGTTCATTTTATTTCTAAAAAATTGAGGTGAAGTATCTTCCAGTGATGCAAACACTTCACGTGTGCTCCAGTCAGAATGAGACAAATGTCTAGAGATGTGTTTTTAGCGTACAGTTCTGTACGTGTCACAATCTAGTGTGCGCTTTATGGAAATGAGCAGATGTTCTTCATGACCCCCAGAAACATAAACCACTTTGAGTTGACCTTGCAAACGGTGTCTGAACGCTCTGATCGTTTTAGTTTTACAGCCGACTCTCGAGGTGAGCAACTGTTTTAACTTTTACAGTTTTAGCTAAAGTGCTGTCTGAACATACTGGTAGCCGGAGTTTACAATCCCCCCCTCCCCTTCTTTAAATACCCTTGTCTGGGGTGGTGGCAAGAAATTGGAATGGACAGGTCTCCAGCATGAGGCTTATCAAGCAATTACCTGAGAACACTCTCCTGACTTCCTGTACAAGACTCCACTCAGGTACCATTAGGAGGAGCTAGGTGATAGTAAGGGAGGAGGGGACGAAGGCGGCTGAAGCTTGTTTGAAGGCGCACAAAAAGGAGAGAAGGGATTGGAGACTTCCTAACCACCAGACCCACTTGTGGGGCTCTGGCAGTAGCAACACAGCTGTGCAGGACTGTTAATGGTGGAACCAGGTGGAAAAGGGTTTAGGAGTGTTAGAACAGCAGGTGGTTGTCACAGCTAACTGCCCTGTTCTCTACCCTCCCATCTGTGACATCAATGTGGTGAACACCAATGACAACGGGTAAGGTCAGGGCAAAATTGGAGGGAGATTCTATAGGGCTCTGTTCTGTTTCCATGTTTGGAACTGCATTTTTTTACAACACATAGGAGCTCTGTGCTCAGATAGGTCCATGCCACAGGCCCAGAGCACTGTAGTTATCAGAAACACCTCTGCTTACTGTAACTTATTAGGATATGGTTTGAGGTATTGCAAGTTGGAAGAAAAGCCAATGAGGAACTTACTGTTGTGCTTGTTCTCTGCCCTACGGAACAAGTGTTTCCAATGGGCCAGTGTTAAACATTTTCCAAGGCGTATTTAGTGCAAATTTATTTCTTAGGGGATAAGTGTTACCACCAACTGAAGGACCTATTTTTTTTGGGGGGGAGGTGTTATTCTTGACTTAGATAGCAGAAATCTGTGCACTGATCTTTAACTTTTGCTTCCCATAACAGAAATGGTGAACGGATGTGCACACCGTACACACACACAACTAGTTTCAGAGATGAGAAAACCAGCCAGAAAATACCTGAAAATCCTCAGCTACAGAATAAATCTCCACTCAAAATCCCTCCTTTAGAATGTTCTCCCAAAGTACTGCAAATCACAGTAAAAACAAAATAACAAGGTAACTTTTCCTTAACTTCCCCCCCCCCAAACAAAACCCTGCAATTTGGCACCCCTTGCTTTGGCATATTAGTTCTTTGCCCCATCACACAAAAAGAAGTTTTTTTTCAACCAGTGAAACACATTTAAGTAAACAAGAAAAGATGGATGGATGTACGAATGAATTCAATTATTATGCATGGTCTGCCTAACAAAAACCCTTTCAGCAACTACATTTTTGTATAAGAGTGCAGAATACTCCAGGGAACATTAAAATTATTTATTCACTATTTTTACATTCGTGAAAGCTTGTCTCTGAATTACAAAACTTCTCCAAACAAGCACCCCCAAAAAAACTTCCACAAGGTTCCCATTTGCAAGATACTTCCCATTGATGTTGGCACAAATGTGTGTAAATCAAATTCCCCTCAAAAGGGAGTACTTTCAAATGGCAGGGTAACACTGTTCCAAGCTCATATGACAAGTACTTGAACTGGAACGGATACTACAGAGACTGTGTAAACTATACCTGTCAGAAAAGTCACCCCATTTTTCAGAGACCCGTACACAAGTTCCAAAAGGCTCAACCTAACCTGTCACCTTATATCACAATACAAATGTATCAGTTGCAATTTCAGAACTGCCGTCCTATATAATTTACCCCCTACGCCAGAGTGTAAATTAAGCTGTTCCTCGGGCTCAATGTCACACTGATCACTTAATTTGTCTGCACTGTTCAAGGCCAAATTGGGCACTCTGGACACTCAAGGTAATTGAAATGTACGTTTTCAGTTTTTCCTTCCTTCTGAAAAATTACACATTTACACAAGATTAGGCAAACTCACAAATCACTCTTCATGGAGTGGGGTGGGGGAGGCAGAAAATATTTCAGTGATGAATACCCTAGCTTGGTGATTATCAGTTTGTCAGCCAAGAGACTTGACTTCAGAGACGCTCTTGCTCCCCAAAAAACAAAAAGCAAAAAAAACCCACACAGCTCAGCTGTAAGCCTTTGACAAAGAATCAGGTTACATTCGGTGGGGGGGGGATAATGTCCAAGTGGACTTTCTGTTGAGAAATGAGCTGAGAGATTTCCCATGGTTTATAGGTTAGGGATGGACTTGATTTGGAAAATGAGGCAAACTTGCTCTGAGCTATAAATAACTGGTAAGCTTCGACTCCCCCATCCAGAATTTAACTCCACCCCTCTTTCCATTTACTGCCCATTGCAGCGCCCTGCCTCTGGCATGGTCCGTTAATTTAAAGATGCTCGTTTATTTTCTTGCAAATGGTTCAAGAGTATTTGTTCTAATTTCACTTTGTCCAATATTTCAGGTGGGCAGGATGAAGAAAAGTTGAATGTTGAAGTGAGATTTAAATACCCATGCCTCCTCCACGACAGACGTGTATTTGTTCCAAATATGCCACAGAAATGCCTTTATAAGGCAGTTTGCAGTTGTAATCTGGTGTGACCGTATATCCCCCCCATCGTACTCTATCAGCCACTCCTCATTGTCCTAGATACCGGATGGCAAAATCATTTTAGGAATTTGTAAAGTAGCACAGAAGTTGTTTATAACTGTCTCAGGTAACTTGAAAGGTTGGAAAGTGCAGGTTTATGAGGTATAGTGAGACGTTCCCCTGTAGACCTCCAGAAAAATATGGCTAGCCCTTGATTTACTGGCCAGAACACTCATTTCAATTGATAATTTTTTCCCCTTGTCTTACCATAACTCTTCTTTTAAAGCCGGAGCCAGTGTCAAGTCTTTTTACGAAACGAGAGATCCTGTGTATCTAATCGCACAGACACTCCGGAGCCAGCGTGTTTACATGCCATTAGATATATGACATCCCCAACACCAATGGAACAGCGTGCGCCGGGGCCCGTGTTTATATACATCAATGCTGTATTACCCACCAACACTGCGGCAGGCCGCACAAGCGAAAATGCCATGCACATGAGCTAGGCTCCTATGATAGCAGTTTATGATTGATGATCAAAATTCTATATATCCCTTGGGAACAATGACCAGTGGTACAATCAATACGAAGAGCAAGGGAGGCCTCAGAGGGAAAAGAGCAGGTTAGCTTCTGGGATACTTGGAACAGTTTCCTGGCCTGTATCAAACATGCCTCATCTCTCTGAGGTGCTTCAATGGTGTTGGATGGGTCAACTCCAAGCTGCTTCAAATTTATGAAACCGTATTTCATAATCCATGCTCTGAAGCTCCTGCTAGAACGACAGAGCAATGGGGAAGTGCACTGCAGCAAAAACATGGCCCTGGTTGATCAAGGAAGTTGATTCTCCCCCCCCTCCCGTCCACGTCTATGTTTCATAGTTGCTCTGTTCCCAAAGACAAAGGATCTTTTTCCGGGTCGAAAATGCTGTTTGCATCATTTTTCTTCATGGGGCAGGGGGTTCGCGGCCTGGATTCAGTTCAGGCCGTTATCCAACCAGACCCACGACACATTAAAAATTGACGCTTTGGGAGAATGCCAACAGCAGGGTGATGGGAGATGGTAGGATGAGAGGGAACGGATATCCAGAGGTCTTAGGTTCGAGTTCCGGTCGGAGATACAGTTTTCTTGGCTCAAATTTAAACAGTGAATGCACAGAGGCAATGCATGCTAAGGAAATATGGCTTCCTTAAAGCCTTGTTCCCAGTGCCTTCTCTGTGGATTTAAAGCTTGACCATTAACTGCTGTATGAGACCACAGAGAATCAAATTTGGTAGGTGGGCGGAGCCATTCCTGGGCCTTGTGACCTAATTCTGTATCCCTACAGCCCTGTCATGACCTTCCATTGGTGTCCAGTTTGAAACTTTATTGTTAAAAAAAGACATTACAAAAAATAACCTGTGAAACGGACTGTACAAAAACAATTTTTGAAAATAACCTGTGAAGCAACCATCCAGGTCTCTGCCTGCTAGGAATAAAGAATGATGATTCCAGCACCAGGAAAACTGTACTCCATGTTGCTTTGTTCATAAAAACTTGTGATGAAAGCTGTAGACATGATGGCAACTTTCCTAATAAAGTTTTTTTCTTTGCTGTCAAATGACATCTGAAAATATGCCATCCCTAATTAGACACTATGTTATGAACTAGGCATCTTGCCAAGAAACAAAGACCTTCAGTTTATCTTCAAGCCTAGACCCCTGACCTTCCATTTCCTTCTGATGTGTTTTTTATTATATCTGGGATGCGTCTGGGCTTCGCCCTTGCCAACAAAAGTAGGAAATGCATATAAGGTGAGGTATTTAATTTTTTGCATTCCCTTTCCTTGTTCCGCAATCAAGCTGTAACTTGACTCGAACATATGATTTTCTTTTTCATGAAATTCATTTTTCTGTAGAGAACTACCGGCATCAAGTATCAAAATGGATGCAAGTTCCCGTTTTCAGCAGCTGTTTCTATGAAGTGAATTAATTCATTCTGAGAGGAACTTGAACTGTTTTTGTAAAAGGCACTTCCAGCATAGAAAGGAATCATGTCAGTCATAAGGAAAGTAAAAGTAGGCCTACTTATTACAGTATTGTGCGAGTATGGCTAATACTTCTTTAGGACCAACTTTTATAAATTGAAGCTTCTGTTTTCTTAAAAGCTTAGTTTTCTTTTTATGTAGCATGTTCACTCATCTGGTTCCTACCACTTCTACTCTTTTATGCCTTTCTAAACCATATGTAGCCATTCACAATTTATTCATCTGTGATCTCATTACATGTTTTACAATTTCACAGCCTTAGGAAATCTGTTTCATATCATGCAAACCTGTGCAACTTCACTTCATTTAATTGCTTTTCAAAACAAACAAAACTTGAATCATGGTAAATCTGGAGATATTCTAACGAGGTGACTTGTTCTTAATGATAAAGTTGGCTATACTATGGGCTGCGCTGTTCTTTAGAAGTTGAGAGTTCCCTTTACTGGCAACCTCCCAAAAAGGTAGTCCCTAACCCCCAGCACCCCCAACTCTAATCAACTTGTAATTCCAAGTCTAGGTTCAAATGACCTTTCCTTGGAAAGGATGCAAAGATTAGCAAAACAATGAAGCATTAGCCCATGAGAGAATCGTTCTTCACAGAATTTCAAGGTTACTCACAAAACCAAAGGCAGACAAATATAGAAACAGGACATACAGAAACTTCTTCCGTCCAATCTGTGTGGGGGTACTTTCCCCAGCTCTGCCACTCGTACAGGGCAAACAAGGAAATGGAAAATCACAGTAAACCTGCAGACGTGGGGGGGGAAGTCAGCCTGCCAAAAAAATATCATTTCTCCCCCCCCCCTCCCCGGCTCTCTTTCCCCATCAGATAGCGTGGCAGGAGCAGGGTGCTGAGCAGGGGGTTATGGGGGGGAAACGTGGGGTGGACTGCAGGGGATGAGAGGAAAGATGTTGATGAAACAGGAGTGCTGATCGATGGGCCAGGATTAAGCAGCTTTACTCCTGGCAGTTGAGGGGGGCCCTTATTTTGGGATCGCTGCAGGGGGAAAAAGTTAAGCTCGATCCAGATTGGATCCGACAGGAGATGTGGATTGCGTGATACCTTGAATTACACAGTCTAAAATAGTCCCTGTGCATACGGTTTGTATTTTCCAGACGGCGTTGAAATGAAATCGATGACACCGATAGACTGATTAAAGTGAGGGGAGTGCGCTAGAAGGTCAGCCAAACCCATTGTGACAAATCGTACACTGGTACGATCCAGGGAGCAAAAGTTGTTAACACCCACAACTGAAAATGAGTAACGGATGAAAGGATTAGGGTGGAACAAATAGTTTGATCTTGTTTCAACTGGCCATGCAGTCTCAAGGTTAGACTGGAGAATCAACATCTCGTGGCCTTCCCCTTCCCCCCCCCCAAAAAAATATGACCTGTTTGTGGTGATGTGACCATTACTTTCAGTAGGATTGGTTTCCTTCTCTTTAAATCAGTCAACCGTACCTAGCTTTCTGAATAAAAAGCAGTCAGATCCATACTGCGATAACCAACTTTTTCAAAACTGAGGTACTCTCAGAAGCATCGGCCTTTCAGAAAATAGCACAACCGTTACTATGAATAAGTTTCAGAGAATGACCCAGCCTAAAAATCCTGAGATCCCTTTAAAAGAAAATCAACTGGGACACCACCCCCTCAACAAGTTTCGTTTATGTGCTACTTCAGTCCAGTATTTTACATGCTAATTCCACTGGCAGAAAAAGGAAGAAAAACTCTTTTTTAACATGTAAATGGCCCACGTCATGACTATTATGCAAACAGGAACATAGTACTCCTCAAAAATGTATTTATACCATTCAACATCTCTTTTTCGCTTGATCTTACTGAAAGGTACACTTTTGAAAGACCAACTCCAACTGTTTTAAAGGTTTTGAAAATAAACTCTTATTGCGGGTAGTGTTCAATAAATCATATATTCATAACCAAATCATGTCTGTATTGTGTCTGTATTGTTTGTAATTTTGTCGAAACTTTTGAACATTGTCTTTGAGTTTTATGAAAAATTTCCACAATGAAAATGGAGCTATATGTGCGTGCACCCAGCGCACGTCAGGGATCGATCTGTGTGCAGGCTCTACTGTGCCACATTATCTCTTTTCGGTCGAGAGTTTGTGCTCCTTTCTGAGTTTCCAAAGAATGGGAGCATTCTTGAAGTTCGTGCTGTCGTCCACAGCTATGCCCGTGCCATGGATGCATCACAGAAATCAATATTCATTAGATGCTAATCCATTTGTACAACTGCAGACTGGACTCCCAGGAAAAATAGGTACAAAAACTGTGTTTTATTAACACAAAAATGTGTGTTGCAAAGGAGATATTGATATGTGCCAGTTTTATTAGACTTGGTTCTTCTGAGTAGGATTCAGTATGAGAAAAATCAACATCGTTGGAGTTGGTCTTTAAAACTTTTATGAGTTTCCAACCTTTTCCTGTACAAATAGGGGACTGTCATTACTTAGTCATTTGATAAATACTGTCCTTACAGGGGCTTTTCTGTTCAAACTGCAAATCAAAAATTTACTCACGGAAAAAAATTAATTAAAATAATTGGGAACTTGAACACCAAAACAATGAAACTACAAAAACAAAAACAATAGGAGACAGCAAAACATCAGAAAGACTGTCAAATGTTAGCACTGCAATAGTTGCAACATTTCAAGTTTCTTCCCCGAACAACAACTTTGCACATGAATCTGTAAGTTTGCATTTGCATGCCCTTAAAATGTCAAAATGAATATTTCAAATGAGGCTCAGTGGGACAAAAAAGGGCCATTAACAAGGGCTGTGGGACATTTTTTTACCGCATGGGTCCTTTAAGTTCTTAAGAAACACTAAATAACAACATTTCCTGGGAATCTCCACCACTAATGTGCACTACGCAGAAATTGGGGAGAATTTATTACCCAATCCAACCTGAAATAATATCTGTACCAAAAGTGTTTCAACTCTTCAAGTTTTAGGTCTGAATGTCTTCCTTACCCAATCCAACCTGAAATAATATCTGTACCAAAAGTGTTTCAACTCTTAAATTTCCCAAAGAGTCAATTCGATAAACCCCCCTTGCTGTCCTTAACAAACGAAACTACAGACTTATTAGTAATGAGCTCAAGACCAAGTTCGAGCTGCCTAGTCACGATAAAACCTTCTTGGTGCATTTTCCAGGAAAAATGGGAGTGACTGAAAATTTGTTTGCCTAAAAAAACAGGTTGCGCACGTCCCTTCCAAACAATCAGGCGTGTTGATACAAAGTTCCTCTTGGAGCCATATGAAAGTAATGAAACTGGTTTACATGGAGCAATGAAATCAGTTACAGAACAAGGGGTTTAAAAAATGTGCAATTAAAGGATTTCAATCAACATCTGAACAAAGTGCAGTAAGGTTATTGAAGGAAATTTGACTTACCGCTATCTGAGTAGAGGTGAAGATTGGTCCTACGCTCAAGCATGCTTGTAAAGCTGTGATTGGTCAGTTTATAGTTCTAATGCCTCTCAGTCTGGTTCCCTGTAGGTCTGGCTTCTGCAGATCCAAGACCATGTTCCTTTTGAAGTGTCTGTACAATTACCTAAAGTACAGCCAAGAAAAAAAAAGGCTGAATAACATGAATCAGAAAAGAAAATCTTTTGCTGATAAGAAGTTTCTCAAATTGAAAATTCTTGTTGATTTTGTATGCACATTGTTAAGGGCCTATGGGAAAGTCCAAACATAACACTAGTCAATAATCTTTAGTGTACATTTTTGGGACACAGTGATTTTTTGGTCTTAATTTAATATTTGTTCCTCACTCCATTTACATAATTACTGGGTTTTCAGCCAGTATCGACTGAACACCTTGTGGATTCTGGTTTCCAATCCGTCCAACTGACTTCCTTGTATTTTCTTCCTTGATAAATGGAACAGCATGTTTTCGTTAGAAAATACTGCACAACATTCTATATCCGCATAACCTTTCCTCACTTCAATCTTGGCAAGCGTTTCTAGCAAACTGCTGCTACCCACATCTCCTTTAGGTTTCTAATATTTCATGAGAAGCCAGGGAAACTCTACTGGATGACCTGAAAAACCTAGAGTTTTGCATATCACCAGACACTTGTCTTTCTTGATCGCTTCCCAGACATCCCCACCATAATGGTATCTAAAAACTTCTGAACAGTGTTGGAGTACTCGTACTCTAATACAACTTGAGTACGGCAGAGTACTCGGCCCGTACTCAATTATCAGTACTCAAAAATTTATTGTACTTTTCCCGTTGTCGATTCTTTGTACTCAGATTTTGGGCATACTCAACCCTTAGGTACTCAGTACTCGACCCTTGTACTCGGAGAAAAAATTCAAGGACATCACTTTTTACAACAGTAAAATGTTCTCCAGCACTAGGTGATGAGCGAAAATTGCATTTCTCACACTTGAACACAACATACGACACAAATGTGACACAGCAGTTTCACTCAGTAGTCTGTAATACATACAGAATGCTTACCGAGCCCTGGGTAGGCCTACATGAAGCCTTTCTGCTAGTCTAATTTCCACCTCCACAGCTTTTACTATAGGAAATCACAGTGCTGATACGAACCAATCTCAAGCTCTCCGAGCACCACGTCATTTTCCACAGTGCATGCATGTAGACTGAAACTGACCGAGGTTTTGTTGCACTTTTTTGTAGCTTTTCCAGTTGGATCTGTCGGTGATTTCTGATATGCGATTTTTTTTTATTTATCGCACTTTTTTTTTGTTTTGTTATAGACACAAGGTTCCATGATTTTCATCATTCTTCAACCTGAATGTCTCAGTCTTAGCAACAAACGGTTGTCTTAGGTGTCTACCCAGTTGTCCATAATTTTGTTTGGCAATTGTTTCTGATAAAAACGTTCTGTGAACACAAACTGACAGTGAATTTATTGATTTGTCAACATGTAAACATTTTCGCACAAATAAAAGTTGTGTTAACTACTAGGTAAAGGCGATTGTTGCATAGTGTTTGTTTTAAGTAATATACCTGTGAGTGTGTTCATCTTGTTTGGTATTGTACATCTACTCGGACTTAGACTTAGGTAATGAGACTTCGCCCTTTACTCAGCCTTGAATGTACTCAGTGATTTGGACTTGGAATCATCACCAGTGTACTTGTACTTGGCCCAGGACTCAGCACCTTAAGTACTCAAAGTACTCTGGACTCGGATTTGAGGATTCGACTCCAACACACTGCTTCTTAACCCCACCCCAACATGAATTTGTGAACAGGAAACACAGTGGGAACAGAAGGGATAGTAACCGTGTAGTTCTGCCTACCACAGATTCATTGCTCCGTGGTCCTGCACAACTTCAGTTATGCACCGGACTTATGTCAATCCTGGAGTCCAAAATACATTTTCCTCCACATTCCCATTAGGAAATCAAGCCATGTGCTCCACGTACGTGTATACGGTCGCTACCTTCATCACTAAGTTGCTGGATATTTGCCAGTCTTCACAGACCTCACTTTGTTTCCTCTCCACCTTGTTTCAGCTTCAGGCTGAGGTCCCTGTCTTAGGCCTACTATGCTGGTTCACAAAGATTCATTTTCTGCACTAAGCTATATACTGCCAGGGTGTGAGTGGCCACATAAAATAAAGCTCAAAACAGCAGCAAAAGCTGAAATTTAGGTTCCCATTCGTCTGTACAGACCAGATGTACAAAAAAAGCTGAAATTATGGGTGAACAACATGTGAACAAAACAGCTGAAATCAGCTAAAAAGCTGAATTCTCACACCCCTGAGGTTCCACAACTCGTCGATAACAATAAAGAAGACAGGTGTATGTACGTGTATGAAATATCCAGTCAAACCATGGAGCTAAAACACCGTCTTTTCCTACCTCTAAAGTCAAATGATCTTTGATTTCTATCTTCACACACACAAACATATTCCATCTTGTACCAAGTCTCCACTGCCATACTTTTCTCCGCGGTCACTCTGCCAGACCAATCATCTTTCCAAAAAACAGTTGTCACATGCTTGTCTGATCGGAACCAGCCTATTTTTTGTGACTCCAGTCGAGTCATTGTGGTGTCTTGATTCAACTCGAATCATTAGGCAAAAGAGTCGAGGCAGGTACTTTGCTCGAGTCAATTATGGGACACAATACGATAAATAAAAATAAAGAAAGTCATTTGTGGCATTTTGAAATTTACCTCTGGGTTACTACATGACATGTAGTCACATCACATTTGACTCAGATTGATAACACATGACATGAACATTATAAACCGACGCTTAAGTCGTTGCAAATAGTTTTTGCAAAGCAGTTTGATTTTTTTTGGGGGGGGGGACTCTAGTCCAATTAACTTTCACTCGAGTCGGGTCTTCTGGTGAGGGACTCAAGTGGAGTTGAATCAGTTTGTTCACAGTGACTCGAGTCGAATCATTTACCCGTTGGGACTCGAGTTGAGTCAATTCGCCCAAAAGTTGTGACTCAACTGGAGTCATTGACTCGAGTCACTACAACTCTGCGTTTCTGTCTTGTCTTGGTGTTTATTTGTTTATTCATTTTTTTCTGCTGTCGGGATCTAATTGCACTGTTTGGAAGAATGATGAATGGAGACTGTTTAGTAGATTTTTTCCCGACACTGGAAAATCCTTGATTGAAAGAAAAATGCAGGTTCGTCGTAAGTGATTCCGTGAAAGTGAAAACTAAGCTATATTTTCATGGACCCCTCTACACTGAGAAAAGAAATCCATTATTATTCCTCTGCCTGAAATGTATCTGCCAGTTGACCAGCTTAGATCGGCCAGAGCCCGCGCCGTCAAGCTCGCACCTGTGCCACAGCGCGATGTTGATGGCCGCTGGTGACTGACACCAGGTCGGCTCCACAATCCCCCAAGATTTCGCTTACTTATCGCTGGCGCCTCGTTGTCGGCATACCCACTGTCATCCATCTCGCAGGTGATCAGCGCGAGATGACAGCCTGCGGTTTTTATGAGCGAATTATTAGGAAGGTTTTGTTGGTTTGAGAATGTCGGGAGGTCTGTTCCGTGGATGGTTTTCGGCGACGCTAACGGGTGTGTGCAAACTGACAAAAATTATGTCACGAAAACAATGTGCCGTCTATACCTGCGCTGCCACTAGTCCTCGTAGTCGTAAAGTAACATGGTCGTGAAAACATTAGTTTTTAGAATGAACACAGAAGATCAATCAGAACACTGTCAAAACTTGTGATAACCAAAACTCTTCTACTGGTATTCTGCAAATTGAGGTTTTCCGATCGCGCATTAGCATTTTTTTAACTTTTCAATGAACCTGCACTAAAATCGGCGGGAAGCACAAGATCGTGCGTTATACGTGAGCTGCATTTTCAAACACAGAGTTTTTAGAATTTCTCATCCACCTGTGACTGCTTTAAAACAAATGATTAAACTGATGGGTTTTCATTATAGTCCTTTTTACCCTTTCTTGTATCACTGCTGTGGAGGTTTGCGAAGATTCTTTTTGGCGCGTCAGGTTTCTCGCGGTTTTGAATCCCGTCTGGTCTTCGCTGGGTACTTCGCGTTTGTCGTCCGCAAATCATTATTGTGTGGGTTTTCCCCGTGGTTTGTCTTGTTTGTGTTCTTGCTGAGGTTTTCCCCTCACAACCACTATTACACCTTTCCATCTGTCCACATGTCCTTCCCTGTTTTCCCTTCACTCTACAAAGATTCCTTGCCGCACAACGATAGAATTCCCTTTTAAGCCACTGAGTTTGAGATACACTTTTAGTCTTATTTTTGCAATGAAAAGTATCCGTTACCGTTTCCGGCAACTGAAAATGTCATCAATTTGGGTAACATCGGTTTTCTAAATGTATTTCCACTTTTGTTTCTAAAAACGATGTGTCCTTGGGGAATTTAAGTGTTGCTCCTGATTTTGATTTCCAAAGGGTAGTTATTTCATAAACAATTTTGATGTCACTGCTTTAAGTTGTAGAAACTACTTGAATCCCTATAGTAATGAATAGGCTTTCATTAGTAGTGAGCAATATAATGTTAAATGGCTCCATAAAAACATTCAAGTTTGCTATTACAGATTTGGGGAGACAAATAAAGTCGCAGTGAAAAAAAATTAGATGAGTACTTTTTAAATGAGCCATACCGGTAGCCGCATCATGCGGCAAGCATACTTCTGTCCCGACGTTTTGTCACTGTGGATCAAAAGGCTTCATTTACCATACTGAGTAATTAACACAAATAAACAATAGAGCAGCTATCCGGCTAGATTAATGCTATGGACATACAAGGGAAATTTTCCTAACAAAATATCCGATTATTGGAACAGATTTCATCTGTCATCGGGTTTCCCGTCTCAGAGTCAATTCATTCTCGACAAAACCGGCACTCGTGCGGTTTCCGGCGGTCGTCGAGTTCGACTGAACCTCCACTGCCCTTTTTAGCACAGAAGGGACGAGCTACAAATTATTGTAGGAAATGGGGCATTTCAGCCTCATTTCCCAGCTAAAAATAACACATTAGCATTTTCTTAAAAAAAAAAAAAAAAAAAAAAAAAATCCAACGGACATTGCGACAGCCAATAGTTCCTGCCAGGCCGGGACGTGAAGAGGGAGTAACGGGGTGGGGTGGACAGAAGAAAGAGGCGGCCATCAATCCAGCTTTCCTCGACAAATAATGAGATAATTTTGCCCCACTTTTTGTTATAATAGGATGGGTGCGTTTTGTTTAGTGTTATTAGTATGGGACATCCCACATTTTACCAAAGCGAAATATGATTATTGGTAAAATATATTCATAAAAGAGGAAGAAACTTAAATGGTTGTGTCACCTTATATTCAGAAATTATAGTTTATGGTCAGTTAATTATAATATTGGCAATTCATTGTCATCTTGACAAGCTCATATTGAATTTAATCATTTTGAACGCCGCCCCCAAAAGGCTATTCTACTCGCAGGGTAGAAAACCTCTTCCTGCACCATTCATGGTGTACCAGCAAAATAAGCGAGCACCTGGTGTCCTTATTTGCATATAAAAGGACACCATTCGGCTTTATTGTTGGGCGATGCTTTGTGACTGGCGTTACAACACGCTGTGTTAATCCAATCATTCCGTAAAATGTCTTCGTAGGTCATTGTCGTTAAATTGTTCCGTCTGCTTCATCTTTTTAACGGTGCACAAGAAAGTTATTATTTTGATAGTTTGTACTTGGTCTGTGATCAAATATTAATTACAAGTGTGATAAGCATGAATGTCGATCCATGCTTTAAACTGAACTGAAATCTGGGTCATTTTACCTGTACCAATGCGCATGATTTACGTTACACGTACATGTATATGCCGTTTTCATTCAATTAAGTACAGCAGAAAGTATTCCATCAAATAAATTTGTACACTCGTTGAAACCGCAAGAACAAAAATATTTGTGCTATTTAATGTCAAAATGTCTCTGTACTTGGCAAATAGCCCAATTGCCTCAACCGAGGATAGGGGTCGTTGATTTTTTTCTGATTAGTGAACAAGCAATAAGACGCAGTCTTTAGGCCGGTCACCATGCTCCTTGCACGGTCGCGCTTTCTCGCAGATCGCGCTCAGATAATATGCTACGTGCACTGAGTAAGTTCAACCCAGTTCACCATGTAGCGTACAGCACATGTGCATATGCACGTACTGTACGTACACGCACATATTGTACACTGTAGCCTACATAAAATACCGCTTCCACTTGCGCATGTGGCACTGACATTGGTACATCATCCACACGCGTCCCGACCACGCACCACGTATCCTGTATAGCTTTTGCCACGACTTGTACGTGGAGTGAACGATGTAAACAAAGAGCCACGTGCGGCCAGTCAGTGCACGCTGTCCTGTTTATGACGTAACGCATTGATTACGGAGCGCATGCGCACTTCCACTCCGTGCGTGTTGCACCGTTGGAAGTATCCGCTGACGGTAAGACTGCTGGCAACATTGGAGTGGCGTACTCAGTGCAGGAGCATGGCAGACACGATCAGGTGTACGCGACGCAAGCAAGCAAACCCCAGACGCAAAAAAGGTAAGAATTTCATGTAGGCTGCCGGTTGATTATTCTTCGGGATTTTCAACTCTGGTTGTTTGTTTTATCGTGTGCTGAGACAAAAACTCAACTCAGCCTTATTTTTGGTCAGGTTGGTTGACATCATCATCACCTGCTCGTAATGCCTTTGTGTTGAGCCGCGCGCGGCGTAGGGAACAATAGATGTGGGCTCCTTCGACGGAATAAGTTCTACTTACGGTTCTGTTGTGCATAATTGAGGAGAAAAATCATCGTTAAATTCTCCTTAACTTTCTCAAACTTTTTGTTTTATTTCTTTTCTCTGTGTGAATAAATAAATTTTACGTTTAAAACGACCATCGAGATTTGTTCGTGGGCTGATGAGCTGAGCACAGTGCCATGCATCCATATCCGTACACCGCGTGTATAGCGCGTCTCCCGCTGTTGGCTCTAATGCCTGGGGCAAGGCATCCGTGAGTGGTAAGGCACAGCTTTCTCTTTGAAATAAAAAGACCGCTTCATGCATAATTCATATCCGGACGCAGGTGTTGGATGCACAGGCGACCTGGCCGCCCGGCGGGCCGACATGAAAATTGAAAATACCGTCAATTATTAATTGTTCATGTTTTGTTTTCTGGAGAGAGTAGAAACGGTAATTTTCACAGTCTATGTGAGGAATCGCGAGCAGAGTAATGCTGCAAGTGCAAACGAATTCCGGGCTGAATTGTAAAGTAAGAGAATGTAGTCGAATGTAGTCGAATTCGGAACAGGCTAGCCCTGTTTATCTAGACGGCAGATACCTTTTAAGAGTCCCCGCTAACCCATCCTATCCAGGGCCTGGTAATTTTTCACGATGGAACATTTTCGTCTGTAAACCGTTTTCACTCACGGAAATAAAGTGGGGTTGATTGAATTTGTCCCTGCAATCTTTCCGACATCTCACTTGTAATTAGCCGCACGTGTTATGGCGGAGTGCTGGCGAGCGGTGAGCGCCTTTTATCGGCCCGGAACGACGGGCAAATTAAAAAACCACCGGCCTCTTTGAAGATGAATATCATTAACCTGTAAAAATGCAATCAGGTAGTTTAGATGGTACCCTAAATTGCACCGTCGCTTCGCAGCCGCCGCCGGCAAAAACTTGCCGCAATATTTTATTATCTGGGGGTGAGAACGGATTACTCACGAAGAAAGTACCGAGGTTTTAGATTAAAAGTGTAGATATCTGATCTTCATTTCTTTGAGGTCTGAACATTTATGATCTTAATAACTTTTAGAACGTCTACAACAGTGTTTTATTACTACTTTCATGCTTCGTTTGAAATCTCAATCGCTTTGGTCCTAGTTTCGGTTTAGTATGGCTTTTATCACTATCCACAAGACATCATCAAATCAAGTGATGAATAACACCAAGCAAGGTTTCAACTGGCATATAAGAGAAGATTTTAAATATTGCCAGTTGGTGTTTATAATAATTACAGATACGATAAAATGATCAAAAGTTATTTTTTAACTTCAACGTTGGTATTTGTGTCTACAATTTTATGCAAGAATCTGCAATGCTACTTTGGACGACTCTTTTATATACTGCACACAAAATGAGAAAACCAGTGCTGAAAACAAGGTCAGTTTTTGGAGGATATTGGAGAGTTGCTACAATTTCTGCAAGTCCCGATAGAAACGCCAGTAATGAACCATGGGAATTACACGGACAGCTGCTAATATGGATTGTCCATGCAAGCGCAGGTGAACAGCAGAACAAAAGGCAGGGAACTACTCGCATGGGACGGTAGGGACGGGGCGGTCGAGGCGCTCTCCCCCTTTGTGTGAATTCAAACACTGTGCCCAGTCCATCCACCGCACTGCGACCCGGTTTGCCGTGCACGGAGAATTAAGGGGGGACAGATGGTCACTTGCCTGTCTAAACGTACGTATTTATCATCGGCGTATGCCCGGGCACATCTTGTAAGCAGGCTGTGTTCTCCCCGTCCGCTTGCTTCCAATTACTGTCTCCGTCACTGCGTCCGTCTTGGATGTCTGTTTTGTGCTTAAATAACTGATGCCATCTTCGTTTTCCATCTACTGCCCATGGGATTAATTTCTCCTTTTGTGTCTGCTCACCAGGGAGATTTTGGTCGTAGAAAAAAGTATTCCTTGTGTAACTGTTCCATTTGCCAAAATGTTTCTTGTGATGCAACATTTCATTTGAAGTATTTCACTTGGAAGGGTTGAAATTTATGAAATTTCCACCTAGCTTTGTTAAAAAACGAGGACATTTTAAAGGGTTTCTCGGTGATAACACATGTATGTAGTTTAGAATTCAACCGAGGCTAATTTGAGCCCCACTAGCACTTCATTTATGTTTGCAAGAAGAGTAAAACTTCAAAGTAGACTTGTAGCCCCGGAAGGAAATTATCTATTGAGATGAAGAATCGATGAATTTGAAGGGCATGTGACATTAGGAGTTGGCTAAAAGCGGCCCTTGAGAGCAATACCAGATTGCACAAAAACGGAAGAACTGAAGGCGATTGTGTAAAGATTCTTGATACCCCAAGGTTGTCAAAGTTTGCTATCTGGACCAGCTGACATTCTACGCAGGTGATTTTTGGGAACCACTTATCCCAGATGGTACATCAAGAACAGTGTCGCCAACGTGACCTCTTTGTGTGCCCGTGAGCAGGGTCTTGAGTTTACGTGGGGGTGTCGAGCGACGTATTATTTCCGGCTATAGACGCACCCGCGTCGTTCGTAGTGACCGGGATTTTTCTCCTCTCGCTGCTTCCAGAGGGGGTGCGAATGTTCCAATCAAGGGGCCATCCTCCAGATGTCGGCTGTATTGTTTAGTTATCGGCAGGTGTTACATGTAAAGTGTAATGCTTGGAGAATCTAATAGCACACCCCAAGCGGAGTGGTGTCCTGACGCCGTCTCTACCTGGCGGGTTTATTATTATCCGCTGTAATGTTGGACTGTTGGTGGTCCAAACCATATTTCACCCAATGGCGCCAGCCAGTCCGGACATCTAATGCTAGTAAATGGTCTGTCACGGGCGGGGGGAGATGATGATGTTTGGGGCGCTGTGTGTATGCTGCCTGCATTGCGGCGCAGCTGGCTCAAGTTATTTTGCGAGTTGTGAGATGACGTTCTGCAAGACATTTCTAGGGATGATTGTGGGGCTACCTGTTCTTCACCGGTGCCACTCCGGTAAATTGATTACATTCTCTCGGCTCCTTTATTTATATATCCTGTCATGTCGCCAGCTCGCTGGAGCCAGCTAATTCATGCGGTGATTTTTATATCGTTCCCGGTCGCTGATCAGTGATCATTAGGAGTGGCCCGTGCAAGAGAGCAGGTCAGGAGGCAGGGTGAGCGATCGCGCTGGCGGGGGGAGAATCCGGGGCGTCAGCCGAAGGGATGGACGGCTCTCCATCGTCACGGTTGGCGGAAGAATTGTGATTGTTCCGCGTAGGGCTACGATACATGTGGGGAATGTTACAAATTTATTTAGCCTCAAAAACTAGATATCTATTTCCATCTTCGAGTGTTGGTCGGGTTATTTATAATGTTACCAATCGAACCAGCAACCTGTCGTTGAAATATTAACTTGACATTTTGCAGGATCGACGAATGATTTACCAAACGTGTGATTATTACGTATGTTTGGTTTTCTTTTCGTGCGCATTTTTTCAGTTAAAAAAGTGCTTTTTTACTTTCACATTTTCCCTTAATACCGTCAGAAGCAGCTGATCTAAAGAACAAGGCCTGTATGATCATGTTTAATAGTTACATAGAACTGGAAAGGGATTTCGGCCGAAAGTGCGTGGGGAAACTGCATGTGGGCAACTCGAGGCCTTGACTTTCGACTGAAACGCTACTGTCATCCATTCCCGTGGTGAATCATGTACGTCTTCGCGCGCATGCTCGCGTCGAAAACTTTGACCTCACTACAGCCCAAAACTTCTGTCAACAGCCTGTACTATTACGTGGAGTGTTTCAATTATAATGTAGAAACCATATCTAAGTTGCTACACGGTTCGTTGTGGCAATGACCAGTCGGACTGAGACATATAGTTTTCTTCATTGATAACGAAATGGAATCCCTTTCACCAAGGTTTTCTTCGTCCAAAATATATAAAACGTATGGAATGCCAACAAAGCATGGTTTGTTGTGATCAATGTGAACGTGGATCGTGGTACTTGAACGTGTCGTTTGCTGTGATAGTGTTCCTATTTCTCCATGGTGGAACCAACCATACAGCCTCACCAGTGACCACCAATCTAGCCTGCTGTACACGTACTGTACTGTACATGTATAGTACACTCACGAAACTCCCATCGATGCTGGGAAGTTGTACCAACTCGTTCCAACAAAACGGTCACCGACGAGTTTTCCTGGGAGTGTCCTCACTGGGGTGGTTTCCCATCACTGTTAAAGCGATGTCATATACTTACCGAAATTAGTCTATCCGCCTTTTTAATAATTGGCCTACATAATTATTTCAGTTGTGTGGGAAAAGCAAACAAAAGTTTAAAGTTAGACATTATTTTGAAATAGCCCATTTTGCTTTCCTAATCCCTATACACCGACATGCCCACCTCCAAATGAAAAGGTGATAATGCCAGATGGCACTAATGCGAAGGAGTACTGTAGGCCTATACCACGCGAACTAGTGATAACGATAAGGCATCTGGCCCGAATGCCCGAAATGTTGTCCTTATCTTGTCTCTGGTGCGCCATGCAGGCTCGGTTAGGCAACACCTGCGAACGTGGATGGAGATGTAATAGCATAACAGCCGAGGTATGCCGTCCGCGCTCCGGTGCGTAAGATAATGATTTGGATGTTCAAATATGGTATTGGGGGTGTTGCTAGTTTTAGTGGAGTGAAATACACTCCATCATAGGTTCTTGTGCTGTCAAGGATGCAGGTTACTAGGTCTGTAATGTGCAGTTATTTCTTTGTGCACAGTGGAGTTTGTGTTTAATCCAAGGAGACTGATGAGAAGACTTGGCCATCACAAAAACTCTTGTTTTGAAAAAAAAATCAATTGTTCTTTGGGATGGTTTCGTCTTGTTTTTTGGGTTGTTAGGAGTTCGATTTTTCATCATGTATGGAACAACTCGGTGTACATGTGGTGTGGTGTGAACCCCACGCAGTCTGCTGCAATCGCCTCAAGGGAATAATTACACCAACACTTCTAGTTCCATTTGAACGCCCTATTTTTTCATTGGGCGTTTTTCGTTTTGTTTTGTGTCTGCGGTCTTTTGGTGTCTTTTGACGCCAGCTCCACTGATGAATTTCGATGACGAAATAGTCCTCCAACACTCTTCCGCTGTTTTTACCATGAGATTTGCCTTTCATGACTGTCCAGGTTTGTCGAATACCTGTAGCATATGCGTTCAGCTGTCTCTTTTGCCACTACAACACCATCTTTTCAGACTACGCAATGACTCCAGAGTCCAGGTACAGAGTTCTTGTGTGTCCAGTGAAGACTGAAAATAAACACTCGGATGGGTGTTTATATTTTTGCAAGAAATGCTGGTGGTTGATGTTGTTCGTGAGAACCAATGTCATGTTCGTATCATTGCTTGTTTCGAATCACGCGTATCGACGAACCATCTGAACAAATAAGTCGGTTGCTTAAACCAGCAGCCCAACTCCAGAATGCTCGTAAACACCAGAGTATTAAAAACTCAACACTTTGAATGGTCCACACAGAAGTGTTTATTTACCTTGGCTAAAATTCAGAACGCTTTTAGTCAAAGGCGGGGCGCAGTGAAGATCTGGTTTTTCAAAGTACATGTGTATGCAGGGCGTTCATCACTCAGTACGGCTGCCGGTGAAGCGCTCTTCTAATCCAAGATCAATGCCGACCGCTAATGGCCGGACCAGGTGATAGTCTCGGTAAAGACACTGAAAAACAAGATTCTTCTACGCACGGCCTATACCTTCCCTACAACTCTCCAAGGTGTTCCACAAGGTGATGATGTGGTTTCTGCATCCGGGGAAATACCAGAGCTTTGTGCTGGAACGTGATGATAAGGTGTCGGTGTCGTGGCTCCCAATAACCTCCAGACCATGGAAACCAGTTTGCATTATCAGAAACTCAACCTTGTCTACTTTTGTTTCCGCTCGGGCAACATTAATGTTTCCTTGTTCCCGATTTTACTAGCGTCTGTTCTTATAAAAAGACAAAATTCTCTTTTTTTTTTTAAATTTTGCACTTCCCATTCCAACCGAATGGTTTAAAAATCTCTCTAATTTTACCGAGTATGTAGTCAGAATGATAAAGAAACGTTTTAAATGTATGCGTGCGATACAGGATTCACGCTGCGCGATTTTTTTACGCATGGTACCTCACAATATATATGTTTTGTTTCCTCGGCTTATACCACAATCGAAAGTGTTCAGAGAAACCGGGCAGAGTGCAACGTCTCCCGGTGACATCATTTATTTTGATGTTAACACTTGGAATCGGAATTTCCCCGCATCCTAGACATGACGGTGTGACTTTTGTATATATAATGTCCCCGTTGGTGAAATAATCGCACCAGTTTTCACCAGTTGTACTTATACTTCGATTACCCTGACCCTGAAGTTGGGAAACCAGTTTAATATAGACCAGTTTGTTGGTCCACATGTAATACAGTAGCTTTCAGTTACCGTCGTTTCGAAAGCACAGTGTGCTTAGTTTGGGAGCTGAAGGCGATGGACGCATTGTAAAGTCAGAAGTGGAATAAAGAACCCACCAGGGCTATCGCTGCGCCAGGAAGTTGATGTTTGTACGCAGAGGAAATTAAGCGGCAGACAATCTTCACGGTTTTTTGTTTATTGAATGAAGGTGAGCTCAGTCAAGGTGTTGGTAGATAGTAGATACAGCTAAATGTTCAAATCAGCACATGTGCGTTAGCGATAAGCAGGCGGCTGTCTGAGAAACCGGAAATCAATAAGAAAACTTTGAACTTGTTTTTCCCATTCATCAACCAAATGTACCTGTTCTGCTGTCTGAGCACGACTACCGGTTCAAAACCGACGCAGCAAGTTGGGCGACACGCCTGCAGAAGGCCCGTAGGTCCTGAAACTTTCTAGCGGCCAAGTTCGGTGACGCGTCATGGTCGTTAACTATTTTGTGTTGCGTTTGTGTTGCATTGTATAACCGTTACTCGACTCGACCATTTCTTAACGTGGTGAGAGTTTCCATTCATCAATTAAACGACAACAAAACCTTTTTTCAAAAAATATGCGCCATGAGCTGCACCATTTCCATTTATGAGTTAAATGGAAGAATATTACAATGTTATCGGTCTAATCTTTTGAAGTTAAGGAATGGTGTGTTCATTGTAGATAGAGTAGTCTGAAGCTTTCGTTGTCTACGTATTCAAGCTACGGCTCTGCTGTTAATAGCAGAAATTCAAAACGCCGCCTCTTTTGACCCAAACATCGAGACACGCCGTCTTTCCTTCGCAGAAAATAAAAATTACCCTTTCACTCAAGTCAGGTGTTTCAAACATCATCAGGTAATTTTTTTCTGGAAATTCACATTTTTCTTCGGAAACGTCGCTTTGCGGTCACATTGAGGTTAACAGTTCCATAAAAGTATATGTACCCGTCTGTATTGTAGTGCGACTCGAAAGGGACGGCATAATAGCGCTTGTTAAGGTGAAAACAAGATTCGTAAGGTGAAAGGCAGGATACTTAAAAATAGAAAGTTGCAGTCCCCTCGCCACTTGATTTTGAAATTTTTCGGAAAAGCTGTGTTCTCGCAATAAAGCGTAAACCTTATCAGGGGTATATATTTTCTAGTCCCGTGCCAGTTGCTCACTTGCTGCAGAGAAATGGGTGACTCTTCTCGGCCCTGACGTGGTATTTGATTTCCCCCGGTGTGTTGGAACATTGGACACCTAGTCCTCGGCCACAATCCACGTCTTGCTTAAGATATAAATTTAACCAAAAGCGTTTTGCCCTGAGATAACCCGCCTACACTACAGCCGCTTCTGCACCATCAGGTAGTTCCATCAGTCACCGTGAGGGAAACAAAGATGACACCATCGTGGATTCTAAACCGCGTATATATGAGTAATAATATGGCTTCCACGTGGATCCGCTCGGGCAAGCTGGTAATATTTGAGTTTGTATCCTGAGAACCTTGGGGGACGATTGTAGAATTCGACCGGTCAAAGGAGACCGCCACTGCGCGTGTTGCATTTACTGGATGTTCCGACTCAAGGGGAAAAATCAGAGGCATTGATCTCATTAATAACAGCAGGAATTAATGAGGTGCGACTTCATGAAACATCTCCACAATGCCTCATGTCGCTAGATAGTGTCAAACTATTTTATCCTGCCCATCGGCAGGAAAGTTTGCAAAGGTATTGGTTACACTGGCGCTCAGATGGTGGTGGACGAAAACGGGTTGTGTACGCGACTTGAGTTTAACCTGTATGGAAAATCCCCAAATTTTTGTGAGGCACGTGTTCATGAATAACTGATTGCTTACGTATGGTAGTCATTAACATGACTGTCGATTTTTTGTGAATTAGTTATTAATGACTGTGCACTTTCACAGTTCACATTGGTTGAAAAGATGATTAAAGCGGTCTCATACAAAGTTTACGCAGGCGGGAAGAATGTACTTATTATGAGAATCTTGAATACCAGACAACAATATTATCTGATCTGCTGTTAAAAATACTGCTCCAGTATTTCCCCCCAAAAATGCATGTATTGCTGTTTTCAATTTTAAAAGGTTTATTTTCCATTGTAAATATATTTGTAATTATCATTTAGTACTTTTCTCACTGTTTGGGGTATGTTATAGGTTGCATGCCTCTTCTGATGCACTTTTAAATATCTGCCAATATTTCGCAATATGTGTTTATTGAATGATCAGAACATGGTCAGGGAAAAGTTGATATCCAAGTTCAGGAAGAGCTGCATTGTTTTTGACGACCGCACGTGACACTGTTTTCCTTTTTTACCGCGACACCACCTAGACTACCTGAACACTTGCAAAATACTGGTGCAATGCGGTTCCATTTCCCCTTGAGATTTGTGCAAAGCCATAGTGATGTTGACTGCCCATATATGTATGTTGAAACATGGCTGAGGAAAATGACAGAAAAACTAACTTGTCCTTAAATGGAAAAATTTGTTTTCCTCACCAACAATATGCCAACTCCTCAAGTATTCTTGGCTAACATGGCATATTCTGAGACCAGAGAGGATGACATGTTTATAAGATGCCCTTTCTTGTGAACCTGTTCTTACCAAAATTCCAGACAGGCCCTGATTAATTCTTATTTTTATTTGTTCTTACTGTTTGTCACATTGCTTCTCCTCATGGTCTGGATGTTGTCTCATCACATCTTTCAACTTTGCATCCCCTGCAGATCTGAGGTGCCAAAGTACAGGTAGGCCCTTTTTTAGAAAAAACAACAATTTCTATTATTCGCAGTTTTTAGATTAGTACTGTATGTTTTCAACCCATCAAACATGACTGTAACAACAGTTGTGATTTTGCCCTGAGGAATGAATGTTGTGACTTTCTGAAAGTGTGTTATGAAATGATCAATCAGCATATTGACTCATTAACAGAATGGCGACAGTAAACTAACGTTAAAGAATAGAGTGAAATGTGCATTGCTGTGAGTCAGAAGCGGTGCTAAAATTAGATGGTATTGCTGTAATGGGAACAATTTTACTGCAACAATTTTTTATTGCCAATGTAGCAGTGCTAAATCATATCACTCAACTGCGAGAGTTTATAACTAGGTCAGGCAGGACAGTGTCGCAAACCAATTGCCCATCTCACCTGGGATCATCACGATATGTTGCAATGCATTATTTACCTGCGACAGAGTTTAGTTAACACAACAACTGTGCCGTGCAGGCCAAACCTTGCCAATGAGATACAAGAGTGACCCCGTACCTGTACTATTGGTGCCAGGGGATGGCGACAGTAACGATCTTACTCCCGCGCCTGCTGTCCTGGCAAATTCTTCTTCGCCTCATCTTCCGCGCTAATCAAGGAGACAGCCTGACGGTAGGCTAGATTAGAATAAAAGAAGTTATTAATGAGTAATTAAGGCTGATAAATCTAAAGGCAGAAAGTAGTTTGCACTTCTGCTAACGCGCTCTGCATCATTACGCCCGGCTGGTCGCTGTAGTTAATGGTTGAGGGGTGTTTAAGATTCAAGGCAGGTACCGTGCAATGGATTTGTTTCAAAGTCGCCTTCCTTCGTACCCCAGACTTGTCTCCTGAATTGATGCTCGTGGTGTTGGGGAAGGGGTCCCAGGAGGGGAGTTTGAACACTGACTAGAGGAAGATTTCCCCAGAGCTAAACTGCAGCCGAGTAATTAACTGATTAAATCATAACAACCTTAAACTTGTATTATGGCCAAGATGTTTCATGGAAAATGTTTTGATTTATTAAAACATCATGCATGGCTGAAGCCACAGGTGATACAAAATTTAAAATGCATAGGGTTTGTTTCACTCAAAGATAGGTTTTACACGTGCTAAAACTGAAAGATATAAATTAGTTTTACATGGAATTCTGACTTTGCATGGACAACTGAAAACACTTTGGATTAAAAGCCTTTTGAAGTTCATTTTCAAGGAACTGAAAAAAAATGTTGACTTTAAGCTATTCTATTTCATCTTGTGAAAATAACTTTCTCCATGATAAAAGGAGTCCACGCATGGAAATGGTGTCACAGTGTTTCAGATCGACGGTTGGCCAGACAAAACAGCGCTTGGGGGTTACACATTTCGGGACTAGCAGACATTTTATCACAGGAAATAACCACTTCCTGTTGCAGTACCGAATTAACACCTTTTCACTGACTAATCAGCCAAATTTTTGTGCATCCCACAGCTTAACAATATTAATTACCAATGACAGTGGCAATTTGTTTACAAGAAACTGAAGAAAATGCCAAAATGTGTGAGGTTTTATCATGGTAATCTATATATGTCCCTGGATTAATTCCAGTGTCAGAAGTCAACTCTCCATAGTTCAAGTGCAGACTTCTAAGCATCAAGCAATATACATTATTTTACAATTGGTGATGTGTGCTGGGTGTGCAAAACAAAAAACTAACAACTGTTGAACCGAGTGGAGATACACGTATCTCTGTGAAGATGACTAGTTCCCGTCAGAATCATGCAGTTCGCCTGAATGTCATGGACGCCTGTATGCTCCTGTGCCAAAGTGATACAATAGCAGTGTCCACAACTTCACACTAAAGTTGAAGGAATGATTCATTGTTTGACCTCATTCTTCAGTTTAAACCCACTCTTGCTAAAGAGGCAAACTGAACAGCTGTCAGTGTTACATTTTTGGAAACAGACATCTATTTTCTAAATGCTCACTATAACTTTGATCAGGAGAGTTTTATTAAGAAATTACCATTTAGAAAGGGTAATTGAATGGGGTTTGAAAAAGAAACCTAATTGTTTTCAAATTTGATCTGTTTAATTCAGATAGTCAATGAAGTGGTCAGTTTTCAACCCAATCAATCATCTATTATTGGTTTGCTACTTAGATTGTGTTAGGCATTAGGATTTTTCAAGTGGGGTTGAATAAACTCATCAGACGTGGCATTACATTATAACTCCAATTTTAACAGATTCACCATCGTGTAATTTCGGTTGACAATGCTTGCTCGAAGCGAGTCCTAAAACTTTACACAGAATCAAGTCACTAACTTTAGTCTGTCACAGACACAGAGGATAATATGTGGTGCTTCATTTTTTGACTGAGTAAAGGGGGTATGCCTTCATGTTAAAGCCTTTCAAAAGTAGGGCAAATTTGAGGTGGGCCTCCATGGGATGACGCAGGGGGAAATGTTTTCAGTTGGTTGGACGATGATCAGGCACAGGTACTTGTAAAGGAATAAATAGCTGGAGACAAAACGGCTGGTTGGGTAAGGAATGGTTACTTAACAATATGCCGGCTCTGATGACAGGTATGTCACGAACAGGAGAAAAGTGCGTCAGACAATGGTGAAAGCTTTTACCCTCCCCTAGACGGTGTTTTCTTTCTTAATCCGAGAAGGAAGTGTGATGTTGTGTTAACATTTGCCGTTTCTCATGGCTCTCGGAATCATTCCTGAAAAACCAGTGGGCATGATTCCCACTCAATCATGGCAGCCATTTCCTAATAGTGATAGATATGTCCATCAGTCATAAATGAACGTGTGTGAAATCGTGTCATAACAGTGATAGTACAAAGATACAAAGTCTACAATTGGGCAAGGGCTATTGATCAGAAAGCCATAATCTTGAGGGAGTGAAATGAAAAGGAAGAAAGTAAAAAAAGATGATGGAAAGTGAGAGACTGGTGGACATTGTATCATGTTCAAGGGTCATCAACAGTGCATCTCACCTAATCCTGGGTCCGTAATGTCTAACCAGTAACGACTTCTCAAGAGCCGAACAAACAAAACGCGTCTACCAGTGTGCGTGCAGGAGGGTTGGGAAGACATGGCAGGCTCCAAGCCTCTCCATAGTTGCCAACCGTTGTCTCGGGCCTTGCTTGTTGCCCAGGCTTTCTGGCTCAGGTGTACATGTACCGTAATGGTGCTCTAGAAAAAAGGGAGGATGGAAAAAAAAAGATCTCCATAATGAAGATTTTTTATTTTGAAATCAACCCGTCTTGTTCATGGCTGCCATGATTGGCTGGTGCCAGATTGCAAGAGACTGTATCATGAGGGCCGATATTATTTGGGAATTATGAAATCAGCATGATTGGCCAATGCAAACAACAAGCAGGGAGTCTTGTACTTTATCAAGAAGGGGGGTCTTACAATCATTGGCTTATTGGGGCCAGGGTTTGGCAGGGAAATCTAGTTTATAGATCACTCAGTGGATTGGTGCCATGCCTCGACAAATAAGAGGGAAGAAAGCACTGGACTCTGTGTCTGGATTTGGCCAAGAGTATGTTTGCACAGCAGTTTCTCTCATCTAATACATCCGCTTGTTTCCGTCTCAGTCACCATCTTGAAAAGTTTGAAGAATCCCCCTGTGACCAAAACCTCCCATCTTCCAAAGTTTTTCTCCATTAACCTCCTTAAACAGTCAGGGAAGTGGATGATGCAGCAACTGTGGTCTGTGGATTTTTATTTAAAGTTAGCCCACGTGCCTGAGCCCTCAGGTGCTCCTTAGGTGGGTACATCCACTGGGTTCCTTTTCTAAATTGGCACACCCTGGAGAGGTAAATGAAGGGAAACCTCCCAGCTTCCTCACAGCTCAACACCTGTCTGGTTGGTTACTGCCCTGGTTCCTATTGCCATTTTGGTACATCCCTTACAAGTTTAATTAAGTTTGAGGATTAAATTAACCGCGATGATGCTGCTGCTGTCTACTCAATTTCCTCTCTTAAAGGTGATTTAAAATGGTGTATATGACTCTGGTACGTTTTTTTTACAGCACCTTGATGTGAGGAGATGAGCACTCAGACTCAAAAAGATAAGAAACTTTTTTCACCAAGAAGCCTTCTACACCATGTAGAGAGCTCATGTTCAAAGAATTCTAGAGTTTACATAACACAAAAAAGGCAGTCAATGCCAACATGTCCAATATTAAAATTCCAACATCAATTCACTGAACTGTAGTGAATGAGTATTCCCTTTCAAATCCAAATCCCATTCCTTACAACATTGGCATATCCCTGTTGCGACTGCACATGTGCATGCAGACTTATGTGCTGTGATAAAGTTGTTGGGCTTTAAAGCACACTGCAGGAAATGTTCCATTACACTCCTTTTGTGTCTAATTGTGACAGATTGTCTTCAACTGTTATTAGATTTCCTCATTGCCAATCAAACAGCAGGCCAAAATCAACAGGACCATAAAGATACTTCAAACTTTAAATGTTGAATCCCTGAGAGAGGTCTATTCTTAACCCTTACATGGGCAATTCTTTTTCTTTTTCTGTTGAAAATGCAGAGCTACAGAAAAGCACAATTTTCCCCAAGTTGGATTTAACCATGTGTTCATGTGTATTCATGAAGAACGTGCAAGGCGGACAATTTTTCTTCCTTTAATTTTTCATGGTGAGCTTGTTCCAGATGAAAAGAGTGAAAAATTTTGGGGGGGGAGGGGGTAAAGTTTGCTTCAAAAAGGTCACTTTTCAGCTTCTGTGAACACTATCCGTGTACACGTATTGCTTAGCAGAAAATCACCCATTCTTCATTGCTGTGCTTACAGCAGCAGACAAAACTGATTAATGAGCTGCATAAATGCACCCGTTATCATTCACACAAAAGAATATTCCTTATTTTGACTCAAGTCATGCATCTCGAAAAATGCAAAAAAAAAAAGAAAAAGTCTGCTCCTTTGTGCAAAGGGAATACTGTTTGGTGTGGAGATGTTGGTCATTTCCCTGTGTCATGTAAAGCTACCGAATTACGGTTAGTCAACCTGTAATTGTAGTGTCATTGCTACAGGGGATCACCTTCATTTAAGACCATCAGGTTATGACAGTTTCCTTTTCTTAACTTGACCAAACAAAATAGCGTACACACTAGATAAACACACTGTACAGACCTAATTCAAATTATCAATAACTCAAATTCCTAAAATATTGACAAATTTTTGTGGGGGGGGGCAGACGGAGTTTTGTTTTTTATGTCTCATTTTTATGGACAAGCAGAAACAATTATGAAACATTACATGACATACATTGCTTATAATATGGTTGCACTCACTTTGTACACATGGGAAAAATCGGCAGGATGCTATCTTGTTTTTAAATATTTACTTTAATTATTTTTAATTGTTTTCCCCTTTTTTACCATTTTGGGTTTTGGGGGGGTCTCAGTGTGGAGGGAGGGAGGTTTTGACCCCTTCCTCATCTCCACCTGCTTAACACCCCTCCAGAACACATGATTGAAATATTCAATTGTCTCATTATTTCAGTTAAACTATGCAGTTTTTTCGTTTTCCAATCTAAAGCAAAATCATTTTGACGACGCAAATCCCTGAAACAATTGCATGGATAAACCCACAAATTAGCGGCAGGATTGAGGAAATTCAATTTTTTGTTCCTGAAATAGGCTCCCTCTAAAAATACCACCTCCACACACACACAGGCACAATTTTCTGAACCAGGTGATTCCTGTGGCTGCTGTGGAGATACTGGAGGGCTGATGTACCCCTGAGTGCCAGTAATAACTGAAACAATTATCTTGTGTTGAGAGATGCCTGACAGCAGCCTGCCCTACCACTCACCAGCAGCACCTAGCCCCGCTGTCTGAGATTGCCTGCAGGAGGATGCCTGACGCCACTCTGATTCAAGAAAGCACATCAGTCCCGACCCAGAGGAGGGGGAAAAGAGAGGGAAAATAGCTCCCTAGTTGTGTGCCGTGATCTTGGAGGATTCCTGACCTGTGGAAGAGAGGAAGTTTGAGAGATCAATTGATGGTGGCAATTTCATTTCATTGGCTTGTTGGTTTTCTTGACTTGGGCATTTTGGTATGTTGGTTGTGTCATTCAGAAGGGATTCTGTGCTGTGGGATCACAGTTGTTTTGTTGAGTTGTAAATTCATGAGTTCAACTTTGCACAAGTTGTGCGTAGTCAGCAAGTGCATAGCGATCACTACAACACTATATACAGGGCTAAGAGTTTTAAGATTACTTTCGGGAATTCATTTCAGTTCAAGCAACATAATTCGGGGGGGGGGTAACCTTTCCTGTTTCCACTTAAGCCAGAGGAAATCCTAAAACATATCACTTTGCTGAAATTATTTTGTGAACTTATCTCAGCCATTTTTCTGTTCCTAATTTATATATCTAGGTTATCATATCTTTCCTATCAATATCACTCTTCCTATTTTGTTTGCATAATTATGACTTCTTTTTGTTCAGTTTTCAATTAATCATTTGCAAGAATAAAGGTGACAAATATCATAAGGCATTGCAAATGATTACATTTACCATTTTTACCACAGTAAAAAGCTACAAAGATGACTGAGCAAACAAAAACTTGAGGACAGGGGATGGGTAGTGACGATGAACCTTGTGGTGTTTGTTCTCATTCTGTGACAAAAGCACTCCCAAATAGATCTTGAGTTCTTGACCTAATCTTGTGTTCTGGTCTCGCCTGGATACACGGTGAAATGGGAGACTGCAGCTAGCAAGCTAGGGATTCGCTGGGTCCTCTCTCCGTCAGTGTGGAGCCTATCTGGCTATCTCATCTCATGGGGGAATTGTGACGAGTGCTGGCCCGAGACCGGGGCTGCAGAAATATGTCTTTTTAATATGATCTTGAGTCGCACTGAGATCCTTATTGAGAGCGCTCCCAATATTGAAGCCTTCCTGTTTGGGGACTTGTGAAGCTGGACTTGAAGTGGATTGCTTTCCTCGATGGATTTGGTCGTAATGCTCATGGCTGTGTGTTCTGAGGCTATATTGTGTGTGTTCTCACTGCACAGCGATGAACAGACCTCTAAGCTCTACATGCTTTCTTGCATACATACATGTATTTTTCAGCTGATGTGACTTAGTAAAGCATTGTGCAAAGGAAATGCGTGGAACACTACTGTACTATCGTAAGTACATCACACATGTTTAATTACAATGTTGATTTTAATGTGGGTGTTTTTAGTGGTCAGTTCCAGTGACGGAAGTGTATAATTTTTTGAACAGCATTTTTGGATCTACATGTGTCTTTACAGAAATACAGCAAAATATGAAATTGATATTGTCATAAGAAGTTCACTGTTGTTAACTTCAGCTGCAATCAATACTATTCAAGCCCAATAGGTAGTAACTGATAGTAAGACTAATGAAATTTTGGAAAAAAATATCAATTTACATGCAAATTAATGAAATACTACTAAAAATAGTTGTTTTGCTCTCACATCCTCCTACTGTAAAGCTACAGTCTGTTTGGGACACCTAGAAACAACAAAAACCCCTCAAAATGGTCAGATGGAGCTAAATCAACATCCACAATTTATTTTAGACAGGGAGCCAGTGAGAGAGGTTCATATGTATTTACCAGGTGTGAATACAGTGACTATTCACAGCACACCGGCTGCCCTGTTTTTTTTTCCCCCTGTAGTCGGAGTTCTTTGTTCCACCCGCCTGCCACGCTTATGACGTCAGGCCAAGCGTACAGGGTGGAATGGAAGTGCAGTCCTTTTGTCCTGCCTGTTGACAATGTAAACGGATTGCTACAGTTTTGGAGTGAGCCCCACAGGTCTTACCTTCCTTATTATTACCGGCCCACGTCTAGATCTCTTTGTTCATTGGTCAGTTGTGCACCTTGTTTGGGTTTATGAAAATATATTTTATTTTTGAGATGGACAATTTTTGGTGAGAAGCTGACAGATGTTGATAGAAAGGAAATTGTGAGGGTTGTGCTATTTATGTGGTTTATGTTGTATCACATTTCAATGAAAGTTTTTTTGGTGGGAGGGTCTTGTTTTCAGAATCAGCCACATTGATGGTAGATTGTCAGTTTCAGTGACTCACTCCACCTGTCCCAAGTCTGTCAATGAATTTTGTTCTGTTTTATTAAACAACCTGTAATTTATTTAATTTTTTTGTTAAAAGATAAAATACAAGTATTTTGGGTCAGTAAAATGCGTGGAATTGCCCTATACAGTTAATAAAGACCTTTTTTAAAAAAAATTGGATATTCATTATATGTTACAAGTCTAGATGTAGGAACAATCCTAGCCAGCAATATCCAGTTGAAATTTATCTGTAATACTGGGTTTGTTTTCCTGGTTTTGCGATTTGTTTTTGTCTTTTGTATTTTGTTTGGGACCCAGTCCTAATCTACTGAAATCAACTTGTAAAAACAGGACTAAGCTGAATTATTGTTATGTTGTAGCAGTTCAGAAGTGTTTAAAATTATTTAATTTATTGATTCTTCATACCATGTACTAATAAACAATTTGAAAAAAATGACTATGACAACAGCAAGTCTTATTTGTGCTTCTGAAGACTAAAGGAATAGTTTGCTTCCATCTAACCGATTTTTGAGCCAGTGTTATTGTCTTCAACTTATACAGAGCATTGGTGTGTTCCTTGATACTAGCGCAGAATATGTTGTCCTTTGTCCCCCCCAATACCATACTATTGATTATGCTCTAGGTGTACGAGCGTATCAAAACTGTTATTAATCCCTGGGCTAGGAACAGGTGTTTCTGTCCTGGCCAGCATTGTACACCTTTTAACTGATTGATATCAGCTTGAGATTACAACAAAGACAGTATGTACCAACTGCACAATAATTGAGGAATATGCTTGTAGTACTACTAGGTAGTTTTTTCCATGGCATGTGAAATGCATCTAGCATGGGAAGAGATAAGTTTCCAACCAATTACTTGGAAACATCTGGTCGCAGACCAGCCATATTTGCTTACAGTTTCATGTACCTACACCTGGGGTTAATATTCTACCTCTAGATCATTAAATAAACAGCGTGACAGTTATTCTGTCCATGGAAATTGGTTCCATGTGACTGGAAAATACAGTTAGTAAAATGCTGATGATGAGCCCACTTGGTTAAATAATGAAGGACTGACATCTGTGCTAGGAAAAAAAATGCAAATGTTATGGTAAATTGGCAGAGGTTATCTGTATGTATGAAATGTAGGTAAATGATAGTGTGTAGTCAACTGTAAATATTTACTGTACAGGGGATCACAGCACACGTGTACTTCAAATGTAACACACAAGTCAGGGGTTCTTGTTTTCAAAAATGGGATGTCCCAGCAGGCTCAGAAGCCTGGGTGTCAACTTGCATGAGGAAATTAACTCTTAATTATGTCACCATGCATATTCAATAAAATCAATAAAATCCCAACCCAAGGTACATGTATAGACAGAGCATTTTAACCAGCTTTTGTCCTCTATGAGAACCTACATTTCCTCTCTGCTGAAGGCCACAGCCGACTTACTCCCTTCCATGTCTGGAGAGAGGGGACACTTGCTTTCACCCACACAAAGGACCCTCTGGCATAAGAACCTTGACTAAACAGCTCTCTGAATTCTTTGTCCAAGAAAGTTTTGGGTATGGGGGAGAGGAAAAACCCAAGTTAAAGGATGACAATGATCACAAAACACCTGGCATGCCTTGTAGGATTTTTTTTAAAGCAACATTGTGTAGGGAGGGACAGTGACAGGTAAAAACTCCAACAGGAAGTCAGTGGGCTTTTGTCACCTGGGCAGGCAGCTTTTATCACCTGAGCGGAGTTCCTGAATGGGAGAAGGGCTTGCTGTTGGTGGAGAAGGCAGAGGGTTTCATTGATGGTATAGGGATGCTTAAATGATGACACTGTTAAGATGAATTGACTGGAACTGAAGTGACAGTTAAGCTACAAGAGTAAAATGAGTAAGGTGATACATTTCGTTCTCAGGTATGTGAAAGCATACATGTGAGTGCAACTAAAAAGAGGAGTAGGTTGGGGGTGTCACATTACCTAGTCATTCTGCTAAACCTTTCGGTAAGTGTTGAGTTTCCAAATAGGTTTACCTGACTGTCCTTGACAACTGACCTGCTTACAGCATGCAGTTGAATTCATTTTGTTATTAGTTTCCAATCGGAAGTGGGATGGTTGCAATTTACAAGGTAGAGTAGCAAGCACAGGATTTAGTTTTGAATAAATAGATTTATTTGCAAATGGTTTTATGTGAGATTAGTTTTGTGATTAAAGATTTCACTTTCTACTTAAAACAATGTTTCACATGTTGGACATTTCTGTTGTTTTGAACCCTTTATGAAAATGGCTACACCTGGCAACTTTGTCTTCAGAGCTGGCAGGACTTTCAGGCTGGAACTGGAAAACTGATTCTGCTAACCAGCCGTCTGCAAATAAAATCAAACTACATATATCATTAACATGTCTGCAGAATTGCTGCAGATGTTTTCTTTGATATTCTTGAATGTTGTTAGGTTATGCACGGTGATCCTGCGGTTTTTTTTTTTATGGCACATGCCTAATTTGGGGGTGGGTTTTCAAATTTGGTAAAGCTGTCTGGCACACGAGATAAGCAGCCCCGAATGATCCACGGGAGCAGCCAGCTTTCTGGCCAATCACCACACTACTTTCTTTCCCTCCCTGTGTCTCTCCTTGCCTGACAATGGATTTCACCTTGGGCCAGGATCATTTCCTCTTGGGTGCTTGAACATCTGTCCTTTGAAAACAAGGCTTTGAAGGTTTTGAAGGGCTGATAAACCACTTACCCACCGGTACTGGAGGTGTGCTTTGTCCCAGATTGGGCAGAATTCTCTGAGGGAACCTGAGCTCATGACCAAAGTGAACATTATCAAAGAGGACATATTTTTGCTCGTCAAATTTAAATACAACATGTATATGTATAATTTACACAAACCATGTACATCGCTAGGTGCACTTTTGCCACATTTCCTGCAAAAAGGAGTCTTTGAAAACTAAACAAATAAATTACTTTTAAGTAGGCCTATACCATTTGATTGATGGGAACTACACACACATTATTAATTTTTGGGTTTATTTGTACTGATCGTGAAAGCCTGATTAGCATAATTCTGTCATACAAGGAATATGAAAAAATCATTAATCAAGAAAAACGTTTAGTTTGGCACTATCTGAAAGGTTTGTCAGATGAGCGTCATGCAGTATCCCACAAGTTTCATTTTTTAATTGTTCCTTCCCTGGTCCTTTGTTGTAACACCACACGGAGGGGACTATGTCACACTGCCATACACACCATCCTCAACATCATCTCCCGTACTCGTAGCCCTGTAAATACCCTTCCCCTGTGCGTGTCCCCAACCCTCCCCCCCATCACCTGCACCCTTAGCACACAGAGTGTACACAGTCTCAGTCAGGTGTTGGTGGCTTTAATCATGTTAATCATTCACTGCAGCATTGAGTCCATCCAGTCTGAATAGCCACCAAGCTGCCGGGTCCAGACATCCTGGCACCGCTTGCAAGGTGTACCCTTTCTCTTGGTAGATTAGGGGGCGTGAGCAGCCTATGCGGGCTTTGGGGAACAGGTGTTGGGGTACCCTAGGGGGGGTTGTTTTGTTTTCTGTATTATACATTTTTGCATTGTACATGTCCATATACGACTTTTTGTCTGTGGATGCACATCTGCCATAGGCTGTGTCAATAAGAGAACATATCATTTTGAATGTGAGACAAACAGCTTGAATTAATTATATTCATCACGGTCATTTCTTCTCGGCACTTAAAAAATACCACAATATGTTTTTGGTCAACCTTGATGACTGTACTTAAAGGTTTTAAGTACAGTAGTTTAAACTACTGAAACATTTGGAAAAAACTCTCCATAGATGCAAAGATTGAATTTTTCCATCCTTGCTACAGAGTTGTAAAGGGGGAAATGTTACACCCATATTGATCCATCCTCTGGCGTAATCAAAACTGTAAAAAAAAACCTGATAAATTAATGTGGGAGCAGATTAAAGATCATATACATGTAATTCGCATAATTAGTCATTAATTAAGCATTCAAGAATGCAATTAGCTAGCGCAGAGTGTCTTGAACTGAAAACCCTCTAAATTACAATGATTACCATAACAAAACAACAATCAAGCCCAGATTAAGACCTTTGCCAATTAAATTAAGTGATCCCTCCGTCCACACAGTCTGAGTGGCCTGCACTTTAAATGTCTCTGGTGCATCGGCCACAGCTTGAATCCGCGCAATGTTGACACACTTAGAGCTGGCAAGTGTAAGCATGTTCGTTGTCCTACAAATTTCCAGTCGACTGCCCTGCCAACATACCACAGGGAGTCGCACTAATGCAATAACCCTCCATTCCGGGGACCATCAGCAGACTAATGATGTGGGAATTGCACGGGAAATCAATGAGAGGATGACCTGATATGTTGCAGCAATGTTAGAAACTCGTTGCCAGTTATTTGTGCATAATAGTGGATATGTCCTATAAGGTTTTGTATTTGTTGGGGCTTTCGTAAGTCAAGAGGCTTCGGAATTATTGTTTTGTTTGTATACGAGAACAAATATGCAAAGTTTACAAAACCACTTTAATGGTACCCTGTACTTACCCACCCCCTTCTCCTGTAAATACTGAGTTTTTAATGTCACAATAATGAAAAGGGTGTCTCATGATTAAGTAGTATTAGCAAAAGTGACATGTCATTTGTAATTTTGCGAAATGTCATGGATGATTAAGCAGACCATCGGCAATTTATATCTTAGCATTTCTCAGTGTTGTGCTGCTAATGCTATCATTTGTTTTCTTTTATTCAGAAAGTAGTTTCTAACAAATACTTGAAAATTTGACTCTTTTTTTCAATCCAGGTGTAAAAAAAGGGCTTCCCCTCCATCAAAAATAAATCCTTGAGAAACAACCTCACAAAGACAAGAAAACATCTCGCACAACAGAGACAAATTGAATGAATCCGAATGAATGGATCCAACCCTTTTCTCAAACAGGCCACTGGCTGACTTGTTGAAGTGTTTTGGAGGGTGTAGTTGTTGAGTAGGCATTTTGAATACAATTTTTGATGAAGGCATGAAATAAACGGCACCAAACCAAACTGGTTATCATGATGAATCTGATACTTTCTAACATGTCACAGTAACTAGGAAGCACTATTTCACTCTCGAGCAAATTCAAACAAACCAGTTGACCCAAACTGTGTTCTGTTTAAACCCTGTTGGGCATTCAGGTGATGCTGACGAGGACCTGGCGAGCTCCTGCAGCCCAGATGAACTGAGTGACCACACTGACGCAAGCCCCTCCCCCCTTAGCCATTCCAATTACCACGGCAACAGCGATGGCCTAGACAGCGATACTGGAGACCGCAGTTTCAGTGACGAAGACGAGCAGGACATCAGCGAGAGGGTGGAACGACGCAGCCCACTTGGGAAGCTGGGCAAGGATCCAGACGGCAGAGTGAATCTGGAGGAGTATCTGAACCGTAGCGATACAGCAGTTATCTATCCTGAGCCAGTTGATGACATTGACAATGACAGTAATGGTATGCTTGCCTCCATTTTCTTTCTTTCCCCCCCCCCGAAGGAAGATTGGAAGGGAACTCTCACCTATTCTCTCTCATTCACAGAAATGAACGTGTTATAAGTTGGTCCCCTTTTAATACTTAGTTTATCAAGAAATGTTTTATAATTACTTAAATCTTTTAACACGGGGTATGGGGAGGGGGGTTTGCACTACCATCCCCTTAATTGTTTCATTGTTACCAGAACATGAAAATCCTACATTCATATAAAGGATACTTGCATGACATTGACACCTTGTACTATTAATCCTAAAAAAAGTTTAATAAATTCTAAGAATTTATCTTTTGTCATTTATGAAATTGATAATAAAATTGGTTTTGCATAATGAAAAGCTTGTTTGAATTTGGTCGTATGTCCTTCAAGTAATGATTTAAAGTACAAATTGGGAGAAGCTATTCCATTTATACTGTACAATTAATGTGTCCTTAAAATACATGCATGAGTCAGAACTGTTGTAAACAGGATCATTTCATTAGCATCCCACGTGTCACCGTACAATAAATAGTTTTTACAAGAATGATGCCCAACTAAGTAAGAAAAAGAAATTTGGAAAGTTGACTAACAGGTTGCCAATGGTCAGGCCAATAATGCACAAAGGCATTTTTTCATTCATAATCATATTTCATTGTTACAAATTGTGAATGTAATTATATATTCTAACAAGTAAATGTCTTGCTTATCACAAGACTTGGTGACATGGGGCTTTGATGTGATACCTGTAGGAGATTAATTTGAAAAGCCACTCAGTCACTTGTCTAGTTTTGTCAAAGAAAGCACTAAATTAGCACTCAAATCACTGGATGTGGCCCAGTGGTCATTTCAAGCTTTAAAATTGTACAACACCGTGTGCAAATTTTACAACCACCAAATCGCCAACAATTCAAACTTCATTCAGTGATGGTTACCAGCTTTACAGTCTGAGCACTTGTGAACTGTGAGAATAAAACCATTACTAGATTGCTAAATTTCTGTCGCTTTTCATTTTCACAGGTGGTACTGACTGTGAAGATGGCAAGCCAGTAGACTGCCCCTATTGTGATCGCTCCTACAAACGTATCACATCTCTTAAAGAGCACATCAAGTACCGCCACGAGAAGACCATCAGCAACTTCTCCTGTCCTGAGTGCAACTACTGTTTTGCATACAAGTCGCAACTTGAGCGGCACATGGCCACGCACATGCCAGGCCGCAACCAGATCTGTGACATTTGCAACAAAGCCTTTGTGAACATCTACCGGCTCCAGCGCCACATGTTGACCCACTCGTCCGGCAATCGTAAGTTCAAGTGTGGGGAGTGCGGCAAAGCCTTCAAGTACAAGCACCATCTGAAGGAGCACCTGCGCATCCACAGCGGAGAAAAACCTTACGAGTGCCCTATCTGCAGGAAGCGGTTCTCGCATTCTGGTTCCTACAGCTCCCACATCAGCAGCAAGAAGTGCTCTCCTCTGAAGGAGAACCCTGTCATTGTCTCTCACATGCCGGCTCCTGTCAAAGTGATCAACGGGAGCTTATCTCCCACACCCCAGCAGCCAGTGACAAACAAGATGACTGAAATGGATGAGAGCCCTGAATCTGCACCACTTGACAAGATGCCTTCTTACATGACCCAGCTGCACATAAAGATCCCCGGCTCAGATAGCATGAAGGAGGCTGAGAAGTCAGATGACTCCAGCTCAGAGCAACAGACAACTCCACCTAACGAAGCAGTCAAGAAAGTTCTGCAAATTGTCGATGCAACCGTCAGTAAGTTAAAGATGCAAGGGCAGAACACTGACATTTCCAAACTGACTAAAGTGTCTAAAGCAGCTGCTGCTGCTCCTGCCCCAGCTCCAGTGCAAGTGAAGGCTCCTCTCTCTGCACCTCTACCTGCCCAACCCACCCCTCTTGTGACCCCAACGGCACCTCTCCCTTCTCCTCCAGCCCCCCCTTCACCTACTCGGCAATCACAACAAATACTAAGCCCAACCCCATCAACATCCTCAACACTAAGCTCCCCAATGCTTCCAACACCTGAAAAAGTGGTCCTGCCAGAGATTTCTAAGGAAAGGCTGAGTACCACCAACCCTGTGCTGTTTCCTGTGAATGGGGCCAAACCGAACAAAACCTACAACATTGTTGATTACACCCTCCGTAAAGTCCATGAGGCCCAGGCGATTGCAAAGTGTTTGGAGTCACAGCGGGGATATGGATGCATGCCTTACCTTGACAACAAAGGTACAGGCTGCAAGTACTGTGGCAAGGAATTCGAAAGTCCTATTGAACTCCACCAGCATGAGAGGTACTTGTGTGACTTAAATGAGGATGTGCAGAAGGTCAAAGGGTACAATAACTCAAACCTGGCCAAATATTATGAGTACCAGCGAGAGGTTCTTGCCAGTATGGATCGTGCACGGGAACGCAGACCCTCCACAGACTCTGAAATGAATGACACCATTAGCAATACCATGAGTGAGACTGAAAGTCTTGCCTCCCCCCTCACATCAGTCCATAGCCCCAAGGAGTGCAATGGTAATCTCCCCTCCCATTCCCATGAAAATGACAACTCAAAAACTAGCGAAATCTATCATAATGATTTCAACAGGATATCTGAGGCCCAGGAGCATGCGTTGCGGGCTTTTTATGCCATGCAAGCCCAGCCATCAGTAGATGGACTTGAGAAAATCTCCTTAGCACTGAATCTGAAGGCCTCTGTAGTTGAGGCATGGTTTCAACGGACACGCAAGCTGGAAGAGGAAGGCTGCGATCCATCTCTAAAGAGCTTGGGCCTCATGAAGAAAAACTGCATCAATAACAACCTGTTACGTACTCAGTCACCAGGGAAGCTGATGAATGGTCATACTGATCACAGTGAGACAGCCTCTGATGGCAGTCGCTCAAGGGTGGCAACACCTGAGAGGAGGTACAGTCCCAGAGCTGCCTCCACCCCACGGAGCACAGGAACAGTTGAGTCGCACCCCAGCGACAGGCTAGAGCAGCTGGAGTTGTCCCAGAGGCAAAACAGCCTCAAAAACCTCAGTCTGAGAGATCGGGAGGAACGTTCTAACTGTAATTCTCCATCTACCATGTCTTCCAGGCCCTCACCCAGACAGGCATTCGATGAGGCCCCACTCGATCTCTCCATGCCCAAGCACACCTGTCGAAACCTCTCGCTGTCTTCCATGTCCCCCAAGCTAGTGTACGGCTACAATTATCCCCCTCTCTACACAACTGCAGGCAGCTACATTTTCCAGTCCTACAATCCAGATGGCTCACGGGCAAATCTCTGCTTGGAGAATACGCTCAAAGCCCATTCCCACTGTCCAAATGGCAACGTGGTATTGAAGAGACCTTACACTGAGCCTTACTTTGCTTATGTACCAATGCCAAATGGTTATCCACCCAAGAGGATGAAGTATCCAGAAGGAATGGAGTTTGTCAATGGCATCTCCTACCCTACAAGTCCCCTTACAGAGGCATACGCATCAGCACTGATGAAGGGCAGCTATCCTCCAATAACCCCACTGCAGGTAGAGACAGCGCAGCCTCCTACATTTCGGCATCACATTGTTAACAGTAATGGAATCCACAGTAATGGTAGGTAAAAGTGGATTGTAATGAACTTTTAAAGGAAACTTTTTTGAAAACACTATACTCTAAAAAGCAGTTGTGAAAAGTGCCCCCATATCAATGAAAATATTTCACCTGCCTGATTTTTCTCCACATTAAATAAGACTGTCATCAGTATCACTGCGAATTCCAACTCCCATCTAAAAAACTAAAATTATGAAATCCTCAAGATAAAGTTCTCATATGCTTTTGACAGATGCAATGTTTATTCTTCCTCTTAACACGCTTTTCTTGTCATAAGATACATTTACATCAAATACAAAATGGAACAAGAAAACTACCTATAGGAAACCTTTCCTGGAAAGCGTGATAAACTTTTCACAGATTTTGAAAAGGAATTACACTGAAGTGTGGATGCTGAAAGCCAGTTAGTTTAAAGCAGTTGTTTGGAAAGGTTTGGTGTTAACTTCAGAAAGTAATTTTGATACAATGTTTAACTGCAGTGTTTCAAAATTACACTGTAACTTCAACAGGCATCAATGATCTGGCAATGACAGTTGAGGATTCTCTTGGGGAGCTCTCTCCAAACCGAGACCGCAGGAGACGGGACCGCCCTCTCCGGACATCAGCCGGACTCTACTCTTGTACCCAGTGCCCTAAGACGTTCCAGAAGCACAGCTCCTTGCTCAGACATGTGTATGAGCACTCAGGTGAGCCAAAAAGTCAGTCATCACTTTGCTTGTTCTTTTCTTTTCTTTGATTTGATTTAATGCGTTAATACCAGGCCTATTGAAGGCAGTGCATACTTCCTGCAAGTGTGACAGCAAAGACAATTGACTTCCTTTCACTTTTTGTCACAGATTCCAAAATTAAAATTGCTCTCGCATAACTGTGAACTATGCATAGCCTCAATAAAGGAGTTCCCAGTTTTCACCTGAACAAAAGAAAAAAAATAAGGAGTAATTAGAAATCAGTGAAATTTATCTTCAGACCATTTCATTTTATCAAACTACAATGAACTGAAAATGTCTGAAAACCAAAAAACCTGCCCAAAGAGGAATATTTTTGGCACTGGAAACTCCTTTAATTGGGCCTTAATTTGAAGTCATCCATTGAGGAATTCACTGGCCTGCTGTCAGTCAATTTCAAAATGGATAGTTTTGTGCATGGATTTTATACTGGATTGACAGAGCAGTCCTTTCTGCTACTTATATATAGATGTTGCTTTTGAGTGCTAAATTTAGCATTTTGTTTATGTTGCTTAGAAAAGATATGCAGAGTTTGGCAGCACTTACATGTCAGCACTGATCAGAATATGTGCTTAACATAAAGTTGAAGGTAGACAGCATGGAGGTGAAAAGAAAAGGAGGGGTACTGGCTATACAAGAGATACAACAAAAAATGACAAATGACAAAAAATGTGACTATGAAATGGAGATTCTGACTGAAAATGAATCTCATCCTTTGAATTAGTGTGCAATTTCTGTTGTGACTATTTATCACTTTTAAAAATCCAGTCCATAGGAATGGCTGGAACTGTGCATGTTCTCAAACTACAGGTAATGTCAAAGCACACTTTGAGATAACTGCCAGCTGTTTAGTAACCTTTTCTTCTACTCTCCTGCACCTGTACCTTTCAGCTGACTTTTTGCCCAGCCGCCACTACCATTTGGAGTGGGAAGTTGACTTACATCTTAATTACCCATTGCAATTGAAATCACTGCACAGGCTTTCCATTTCAAGCGTGTGCTTTTTAGTAATTCCAGTCAGATGGCCGTATACATGACCCTGATCATATCTTGACTGGGAGGGGGAGGGTTACAATTGTTGCCTCCTGGTTCAAGGCCAAGTCACATAATAACCAGTCTAGACACAGAATTGATGCACAGATTGCCCTCCCTTTTGTAACCTGTTTTGTTTTTTGAGGGAATGGTCAATGTGTAACCGCTTCCAGTACTTCAGCAAGTATTACAAACTGTGAAGGAGAACTGTATTCCAATATGTGTGACTTTTAAATAATTTTTGTTGGAAAAACCTTTTTAAAAATCTCTGTATTGAAAAAATTGGAGCACAGGCACTTTCATAAAGCATAGTTCTCAAAAGTGGTTTCAATAACTGCATGACTGTAAGTAAACTTGGCACAATGCATACATTTTAATTTTATTGTTTGGAAAAAATGTACCGTGTATGTGACCAACATGATTTGTGTTTCACTTGGCTAAGGCTCTGTTTATGAAAAACCAGTGCTTATCGAGTCTTTGTTAAAGAAATATCAGTGTTTTGAGCTTGAGCTGAATTTAAGAGTCACAACTATGTAATTTGAAATAAGAATGTCTTTGCTTCCAAAGATTTATCTGTTTACTTTCAGATTTGTTCATTATGTACCGGTACATTGCATTGGTTTCAGTAGCAAGCATAAAATGAAACATGATCAATGCATGCATAAAACTCAAGGATCTACTCATGCGGAGTGTACATCCATTTCATCTCATTTTCACTGCTGACAGGTAAACGCCCCCATGAGTGCAAGGAGTGTGGCAAAGCGTTCAAGCACAAGCACCACCTGATGGAGCACACTCGCCTGCATAGTGGTGAGAAGCCCTACCAGTGCGACAAGTGCCTTAAGAAGTTCTCCCACTCAGGCTCCTACAGCCAGCACATGAACCACCGCTACAGCTACTGCCGCAAGGAGGACAACCTGAGCCGGGGCGTGGGCAAGGGGGCCATGGAGGAGGAGGAAGATGTGATGGAGACCGGGGATTTGGACAGGTGTAGCAACAAGCAGAATGGGATTGGGTACAAGGATGAGTTCACCCCGGCTTCGCCTCTTCATTAAGTGGCTCAGGACACCAACCGCAGGAAAGCACAGGAGGGACAGATAGCAGTCTAAAGCCAGAGTGACATCCACTGTCAGTATTCTAATGGTCAGCTATGAGTTTTGATAATGCATTTACGTGTATACCATATGATGGTATTAAAATACAACTTATACATTTTTGGTCCTATGTAAACAATGTTGATTTGGTTGCACATTCTGTAATGTGGGCTAGAAGTAGATTTTTTTGGTAACATTTCCAGAGCTTTGCATTCCCTGTACACATTCAAGCCTTGAACTAGAAATTATTGCGTATAAGCTCAATGCCTGTAATACAATGTGGCAAAGCACACAACACTGTTGTATTGTTAATTTTAAGAAGTGAATGTCTTCTCCCATTTCTATCACTGCCTCTGAGATCATTGCAAACATGACTTTAGGCAACAAAAATCAAGATGTGACAATGATGTATTTGTTAGCAGGAGCTTGATTTTTTTCGTTGGACTGACCACACAATTTGCCGTCTGCAAACCCTGAATCAGAGAGGTTTATTTAGAGTAAGCCTTTGATGTTGGCGCAGGGAAAATAGTGTATAAAGATACCAACTAAAAATGGAGGCCGCCTTTTCTTGCCCAGAGAATGGGTGCAGAGTCAAACAGTAAATTTGTGAACAAAAGTGTGCTACAATATAGTTTGTGTGCTATGTGAGATGGGAGGACAATATAGTGCTGCTTTGTGTTGGACTGGATGTAGAGGCCAACAAAGCCACACTCCTTAATTGAATTCTTAAATTAATAATAGAACAGACTATTCACAGCTTCTTTCTCGTGCTCTTCTGTAACAAAATCACTGAATGTTTGGAAATGTCTTTGAAAAAGGAGCAAAGCCTTTTTGTACTTACTGCAATTAGTTGAAGTCCACAGTTGGAGACAATTTTTTACTACCTGCAAGAACAAAAGGGAACTGTTTGTGAGACAGCAGAAAAGTTTCTGAAGTGTCATGCATGTGCACAAAGCTAGAGAACAAATTCCTAAAAATAACACTCGCTGGTAGAACTGTCCATTCCCAAATCCACTCTTGACATTTGATCCCTACATGCAACGGATGGGGATAATCATTCAGTTTCCTGGCATAGGATCAGGGATGAAACCTTCAATCAGTCTTTGTCACGAGATGCCAGTTCAAGAAAGCAGCCCCCCTTGTGTGAAGGGGAAGAGGGTACCAGATATGGGTGCATGGGTTGCATTAGCAAGGTGGCACACAACGCTATTCACCCTTCCTGTGAAAAGAATTGTATGAATAAGCACTGACACAGTCAATACAGAGAGACACATTCTCCAGGACTGTGAAGTGGGGGTAGACACAACACAACTGTTTTACTGCTGATTGAATGTGAAAAGCACGCCAACCATGTCAGAAGTTGAGAAAGTACATACATTGTATGTGTGTTGAACAAGTGAAATTGTGCCAACCTCCTGTTTTTTGGACAGTTCTGGATATAAGATCATGTCTTGAAGATTGCTGGCACCCAACCAAAAGTAAGTGGTCTCTACGGTGTCATACAGTTTTAGCTCGCTTTAACCATAGATATAATACCTAAGGGGATGATCCATGAAACTTGAGGAACACATGATGATGACAGGTTATTTTTTGTCTGCATTTAGCAGGTGTTTATTATAGGAAGCTGGAAAGGATATGGCACTTCCCTCTCCCAATCAAGTTGGTTAAAGTATTGCTTCCCCAAAGTGCAGCCGTGCAGCCATACTATCCATGCACTTTGGGGGCTTACCTCTGTCAAACATAAACTGAGTAACTGACAATGGATGAAACGAGACAAGCACTTTCCTTTCATTGAAAAACAACATAGTACATGTGTATGGGTTGTTGGGAAAAACAAGCAACAACTGTAAAAAAATTGATTTTATAACGTTCTTGATTGGAAGCAAAAGGTATTTAAATAATTAGCAGACACTTGCCAGCTGACCCAAAAGGCTTGAAAGAAAACTACTGTATGTTATTGCTTGGAATACGATGTTGGTCAGGGCACGGTAGCAAAAGAGGGTGTTAGGAGAAGTTGTATATATATGCTACATGCAGGAGCCCCCCCAATCCCTGGTAGTCACTGTCTTGCTTACACATATTTCCTGATGTCAATTACTAGCCTCCTGCCTTGGGCAGCTCTCAGGATCCTCTGTAGGCTCTGGGTCTTCCAGTATCACAGGGAATGAGGGGGAAATTGCATGCACATTAGCACTTCCACTGGGGCCCTGGGGATAGGAAACAGGGGACGTGTCTGGTTTGATTTGCCTGTTCTACATCCATCCTTTTGACCTTGGAATGATTAACTTGAACTGACAAGGGAATGATTTTGACACTTTCAGGGAATTCTAGACAAAGACCACATGTACCTTGAGTGCAAAGTGCAAGTGACTTTTTGGCACCACCATAAATGAGATTGGAAAAGTTTATACTTGTATTAGGGTATGCAGATTTTAAAGTCCATTTAAGCACTTGTCGCCGGATAATGTGTAAACACACATAATTTTCCTTATTCGTTCCACGGAGGATGTGCACACTCGTTAAAGAATTGTTTTTTTTCATTTCTACGGTTAATGTAATTAACACATTGTGCTTGGTTGGTCAAAGTGCAGTTGCAAGGTTGAAGAATGTGCAGGTAAAAAAAATGCCCCCAGCAGCTTTTTCGGGTTGGAAAATCCGACTTTAAGTGGGTAATAAGAGTAAAATGCATGTTTCAGCTGAACTGTCTATTTGTGACAGGTTCGTAGCTGTGCAGATAAAAATCTTTGCAAGATAAACTTCACTGCTGTTATGAGAATAAATCTGAAACAGTTCAACATTTTTAAGGATTTTTATGTCTAGAAACACTAGATTTGTACCTTGATCAAAATATTTTTCTGTTCAACAGTTTTTGAACAATGATCACTTAGAACAAGTTTATGTAAGAGTTATTTAATTTGTTACACTGTTTAAGTTAAAAAGCAGAGTATTTTTGAACTGAAATTCTACAGCAATTCATTTATCAGGGTTGCGAGACACAGTGCGCTACTGAGTACTGGCAAGGTTATTTCGGTGCTCTACATTATAAGTATTTTTGACAAACTATAGCCATGTGTAACAATTAGATAACACATTAGCTTGGCTCTTACATGTATGTTACTGGCTGTAATGCTTTACATTTGTCAAGTATGAACAGTATTTGTGATGCAAACTTGTGTTGCAGTGCGCAATGCCCTCTATTAAAATTGTATCATTAGTAAATATTCATCTAGTTTTAGATAATGTACATGTATA